>NW_027528345.1:13190782-13197879 GCF_008692635.1 Crocuta crocuta
CCGCCTCTGCCCGCTGCGGCCGCCGCGCCGATTAGAGCCCGAGAGGGAGCGCCAACCGGGGGGAGGGGGGAAGGCGGCGGCGGCGGCGGCGCTCCGAGTGCCCCTGTCCCCTCCGCCGCAGCCAGCGCCTCCAGTGGCCCCGCCCAACGCTTTCTCTGCGGCCTGAACCCAGGATGGGAGTCCTGCCTCCCCAGCCCAGGCTTTCTTGAGACCTGGATCCCAGGCGTCCTCCTCTGGACCCTACAGTCCCTGAGGTTCAGACGGTGCTAATGTGGCGTTGACCCTAGGCTGCCAGCCTCTCGTGCCCGTTCTCTTCCTCACCCCTACATCCACGCAAAGAGGAGTCTGAATCTCGGGACTCCCCATTTCCTTATCCCCCGCTCCCCACAAGGCACCCTGTAGGCAAAAGTAGTTCCCAGCGAAGAAGGGGTCCCATTCGAGAGGACAAGCATCCAGGGGCCAGAGCACCCCCTGCTGGCTGGCCCGAAGCCCCTGCCCCTCCCCCTCCAGCTGTGACCTCCAGCTGTGGTGGTTGGGAAGAGCTGGGCTCTTTGATCTAGGAGCGTGGCCACCCCCTCCAGGCGCCCCATTAACCTCCATTATCCCAATTAGGCAGTCCTCCCAGTCCTGGATCCAAGCTTCAAAGCCCCCTCAGAGGGGAGAAGAGGGGGCTGAATCCTATGCGCCCCCACCCCCCAAGCTACACCACTCTCAGACAAGACCCAGGTGTCCTGGTCCCCAGCTTGGATACATGCTAGCAGGGCCAGAAAAGGAACGCAAGGGCCACCCAGATCCCAATCCTCAAACTTCAGAGAGAGAACCAGATAAGAAAAGGAACCTTTTGTTGGCTCTCAATTTTCCTGCATTAAATGATTTAGGTAGCAGCCTCCAGGTTCCTGGCTGACCTGAGCTTCCCATCAACTTATCCTGCTTTATCCCACGGAAAGGGGAGCCAAGAGCCACCCCCCCTTAATCCTATCTCGACACTCCCTTCCCCCTCCCACTGGAACAATTTCCGCTCGGGGAGCCGGAGCAGGGCCCGCACAGTGGCCGCTTCCTGGAACATTTTCCTGCATCCGAAACCGCGACTCTCTCCCCAGGGACCGGCTGATCAAGGCCAGATGGGAGCAGGGGTGGGGGAGGAGGAGAGGGAGGCAGACTCTCACCATCATCCCCTCCCAACACATGCACACCACAGGGAGCCCCTGCCCTGACACACAAAGGCACACACCACATGACACAGTCACATAGCCATGGGCATTCACGGTGACACTTCATGAACCACAGGGGCCAGGTGTTAGAGGGAGACATACAAAGTCACATAAATAGATTCAACAAACACCTAGGTGATCTCTCTCTATATACATATGGTCCCTTATCACTCTAAAGTCTCCTTGGGCACTGGGTTTTCCTTGCCAGCCAAGGAGAACTTAGGAATACCAGAATACAATACGGGAGGGGGTGGGGGTAGGACAGCAGGGAGACTTTAGCTAAGAGAGGGGAAGGGGACAGACAGACACACCTGAGGCTGCCTGTGCCCTGCCAGACAACACCTACCATTCCATTCCACTTCAGGATGGTCCTTAGGCCTGACCCCTTTCTCCAGGATCCGGGGGACCAGGGTAAAGGAAATTTGGGATGCTTCCCTTGGTGCTGGCTTCAGAGCACTTTCTAGTTGCTTCCAAACTCCTAGAGAAAAAGCATATGGTGTCCATGGGCTCATTCATGGAGGCCAATGGACGAAGAGAGGGCGAGGATATGCAGCTCCACGGAGCTCTGGGAGCCTGGGGGCCCGGGGGCCTGTGGCCTCCCTGGTGACCGCCCACCCCTCACTGCTTCCCCAGATCCCTTACCTCTCAGAAGGGTGATTCAAAGGAAGAGGGTATTGTGCCTCCTCTTCAGCCCCTTCTTTTGGTTTATCCTCTTCTGCCCACTGCCTTTCCAGTATGGGGGCCTAGTTCTTTTCCTTTCCTTTCTTTGTTTCAGGACTCTAATTCTTACATCTGACATGTTTGTCTTTTGCTGGGAAGGGTACAGATTTGGGCATGTATACAGTGTGGGATAGAGCACTGGAAAGCTGAGGGTGGAGTAGTCGGCTCTTTTCTGGAACATCTCACTGGCTTTGGAGAAATATTTGGTTATTTTTAATTTTATTTACTTATTTATTTTTAAGTAGGCTCCACGCCCAATGTGGGGCTCAAACTCATGACCCATATACATTTTTTTAAATGTTTATTTTATTTTTGAGTGAGAGAGACAGAGACAGAGAATGTGAACGGGGGTGGGGGCAGAGAGAGAGGGAGACACAGATTCTCAAGTAGGCTCCAGGGTCTAAGCTGTCCTCTCCACACAAGGTCCAATGCGGGGCCCAACCCCACGAACTGTGAGATCATGACCTGAGCTCAAGCCAGATTCTCAACCAACTGAGCCTCCCAGGTGTCCCATCAAACTCATGACCCCTGGATCAAGAGTCTCAGGCTCTACTGACAGAGCCAGCCAGGTGCTGCTAGAAGAAATATTTGAAATTGTAAAGTTCTGGAAACTCTAAGATACAAGGTCACCCACAGAGGGATAAGGAAATATAATAATCATAAAAAGAGGCAAAACTAATCAGCCTGACCAAAAGTCATCAGCCTGACCAAAAGGAAAGTGTTCTTTCCTTAGTCTTGTGGCCTAGTCAGAAGGCATAGCCTCCTCTTTCTCAAGCTTTCACCTGGTAAGGGAATGACTCAAGCCATCTTTACTCACTTGCTTGATAATTTACTTCTCTAACTACCTGGAAGTCCTTTATTTAATGCAGCCATCATCTTCCATCTTTCTTGTTAGCCTATGACTTCTTGCCGTAGTTCCAGCATAAAAACCCTTTTTTAAATCTTTGTTTTAAAATTATCTATTTACTTATTTAATGTTTATTTACTTCTTTTGAGAGAGAGCGGGCAAGTGGGGAGAGGGTCAGAGAGATAGGAGAGAGAGAATCCCAAGCAGGCTCCAAGCTGTCAGAGCAGAGCACAACGTGGGGTTCAATCTCATGAACCAGGAGATCATGACCCGAGCTGAAACCAAGACTCTGCCACTTAACCAACTGAGTCACCCAGATGCCCTAAAATCTTTTTTTTTAATATTTATTTTTGAGAGAGCATGTGTGAGCAGGGGGAGGAGCAGAGAAGGAAACAGAAGATCCCAAGCAGACTCTGCAAGAAGTCTCAATGTGGGACTCCACCTCAAGAAACCGTGAGATCATGAAGTTGGATGCTTAACTGACTGAGCCACCCGGGCGTCCCTTAAAGACTTTATTTTTAAGTAATCTCTATGTCCAAAGTGGGGCTCGAACTCACGACCCCCAAATTCAAGCATCACATGCTCCACTGACTAAGCCAGCCAGGTGCCCCTACAGTATTAAAGCCTATTAGAGGTGCCTGGGTGGATCAGCCGGTTGGGCATCCGACTTCAGCTCAAGTCATGATCTCATCGTTTGTGAGTTCGAGCCCCACATCAGGCTTTGTGCTGACAGCTCAGATTCTATGTCTCCCTCTCTCTCTGTCCCTCCCCTCCTTCTCAAAATAAGTAAACATTAAAAAAAAAGAAGCCTACTAATCAATTCAGTAGTCATACCATTTATTTTATTAGTTTTTGTAATCTTTTATTCTCTCTCTCTCTCTCTCTTTTTTAAGTAAGCTTTATGCCCAATGTGGGGCTTGAACTCACAACCCTGAGATCAAAAGTCGTGTGCTCCTCCAACGGAGACAGCCAGGCACTCTGAAAGGCAAAATCTTATAAAAGACAACAACCCTTGCCCTCAAGTAGCTCATAGACTCACATTAGGAAGATTCTTTCACCCAAAACAGGGTCCATGGTGCGCTCCCAGGCATTACATTAGTGCTTAGTGCATGGGACAGCAAAGCAGGGGCACTAAAACAAATAGAAATGTTGAGATAAATAACTTGTATTTCATATTTAAAAAAATAGAAGCATTGGGGCGCCTGGGTGACTCAGTCAGCTGGGCGTCTGACTTCGGTTGGGCTCAGGTCATGATCTCACGGTTCGTGGGCTCGAGCCCCACGTCAGGCTCTGTGCTGACAGCTCAGAGCCTGGAGCCTGCTTTAGATTCTGTGTCTCCCTCTCTCTCTGACCCTCCCTTGCTCACACTGTCTCTGTCTCTCTCTCAAAAATAAATAAGACATTAAAAAAAAGAAATTAAAAAAACATTAAAATAAGTAAGTAAATAAAAGCATTAAAGTAGTCATCTTAAGAGAAATCAGAATTTTGTGGCACATCCTTACTTGCACTATTTTACTGTTAGTATCGTTTCTATCTCAAAGCCCTTATGGTGGGCTTCTTTTCAGAGTTTAGGGTCTTTAGGGGTCTTAACTTCATCCAGCTCAGTTCAGTGCATTGGAATAGCAGGAATGTTGATGTGTGCTGTGAATGGAAAGAGAGTCCAGAGAAAGCAATGCTCCTGGAGGGAAGGGCAGTGTGCAAGAGCTTCCAGACTTTTTCAGAAAAGACCTTCTTTGGACTTGTAAGGAAGATTGAGCAAGGCTCCTCTCTACCACCAGGTGGCACGAGGGAGCTGCTCAGCGACTCCACCTATCACTCTCCCTCCTGGGTCTTGTTAGGGACAGGAGGTTGGCACATTTTTGTGGGGGGCAATGGCAGAGCTCTTAGCGCTGAGGCAAGGGCTAGGGTGGGAAGAAGTCTCAGAGGCCTATGGTACTAATTGCGTCCCATCCCCCGGTCTTGGCTCAGAGAAGACAAGGCAACTTGCCAAGGGTCCACAGGTGTCCTGCCTCCGAGGCCCGAATTCAGCAAGCAAGGGGCTGTTTCCTGCCCCACCTACTTGCCTGCCTTCCTTTCACAGGTATTTCCTGCGCACCTTTTGTGTTCCAGGTACATGCTAAAAGTGTCTGATATAACATTTAACAAGCAGTGTGCAGTCTAGTATAACAGAACCCAGTGCGTAGCTATGTTCCTATGATGCTGGGAGGCAGTTTGAGTAGTGGTTAAGCAGAGTATCTTTGAAGTCAGACAGACTGGGGTGTGATTTCAAGCTCTACCACTTGCTATTGGTGCAAACTCTGTGAGCCTCAGTCTCCTTATCTGTTAAATGGGAGTAAATGACCCTCACAGAACACCAACAAGACCCTTAATGTTTTATTAAGTAAAATAAATAAAATGCACTGCCTGCTGTGTAGTTGTAATGAGCGCTGAATGCTAGGGGAGCAGCGTTCAGTTCAGACTTGGGAGACTTCCCAGAGAAGGTTTCCACGGTTGTAGAAAATTGAAGGATGAATAGAAGATACATAGGACAGGGGTGTGGGGAGAGAAGCCATCAAGGTGTGGGGAGGTGGAGGGAGGTGGACAGTGAGGAGTAGACAGAAAACTCTGGGGAGCATGGATGCGCACCCCCTAGTTCACCAGCAACAGGGACAAGGACAAGGCTCACTTTCCACATCTGAGCCTGGCATAGTCCAGATTCTCTCCACCAATCAACATACATTTAGTAAGCACCTACTAGAAGCCTTTTTCTTTCTTTTTTTAAAGAAAAATTTTTAATGGTTATTTACTTTTGAGAGAGACAGAGGGTGAGTGGGGGGAGGGGCAGGGAGAGAGAGGGAGACACAGAATCCGAAGCAGGCTCCAGGCTCTGAGCTGTCGGCACAGAGCCCAACACGGGGCTTGAACTCACAAACTGGGAGATCATGACCTGAGCTGAAGTCGGACGCTTAACCAGCCGAGCCACCACCCAGGGATCCCTAGAAGCCTTTTTCAAAGGTTCATAGACAAAGAAAAATATAAGACATCACAAAGATGAATGAAAAATATAAAAGCCTGATCTTTGTTCTCTGATGCCTACAGAAACTGGGAAGAAGAAAGGGTAGGGGTCCAAACCCCTGCCCGAAGCCTCACTAGCCTGATCCCCTCACCTCCAGCCTTCTCACAGTCCCTCTTCCCTCACTGTATTAACACTGGGCCTGGGTGCTGCCAGAAGAGTCCACCCCCTCCCTCCCACCCACATTTTTACATCACTCAGGTCGGACTAAAATAAACATGAAGCCTACCCTAAGGGGAAGAAACATATTAAGAGACAGTCTATTGAGAAAACCAACATTTCTATAGTTCTTTACAAGCTACAGTGGCACTTCCCCTGCGTCACCTGATTTGGTCTTTACAAGTGCCCTCTGGGGATGCCTGGGTGCTTTAGTCGGTTAAGCATCTGACTTTGGCTCAGTTGTGACCTCGCAGTTCCTGGATTTGAGCCCTGTATCTGGCTCCGGAGCTGACAGTGTGGAGCCTACTTGGGATTCTTTCTCTCTTTCTCTCTGCCCCTCCCCCACTAGTGCACTCGAGTGCTTGCGTTCTCTCTCTCTGTCTCTCAAAAATAAATAAACTTAAAAAAAACCTGCACTGATAATTTAAAAAAAAAAAGCAAAAACAAGTGTCTTATGGACTAGACAGTATTGTTAGGTCTTCTTTTTTTTTTTTAATTTTTTTTAAACATGTATTTATATTTGAGAGACAGAGACTGAGTGTGAGCTGGGGAGGGGCAGCAAGAGAAGGAGACACAGAATCCGAAGCAGGCTCCAGGCTCTGAGCTGTCAGCACAGAGCTCAACATGGGGCTTGAACCCATGAACTGTGAGATCATGACCTGAGCTGATGTCTGATGCTTAACCCACTGAGCCACTCAGGTGCCCCTGTTAGGCCTTCTTAAGAAGGAAAGAGACATACAGAGATGTAAAATGACTTGACTCCTTTATCATCCTAAGAAGTTTATGCTTTCTGGGCGCCTGGGTGGCTCAGTCGGTTGAGCATCTGACTTCGGATCAGGTCATGATATCATAGTTTGTGAGTTTGAGCCCTGCATTGGGCTCTGTGGTGACAGCTCAGAGTCTGCTTCGGTTCTGTGTCTCCTCTCTCTGCCTATCCCTCACTTGTGCTCTCTCTCTCAAAAATAAATAAACATTGTTCATAGCAGCACTCTCAACAATAGCTAAAACATGGAAAGAGCCTAAGTGTCCATCAATGGACGAATGGATCAAGAAGATGTGGTTTATCTATACCATGGAATACTACATGGCAATGAGAAACAATGAAATC
>NW_027528345.1:13202846-13204461 GCF_008692635.1 Crocuta crocuta
GAGACAGAATCCAAAGCACGCGCCAGGCTCTGAGCTGTCGGCACAGAGCCCAACACGGGGCTTGAACTCACAAACTGGGAGATCATGACCTGAGCTGAAGTCGGACGCTTAACCAGCCGAGCCACCACCCAGGGATCCCTAGAAGCCTTTTTCAAAGGTTCATAGACAAAGAAAAATATAAGACATCACAAAGATGAATGAAAAATATAAAAGCCTGATCTTTGTTCTCTGATGCCTACAGAAACTGGGAAGAAGAAAGGGTAGGGGTCCAAACCCCTGCCCGAAGCCTCACTAGCCTGATCCCCTCACCTCCAGCCTTCTCACAGTCCCTCTTCCCTCACTGTATTAACACTGGGCCTGGGTGCTGCCAGAAGAGTCCACCCCCTCCCTCCCACCCACATTTTTACATCACTCAGGTCGGACTAAAATAAACATGAAGCCTACCCTAAGGGGAAGAAACATATTAAGAGACAGTCTATTGAGAAAACCAACATTTCTATAGTTCTTTACAAGCTACAGTGGCACTTCCCCTGCGTCACCTGATTTGGTCTTTACAAGTGCCCTCTGGGGATGCCTGGGTGCTTTAGTCGGTTAAGCATCTGACTTTGGCTCAGTTGTGACCTCGCAGTTCCTGGATTTGAGCCCTGTATCTGGCTCCGGAGCTGACAGTGTGGAGCCTACTTGGGATTCTTTCTCTCTTTCTCTCTGCCCCTCCCCCACTAGTGCACTCGAGTGCTTGCGTTCTCTCTCTCTGTCTCTCAAAAATAAATAAACTTAAAAAAAACCTGCACTGATAATTAAAAAAAAAAAAGCAAAAACAAGTGTCTTATGGACTAGACAGTATTGTTAGGTCTTCTTTTTTTTTTTTAATTTTTTTTAAACATGTATTTATATTTGAGAGACAGAGACTGAGTGTGAGCTGGGGGGGGGCAGCACGANTTTTTTTTTAATTTTTTTTAAACATGTATTTATATTTGAGAGACAGAGACTGAGTGTGAGCTGGGGAGGGGCAGCAAGAGAAGGAGACACAGAATCCGAAGCAGGCTCCAGGCTCTGAGCTGTCAGCACAGAGCTCAACATGGGGCTTGAACCCATGAACTGTGAGATCATGACCTGAGCTGATGTCTGATGCTTAACCCACTGAGCCACTCAGGTGCCCCTGTTAGGCCTTCTTAAGAAGGAAAGAGACATACAGAGATGTAAAATGACTTGACTCCTTTATCATCCTAAGAAGTTTATGCTTTCTGGGCGCCTGGGTGGCTCAGTCGGTTGAGCATCTGACTTCGGATCAGGTCATGATATCATAGTTTGTGAGTTTGAGCCCTGCATTGGGCTCTGTGGTGACAGCTCAGAGTCTGCTTCGGTTCTGTGTCTCCTCTCTCTGCCTATCCCTCACTTGTGCTCTCTCTCTCAAAAATAAATAAACATTGTTCATAGCAGCACTCTCAACAATAGCTAAAACATGGAAAGAGCCTAAGTGTCCATCAATGGACGAATGGATCAAGAAGATGTGGTTTATCTATACCATGGAATACTACATGGCAATGAGAAACAATGAAATCCGGCCACGTGTAGCAACATGGATGGACCTTGAGGGTGTTATGCTGAGCGAAAT
>NW_027528345.1:13205141-13222749 GCF_008692635.1 Crocuta crocuta
AATTACAAAAATAAATAAATAAACATTAAAAACAAAAAGAAATTTAAAAATTAAAAAAAAAGAAGTTTTTGCCACTTCCTAAGGAAATGAAGGTTATTGAAGGATGTGGAGCAGGGGGGTGAAATGGCCAGATTTTTATTTTGGAACGATCACCATCATGGGGCACCTGGGTGGCTCGGTCAGTTTAGCCTCTGACTCTTGATTTCAGCTCAGGTCATGATTTCACGGTTTGTGGAATCAAGCCCTGCTAGGTTTTCTTTCTCTGCGCCTTCCCTGCTTGCACTCTCTCGGTCTCTCTTAAAATAAATAAATAAAAATGAATAAAAATTATCTAAACATTTCATCACAGTCTTGTGGGATTGAGACTTTTATATTCTCACTTTTTTGCTTCCAACCTTTTAGTGGCTCCCCTTACCCCGACATAAAGTCCAGACTTCTTAGTGAATCCTACAATTCCTCCTGGTCCTGGCTTACCTTTAATGCATTCATCCATTCAACCTTTAAGGAGTGCCTATTATGAGCCAGCACTCTAGCAGTCACTGATAGCAAAGAGGCAAATAAGAGCAGCAGCCTTCTCTCCGGAGGAACCTATCAACTTTGGGGGAAACAAAAGTTGAAGAAGTAACTACAGGTTATAAGGCTCTTTCAGGAGTTGGGGAAGGAAGGATTCCCTGCGGAGATGATAGTTAAACTGAGTCCAAAAAGATGCGTGGAAATTAGGTGGGGGTGGAAGATTGTGGCACATTGGAAGGACATGTACAGACAGGGAGGAGGAGACCATGGTCAGACTTGAAGACCAGATGACTCATAGCCTTGCAGGCTAACTTAAGGTTGGAGCACCTTATCCCCAGGGTACTGGAACGCCTTGAAAAGATTTAAGTGAGGGAGTGTAATACAAACAGAAGAGAATTTTTAACAAGGATCTGGTAGGTGTTCTGTGAAGGACAGATTGGATTTGGGTGTTTCCAAATCTCATCAGTCTCTCCTTGGGTGTTTTTTTATTTTTTTATTTTTTAGTGTTTATTTATTTTTGAGAGTGAGAGTGAGACAGAGCATGAGTGGGGGAGGAGCAGAGAGAGAGGAAGACACAGAATCCTAAGTAGACTCCAGGCTCTGAGCTGTCAGCACAGAGCCGAATGCAGGGCACGAATCCACAAACCATGCGATCATGACCTGATCCAAAGTCATTGCTCAACTGACTCAGCCATCCAGGTGCCCCTGGGTCTTTTACTGGTGGTTAAATTTATCACCTGTGACTTATTGGTGTTAGCTAAATGATCAGAATGTGACCCTATTTACAAATTTCTAGGGGTAGTAGAATTCCTCACTGTTGTTGAGTCATTCAATAAACACGTATTGAGAAGCTATTTTGTGCCTAGTACAGGTCCAGATACTGGGGATATGAAGATAAATAAGACCCACCTCAATATACCAAAAAGAGAAATGGATTTGATCCATAAAAAAAAGTTTTATTGCATAGATAACATCGAAATTGAAAGGCAACTGACAAGGAAAGGGCCACCTGGGTGGCTCAGTCAGTTAAGCATCTAAGTTTGGCTCAGGTCATGATCTCACAGTTTGTGACTTTGAGCCCCACGTCAGGCTCTGCGCGGACAGATCAGAGCCTGAAACCTGCCTCAGATTCTCTGTCTCTCTGCCCTCCCCCTGCTTACACTGTTTCTCTCTCTCAAAAATAAATTAACATTAAAAAAATTTTTAAAAAGAAAGGCAACTGACAAGGAGAAAGTATTTCCAATATTTTAAAGGATTAGTATCTAGTAATTATATATATTTAAACTTTTTAAATGTTTACTTATTTATTTTGAGAGAGAGGGAGACAGAGAATCCCAAGCAGGCCCTGCACTGTCAGCTTGTAGCCCCACGCAGCACTTGAACCTTAACCGCAATATCATGACCTGAGCCAAAACCAAGAGTTGGATGCTTAACTGACTGAGCCACCCAGGCACCCCAGGTATTTATGTACATTTAAAAATGTAAAATAGTACAGCAACTTTGGAAAACAGGTTGGCAATTTCTTATAAAGTTACACATACATTTACCGTGAGACCCAGACACTCCAATCCTAGGAATTTACTCCAAAAGAAATAAAAACACAGAGACGTGTGTGGGATTCATAGCAGCATTATTTATAAAATCAAAATATTGGAAACATCCATCAAAAGGTGAGTGGATGAGGAATGCCTGGCTGGGTCACTCGCTGGAAGATGTGACTCTTGGTCTCAGGGTTGTGAGTTCAAGTCTCATATGTAGAGATTACTTAAATAAATAAAACTTAAAAAAAATAGAATGAAATCGAATCATAATTAGCATATCAATGGCTAACTGGAACAATGGGGCACAGGGAAACTTTTAGGGCAGTGTTCTATATCCTGCTTATTGTGATGGTTACATGCGTGTATACATTTGTCTAAACTTATCAGAATATGCATTTAAAATGGGTGCATGTTATTGTGTAAACATTATACCTCCCTAAAGTTGATTTTATCTCAAAAAAAAAAAAAACCCAAAACAACAAAACAAAACAAAAGACAATTGCCAGGGAGAAAATATTTGACATATTTTAACAAGGAATTTTGGGGGGCTTTTTAAGTTTTAAATTCCAGTTAGTTAACATACAGTGTTACGTTAGGTTCCGGTGTGCAATATAGTGATTTGACAATTCCACACACCACCTGGTGCTTATCAGGACAAGTGCCCCCCCCCCCCTTAATCCCCATCACTCATTTCACCCATCTCCCCACCCCTCTCCCCTCCGGTGACCATCAGTTCTCTATAATTAAGAGTCTGTTTCCTGATTTGTCCCTCTCTCTTTTTTTCTCCCTTTGAGTCATTTATTTTGTTTCTTAAATTCCACATTTCAGTGAAATTATATAGCCTTTGTCTTTCTCTGACTTATTTCACTTAGCATTTTTTCACTTAGCATTATTTTACTCTCTAGCTCCACCCCATCTTTGCAATTGGATTTTTTTGTAAAGATTTTATTTTTTTAAGTAATCTCCACACCCAACGTATGGCTTGAACTCACAACCCAGAGATCAAGAGTCACGTGCTCTGACTGAGCCAGGCAGGCGCCCCTCACTGCAAGTGGATTTTAACAAAGAATTAATATCTAATACACATAAAGAACTTCTTTAAGTCAAACATTTCAGTAGAAAAATGGACAAAGGAAATGAAAGGACAATTCACAGAGAACAAAATACAAATGGACAAAAACAGAAAAGACATTTGTCCTTATAAATTTTGGTAAATCAGAAAAACAGTGTCAATTATGGAATTGCCAGATTGACAACAACTTTTAAAATTGGTGAGACTTTAGGGAAGTGACCATTTTCACAGTGTGGGTATGAGCGTGACTAGGCGTATTTGGGGAAGATAATTTGGCAGTGTATCAAAATTTTAAATGTGCATAATTTTTACTCAGCAATTCTACTTCTGGGAATCTATACTGATATTATATATTGGGTGGTTACTGTGTGCCAGGATTCTGACCATACCTCAACTATTTAAAAAGTAAATACTCTTATTTCTGCATTTCACAGATGAGGTAAGTCGGCTACACAGCTCCCCACTCTCTCCTAACTGCCATACATTGGCACAAATGAAGATATTTGCTGTGGGAGAGTTTGAAATATTAAAAAAGAATGAGGGGCACCTGGGTGGCTTAGTCGGTTAAGCGTCCGACTTCAGCTCAGGGCATGATCTCTCAGTTCATGAGTTCGAGCTCCATCTTGGGCTCTGTGCTGACAGCTCAGAGCCAGGAGCCTGCTTCAGATTCTGTGTCTCCCTCTCTCTCTACCCTTCACCCACTCAGGCTCTGTCTCTCTCTCTCTCTCTCACGCTCAAAAAAAAGAAAAGAAAAGAAAAGAAATATTAAGGAATAATGCAATTAACATGAAAAGATCTTAAACAAATTTTGTTAAGTAAAAAAAAAACAACTATCAGATAATACCTATACTACCTATTTACACACAAAAAAACACCAACAACAAAGGTATGTGTGAACACAGCAACTACACTCAAAAGAGCATAGGACTTTTCTGTTTTGTTCAGTGTTGTGTCGTCATTATCATACCAGCACAGTACCTGGCGCATAGTAGTCATTGGGTAAATATCTGTTGGATGTGTATAAATATGTGTAAGTGAATAGAATTTACATATGCATAGAAAAACTGCAAACCAACTGTTAAGTGGTGAAGGTGTTTCCCTACTGTGGGAAAAGAGAGAAGGTTGTGTGCAGAATAGGTTAATGAAGGGAGGTGTGCATGAACTCGCCCAAACTACCGGCTGTTTGAATCTTTTTTTTTTTTCCTTAAAGAGAGAACATGCGCGGAGCCAGACAAGAGGGGCAGAGGGAGAGAAAGAATCTTAAGCAGCCTCCCCACTCAGAACAGAGCCCAATGTGGGGCTCCATCCCACAACCCTGGGATCATGACCTGAGCCGAAATCAAGATTGGACGCTGAGCCGACTGAGCCACCCACGTGCCCCTGGCTGTTTGAATCTTATACAAAGAGATACTTTTGGTGTGTTACCAGAGTAATCAAAACAAAAACGGAACAGATTAACATGGGGCGGGGGGCGGACGGGAGAAATAGGTGATGGGGATCAAGGGGGGCATATGTGATGAACACCAGGAATTGCATGGAAGTGTTGAATCACTATATTGTACACCAGAAACTAATATTACACTGTATGTTAACTATCTTTTAATTTTTTTAAAGATTTTATTTTTAAGTAATTTCTACACCCAGTGTGGGGCTTGAACTAACAACCCTGAGATCAAGAGTTACCTGCTCCACTGATTAAGCCAGCCAGGCACCCCAAGTTTTTAAATTCCAACTCATTGTGCGGTGCCTGGGTGGCTCAGTCAGTTAAGCATCTGACTCTTGATTTCAGCTCAGACCATGATTTCATGGCCCCAAGTCAGGCTACAGTACAGAGCCTGCTTGGGATTCTCTCTCCTTGTCTCTCTGCCTCTCCCCTGCCCACGTAGGGCTCCATGTTGACTATGCAAAACCTCCCTGGGATTCTCTCTTTCCCTCTCTCTCTCTGCCCTTCCCCACTCATGCTGCTCTTTCTTGAAATAAACTTTAAAAATATGAAGGGGCTCATAGATGGCTCAGTCTGTTGGGCATCGGACTTCGGCTCAGGTCATGATCTCACCGTCCATGGGTTTGAGCCCTGAGTTGGGCTCTGTGCTCACAGTTCAGAGACCGGAGCCTGCTTTGGATTCTGTGTGTCTCTCTCTATCTGTCCCTCTCCAACTAGTGCTGTCTCTCTCTCTCAAAAATAAAAACATAAAAATATTTACATTTAAAAATATGTAAAAATTAAATTCCAATTAGTTTGGACACCTGGCTGGCTCAGTCGGTGGAGCATATGACTCTTGATCTCAGAGAGTGAGTTTGAGCCCCACGTTGGACGTAGAGATTACTTAAAAAATACAATCTTTAAGGGGCACTGGGCTGACTCAGTCAGTTGAGTGTTGGATTCTTGATTTCAGCTCAGGTCATAATCCCAGGGTCATAGGATCAAGCCCCCAGTAGGGGTCCATGCTGGGCTTAGAGCCTCCTTAAGATTCTCTCTCTTTCCTCTGCTCCTCCTCTGCTCATGAACACTTTCTCTCTTTCTCAAAATATCTAAGTAAATAAATAAATAAATTCTTTTCTCTTTTTATTTTTTTAACATTTATTCATTTTTTTTGAGAGACAGAGAGCAAGTGGGGGTGGGGCAGAGAGAGAAAGACAGAATCTGAAGCAGGCTCCAGGCGCTGGGCTCTCAGCACTGAGCCCTACGTGGAGCTCGAACCCACGAAGTGTGAGATCATGACCTGAGCCAAAGTTGGACGCTTAACTGACTGAGCCACCTGGGCGCCCCTAAAAAAAAAAAAGCTTTCATTTTTATACACACAAAATGAAACAGATTAAAAACAAAAACAAACAAAAAACCAACCTCACAACAAGAGCAAAAATGACTCGCCGCTTTTTCATTTATTTCTCTACATCCCTTCCAGACAAGTAATAATATCCTCACTTTAGAGATTAGGCAACTAAAGCTTAAACAGGTTAAGTAACTTGCCTCATGTTGCACAGTTATTAAGCCTGGATGTGAACTTTGACCTGCGGCTCCACAACCCAGGTTCACTTCACTCCACTATGTTTTTAAATGTACCATTAAATGTAATAAAGTATGGAACCTGCCAAGGGGAAGACAGCAGAGGTCGCAAAGGGGGCACATGGAGAAGTATGGCCAATTCTAGGGAGAGACAGGATCTTTCTGGAAAGGATTCCAGAGATGAAGCTTGATCTAAGACTTGAAAGGTGAGTTCTTGAACTGCTATGGGGGAAGGGCAGTCCAGGCACATACCTGTGTGTGCATCAGTGGGATGTCACAGAGGAAATCACTTGGCCTATTTTGTGAAGGGTCAATGGTTGAGTGGGCATGGCTGGAGCTTTATTTATGTCTCTAGGTGAAAGGTAGGGCCTGGAAAGATTTGATCCCACTTGCATCAGATGATGAGATCTCTGTTGCATAGGATAAGATGCCAACGGGGCAGTGGATCCTATTTTGAAGAGGATCAATCTATTCTCTATAGTAGCATCGCCAGGTAGGTAGTGATGGGGATGCCTAAAAAGACAGTGACTAGGGATATGAAGAGAGAGGAGTAGATAAATCTGACAGTTATCTGTGGAATAGGATTGGTAGGGCTTGTGGCTGATTACTGCTGTGTGGGGAATGGCAGGAGTCTGAAGACAGAGAGAGATTTGAGAGTAGAAAACTGGGCATCAGGCCCCTTAAAAAGGGATCGCTTGCATATGCATCTCCATCATTACACTAAGGCAGGATATTATAATTAGCTGTGTATGAGTCAGCCTCACCAGTTCCTTGAGGGAGGACCCTGTTCATCTCATCTCCTGCAGAGTCTAGACCCCTCTGTCACATGGAGCATGTTCAACACCAAATGAAAGAGCACAGGGGACAGATTGGTTTTGGTCTGGGGTGGGTGGGGGAAGATGGGAATGGTGGGAGATTAAAAAAAAAAAAGAAATGACACAGGTTTGGAGGCAGGAAGTTCCCCAGCCTACTGTCTCACTCCTGAACCTTGGTCGGAAGCCTGCCCCGGGGGAGATTGCCCAATTTTCCCTGAGTTCTTTTCTGGCTGGCTGAGAAATGTGCGGCTTCAGGTGGGGGGCTGGGGGAATGTCTCCTCCCAATTCTGCTATCATCACCCAGAAACTGATTCTAAAAAGGCACTTTAAAAGAAGCCTCAGACTTCTACTTCTGTCCTCTAAACCACCAAATCTTGAGCTGTGTGGTAAGAGGTGGCAAGTCTTTGGCCCTGTGCCATAAGCTGATGTGGCAAGGGGAAGAGAGGAGAGAACAGGAGAGAAGATGTGAACCCCAAGAGAAAGAAAAGGAGGCCATGGGCCTGATACTGGGGATGCAAAGGAGAAAGAAGCCAATGGGTATTTTTTTTTAATGTTTTAAAAATTTTTTTATTTATTTATTTTATTTATTTATTTGTTTTATTTATTTCTGAGAGAGAGGGAGACACAGAATCTGAAGCAGGCTCCAGGCTCTGAGCTGTCAGCACAGGAGCCCGACGCAGGGCTCGAACTCAGGAGCTGTGAGATCATGACCCGAGCCAAAGCTGGACACTCAACTAACAGAGCCACCCAGATGCCCCTATTTTATATATATTTTTTAATATTTGCCCTTTTTGTGTATGTACTTGTGTGTGTGTGTTTTATTTATTTTTGAGAGAGAGCAAGCAGAGGAGGGGCGGGGGTGGGGGGGGGCAGAGGATCCGAAGCTGGCTCTGCGCTGATGGCAAAGAGCCAGCTGTAGGACTTGAACTCACAAAGCTCAATATTATGCTCAACTGATTATGCCATCCAGGCGCCCCTTTAAAAAAATCACTTAAATCAGAATAGAGAAGAAATTGAATTTGATGGAAATATCATCCGGACTTAACAATTATCAATATTTGCCATATTTTGGCAAATACTCAGTTATTCCTTTATTACTTTTTTCTTTTGCTTTCCTACCTAGAAGCTACTTCCTCTCCTCCCCACCACCAGTTATTCCTTTTCTTTTCTAAGTGTATTTATTTATTTTGAGAGAGGGAGTGAGCAAGTGAGCGAGCAGGGGAGGGACAGAGAAAGAGGGAGAGACAGAATCCCAGGGAGGCTCTGTGCTCATGGGGCTCGATCCCACGAACCATGAGATCATGACTTGGGTCAGAAATCAAGAGTGGGAAGCTTAACCAACTGAGCCACTTAGGTGCCCCTCACTTATTCCTTTATAAAAGTTTGTTGTTTTTTTTTAGGGAATTCTTTTTTATTTTATTTTTTTAATTTTTTATAGTTTATTTTTGAGACAGAGAAAGACAGAGCATGAGCTAGGGAGGGGCAGAGAGAGAAGGGAGACACAGAATCTGACAGACTCCAGACTCTGAGCTGTCAGCACAGAACCCAATGCGGGGCTCAAACCCACGAACCGCAAGATCATGACCTAAGCCAAAGTCGGATGCTTAACCAACTGAGCCACCCAGGCGCCCCTAAAAGTATTTTTAAGATAATTTACAGACATGAGGGGTGACTGGGTGGTTCAGTTGGTAGAGTATGTGACTCTTAATCTGGGGGTCATTAAGTTCGAGCCTCATGTTGGGAATAGAGTTTATTTAAATAAAAACATTTTTAAATGTACAGACCGAACATTAAACCCTTAAATATGTTTTTTAACTTTTTAAATGTTTTACTTATATCTGAGCGAGAGAGAGTGAGAGAGACAGAGCGAGCAGGGGAGGGTCAGAGAGAGAGGGAGACACAGAATCCGAAGCTGGCTCCAGGCTCCGAGCTAGCTGTCAGCACAGAGCCTGACACGGGGCTTGAACCCACGAACCATGAGATCATGACCTGAGCTGAAGTTGACACAACCGACTGAGCCACCCAGGTGCCCCAATATGTTTTTAAAGAACTCTTAAATATTTCAATATGCATTGCTAATAAAAACGTCCTTATACAATCCCAATACTATTATCAGGTCCCCCACATTAACAATCATTCCTTAATGTGTAATACTCAGTCCTTATTCAAATTTTCCCAGCTGTCCCCAGGACGTCTTTTTACAAGTCATTTGTTCAAAATAGGATCATGTTACATATGACTGTTTTCCCCCTTAACTCTCTTTTTTTAGCAAGAACAGCCCTTCTTCCTCTTTTTCCAGGCCATTGACTTGTTGAATAAACAATCAACTGCCCTGTAGAACGTCTTACCTTTGGGATTTTTCTGATTTCTTTCTGTTTTCACTTACCCTGTTCCTCTAGCCCTCCTATTTTCTGCAAACCCCGGATTAGATCTAAACACTTCCTTAGGTTTAGGTTCAATATTGGAAAGAATACTGTTAGGCGAAGTGGTGCTTTTCAAATTGCGTTATATCAGGGACCCATAATGTGCATGTCTGGTGGTCTGACTCAGTGTTTTTGAAGCTGGGAGGAGGCTAAGCTTGAGGAGATCTAGGGAGTCAACCCCCTAGGGACCTGGACACTGAGCTCTGACTAAGCCTCAACCTCTGTGGCCGCTGGTGTGCACCGTCACAGAGTGGGTTGAGGTCAGGGAGGAGGCACAAAGAAGTATAAGCTTGAGGTTGGCAGCTTGGTCTGGTTCAGTCCTTGAGCAAGACTAAGCAGGGTCCTGGGACAGGAATACCACACAGCCAGCGTGCCATGCCTCCTCCCTTAAGCCCTGCGTGCACCTGGCAGGAACGAGGAGACTCAGCCAGGCAAAATCCCCCAGGATTGGGGTTGGAACCATTCTACGACCTGTCCACTGTGTCCTACCTTCTTGTCTGGGAATAGCAAGAAGCCTACCTCTTCAGCTTTGAGCCTTTCAGTGGTGAGCCTGGCGATGGTGTGGCTCAGAGAAAATTCCTGACTCCACCAACTCAGTTTTCCTTGTTCTCTGGCTTCCAGATCCTGACTTAGGATAGATACACTTTAATTGCTTTTAAACTTTAGAACATCAGGGCTGGAAGGAACCTTGCGCATCATCTAAACTGAGCCCCTCACTGAAGAATTTCCGTTCTTCCTTAGAAACAGCTGCATATTAGATGAAGAAACCAGGATGTACGGTTTATTCCCCCAGACTTCAATCACTCACATTCCATCTCCATAATTTTTGACATTCCCCTTGCTTCGTAGTATACCATTAACTTTTTCCTGATCATAACAACATCACTGGTGAAATGATAGGCTTGATACGTAGTTCAATTTCTTTCTAAAATTCATTTACAAGAACACATACAGAAAAGTTCACATTCCATCAGTAGTCAGTGCACCACACTTTGGGAAAATGCTGGTAAGTGGAATTGGTGTCATGGAGTTTCACTCTGCCTCCAGACCTTAGTTGAGCCCACTTCTGAAGTCCTGACTGTATTTCCTAATCAATAAGGAGATACACTATCTATAGGTGTTAGTCACTCCGTCTTGTGAGTGACTGAGTAAATTCTTTCTGAGAAACTCCCAGGGACCTTTGTCCCGGCAAGCCTGAGCACCTGCAGTGGTGGGGGAGGGGAGAGCAGAAAGAAGGCAGGCCTTGGTAAAGGTGACCTCTAAGCTGCGCGTCAGCATCAGGACAGTGGTGGGAAGACCCCTCTTAGGGGCAAAAGTCGGTGAAGCGCCTGCCCTCTCCCACCTTCCCCTCTCCACCATCCAGATCCCTGGCCACCTCAGGAAGGAATGAACATGATGTTCTAGGGCCTTGCCCCCACAGGCGCCACCCACTCGCCCTGGGGACAGTGCAAACTTCCGGAAGAAGAGAGAAGTTAGGCGTCAGGCCTCTGCGAACTTCAGCGGGCTTCTGGGCGCAAGGGAGGGAGGGCAGAGCAGGAAGGAGGGGTTTGCGGTCGGGACAAGCCAGAGGGTCCACCCCTCTCCGGAAACTGGGGGTGGAGAGGCCCAGCCCGGCCCACACCAGACCTCCTGCGCCAGGCTGGGCCCGAGAGCCCGGCAAACCCCACCCCATTCCTCTGGGCACCTCGTGGCCCAGGCGAGTTTGTTTATGAATCCACCTCCCTCCTCCCCCAGCCCGGCCCTCCGCCCGCCCCCGGGGTGGCCCCAGTTCTGTGGGAGGGGGAAACCGAGCCAGCCCCCCTCCCTTCTCCTCCCCTTCCTTCCTCCAGCCTCTGCTGTGGATGCCGGGCTAGGACAGGCCTTTTTTTTCCAGTCCTCTTGCGCCTGTCGGGGCCATTTTCCTTTCTGGGAATGGAAACCTGGGGGTGGTGTGACTCTCAAATCTGGACTCTGGAGGGGACTCAGGGCTCTCTGTCCCAGGAGAGGAAACTGCTTCATTTTCGGTTAAAAGAGAATTTGCTTTTTCCTTTCCTTCTCTTTTAGTGCTGAACGAACTGCCAGGCAGGACCCCAGTCACCCTTTGGGGTGCACAGGTCTGGTTGGGGTGGGGTGGGGGTGACGGGTGTGTAAATTGGCATCAAGCACTGGCACCCTTCCAGGTCTGGTGAGCTGAGGATCCCTGAGGAGCCTGAAGGGTTTGGATATTTTAGGGGAGGGAAGTGTTTTGATTATGTGTTTGTGTCAAGCTGGAGTCCAAAGGGGTCAGATTTATATGTTCAGAAAAGCTCTCTGATTGCTCAGTTTGGGGTCTAAGCTCCTCTCTGGGCCTTCCTGGTACCTAAGCCTGTCTTCTCTAGCTCTCTAGAATGCAGATGGATTGTGGAATTTAGTCTCAGACATTCTTCCTCTTCCCCCACCACCTCAAACCACCTCTGCTTTTACTTGCCAAAGTGTCTTCAAGCTCCGGTGACCATCAGCTAGCTGGGTTTAAACGCAGGCCTGTCATCTTGCAGCCCTCTTCAGAAAAGAGAATATTTGAGAAGTTTGGGCCAGAGTTCAGCTCCAACAATAACTAAATTCTTTTCTTCACCATGCCTCCCAACTCTCATCCCCTCCAAGCCTTTCTTCCACCTCCAGGGCTTTCCAGATCACCAGAGCCACTGACTGGTTGCCAGACTGAGCCAAGGCCTTCCTAGTACAAGCTACACACTAGGCAGGGATGAACCACAGTGCTTCTCAGACAAGGGAATAAAGACATAGCAAAGGTACAGAATGAATCCTTCTATTTTATTTTTCATTTTTTTATTAAAAAATTTTTTTATGTCTTTATTTTATTTGAGAGACAGAGAGCGAGCGGGGGAGGGGCAGAGAGAAAGGGAGACACAGAATCCGAAGCAGCCTCCAAGCTCTGAGCTGTCAGCACAAAGCCCGATGCGGAGCTCGAACCCACAGACTGAGATCATGACCTGAGTCGAAGTCAGACGCCCAACCGACTAAGCCACCCAGGTGCCCCAGAATGAATCCTTTTTAAATAATGATAATAATAAACTTACGGATTTCTCATCAAGAGGTTATGGGCATCCCAAACCAAAAGACCAGACTTGTTATCGTTATTTTCTTAGGGTTTTGTTTTTGTTCTTGTTTTTTGCCTTTCCAGGGCCCTGAAAAGGCTGAGGGATGTGTGTAATGATACACCCGGCTCTTCCAGTCACCACTGGACTTCAGATGACCTTAGATAGCATGATGCGAACACACTACGCTTGTTTTCTTGCTCAGAGAGAAGCTTTCTTGCTCAGAAGACTGTTGATACTTTATTATCTTATCAGGGACTCTCTCTTCCTTTTTCTTTCCTAAGCTCCTCATCCTACAGTAAGGCAGAACAGGTAAAAAAAAAAAAAAAAAAAAAAAATTGAGTCTGTTTTGTACTTAACAGCTGTAGTCGTAATCTAACTTACACATATATAATAGTCATTTCTCAGTCTTCCATTTTAAGTAAACTTTCAGCAACACTTTAACATTGTTAGCTAAGCTTACAATGATGATGTAAAAGGAAGGTTCTGGAGCATCTGCATATTTTAATTTATAAAATGTTCCCAGTTTTGCTAAGTGGGAATTCTTTTTTTAAACTTATTTATTTTTTTAGTACTCTCTACACCCAACGTGGGGCTCGAACTCGTGATCCTGAGATTAAGAGTCCCTGAGCCAGCCAGGCACCTGGAGTGCGAAATTTTTGAAAACTAAAGAGTGGCTTCAAAATCAGGAAGAATGATTTAGTTTGTAAAAGGCAAACAACAAAAGGTGGAAGGTCAGTCCTTGGCATTGTATTATCTGGAGACCTATTCAGGATTTGGGGGACTAGGCTTCTTTCACTTAAGTGTTTTTTTTCCTGTGTGTCAATTATATGCCAGGCCTTGAGGATACATAGTGAAAAGGCATGTGGCTTCCACACTGGGGTGGAGCCTGCTTAAGATTCTCTCCCTCTCCCTGTGCCCCTCCCCCCAAATAAGTTAATTTAAAAGCAAACTAATTAATTAAAAGCAAACCTGGAAGGAAAAAAATTCAATATTAAAACAGACAAAATAGGGGTGCCTGGGGGGCTCAGTCAGTTAGGCCTCTGACTCTTGAATTTTGGCTCAGGTTGGTGAGATCGAGCTCTGCATCAGGCTCTGCTCTGACAACTTGGAGCTTGTTTGGAGTTTTTTCCGCTCTGCCCTTCCTCCCCCCCCCCCCCANATGTATGCACACAAACATGCATGCTCTCTCTCAAAATAAATAAACATTTAAAACAAAACAAAAAAACCAACAAAACAAAGTTAAAGGCATCATCCAGGCCCCCAAAATGCTTTATCTAGTTGGAAGAGATTGAGTATGTAGATACCACTAATGGAGGTATGTAAAAAGAGCATAGTGGACCAAGTATTCAATACCTGGGGGAAGTAGGAAAGACTTCATAGAAGTCGTTCTTATTGAAGATAAGAGAAAAGGTTAGGTAGCCCAGAAGGAGGGCAAGCTGAGTAAACTATGGTTCTGGACTTTGGAAACCCAAGAAAGAATGCTTTGGGGGAAGAGCCCAGCAAAGAACAAAGTGAAAGCTTAAGACTGCAGTGAACAGTAATGGAAGATGAGCCTGAATTGGTGCAGGCAGACCACTCAGAGTCTTCGCTTCCACTCTGGAATATTACCACTTAGTACATGTACTGTTGTGATTGATTTTGAAGTAAAGCATCTCTTAAATGACGCATGTTGCTTTTTAAACAGTCCCTAGGAGTTATTGAAATGATTTCACAAATGGTTATGTAGACAGACATTGGCATGCATGGGATTTGAGAAACCTTTAAATAAGTTATTCATTTAATGGGGCGCCTGGGTGGCTTAGTCGGTTAAGCGTCCGACTTTCGCTTGGGCCATGATCTCGCGGTTTGTGGGTTCGAGCCCCGCGTCGGGCTCTGTGCTGACTGCCAGCTCGGAGCCTGGAGCCTGTTTCAGTCTGTGACTCCCTCTCTCTCTGACCCTCCCCTGCTCACGCTGTCTCTCTCTCTCCTAGAAATAAATAAAAAATATTAAAAAAAAGTAATAATAAGTTATTCATTTAAAAACATTTAGTTTTGTAAAAAATAAAAATTATTTTAGTTTGGCTTAAAGAAATTTTGTTCAGGTTTTCACAGATGAATTGGACAATGGATCATGCCCATTTGTTCTCTTTTTAAAATTTTTTAATTTTAGAGACCAAGCAGGGTACAGGGGGAGAGAGACATTCTTAAGCAGGCTCCATGCTCAGTGCGCAGCCCGACATGGGGCTCAGACCCACGACCCTGGGATCATGACCTGAGCTGAAACCAAGAGTTCTATGTTCAACCTACTGAGCCACCCAGGTGCCCGCCATTTTTTCTCCACCAGTAAACGAGCATATGTCGAAGACATCTCTCACTAGCCAGGTTGGGAATTCTGTCTGGTCCCGAAGAAGCAAAAAGAGTATTGTGAAAAGAATGAAGGCTCTTGAATTTCTGTGTCTAAATCTATACCTTTTTCTCAGTACCTAGGATAAAATCAAACCCTAGTTCCCATTTCAGGCACAGACCAGATTAGAATCATGGGGAAAAACACAAGCTTTGGAACTAAAAAACCATCATAATTTAGCTGAAGTACGTGAGCCTCAGTTTTCTCATTTGCAAAAGGGGATGGCAATTGAAATTAATTGAAAGGATTAAGTTAGAGAATATATATATATAGTGTATACATGAAGTGTTCAGAGGACTGCTCTCTGATGTTAGTTCCTCCCCCACCCCCTCAGCAAGTTTAGGTGTGGTCTTTCGATGAATACGCTAAACAGCTGTTAGAATCTCCACAGCTTGGTTTACAAAGATGACTAATGCAGTTTCTAACGTCCAGGAAGTTTCTTCCCTTCTGGAAGTTTGTTCTCTTCCAGTTTCATCCCTTAGTGTTTCTTAAACTCTGGCTTAGGGACTAATCACTTGAAAGAACTAGTTAAAAATGGATAGTCTCAAGCCCACCCCAGAGAATCTGATTGATTAATCTGAGATGGAGACAAGGAATCCACATTTAAAAGAATTTTATTTATTTTGAGAGAACAAGAGAGAGCTTGCACATGCCTGTGTGCACACAAGGGACAGGTGGGCAGAGAGGGAGAGAGAGAAAATCCCAAGTACCCTTCATGATCAGCAAGGAGCCTGACACGGAGATCAAGACCTGAGCGGAAATCAAGAGTCCGAGGTTCCACCAACTGAGCCACCCAGGCGCCCCCAAATCCACCTCTTTAAACAAGGCAGTCGAAAGGATTTGGATAGAGTCTGTCTGATACTATATTTTGAGAAACCTTGATCTAGGGAGAGATGCTATTAATTGTAATGTAGTGCGAGGTTTTATATAAAGGTATGCAAGAGGATAATGCCACTTGACCTGTCATGGAAGTTGGGGCAGGAATTTTTTTCAGGAGCTAAAAGAGAATACAAAAGTGTTTTTAAGAAATTGTATATATACTCATATATACATACATAAATGGTTATAGTAGGCATGCTTTATTTGTTTCAGAATCTATAGAAGACTTTTTGTGGGACTCTTCTGGGTTGTGTGTGTACTAGCTTTGTGACCTTGGACCAGTTATTTCCCAGCCTAAATTTCTAATAAAATACATAACATCTTAATACTACTACCTTCCTCATGAGAAGGACACGAGGGATGGGAAAGCCTAACTGACCTTAGGCACCTAACCCCGTAGGCCTTCAACAGTCACTTCACCTTACTCAGGCCCTATCCAGAGCGGCAGAGGCCTGTTTTAGGGGGATCCAGACTTTAAAACATGACAACGCATCACGAAGTGAACTGTAGATAATGAAGTGACAACATTTAAGTGCTCGAGAATGACCTCCGTGTCATTGCCAAGTCACCCAGGCCGCCTCCACCGAAACCAGGAAAAAGGAGAGGTAGGATGGAAGGCCAGAAATTCAGGTGCCTTAGGAAAAATTTCCTGTAACTTTATGGTTACAAAAGCAGGAACTCTTTATGCTTAGATGGTAATTTACAATGGAGGGGAAAAAAAGGAAGTGGCTTATAGGACACAGACTGTAGGTGGTTCTCCAATGCACTTCGCCTCTGACCAGCTCTCGGAAAGTTAAGCCCACATAAATTAAGTAGTTAGCGTCTTTATCGGGGAGAAGTTAACAAAATGGCGTTTGTTGGCGTCTCACAGCCCTTGTGAACTGTCAGCTCAGTATTAACTGTGTGAGCGCGTCACCAGATTTCGTCGCGCCCGCACCCACAGGCTTACACCCACATTCAGAGGCATCCGCCCACCCCGGGAAGGCGCAGACTTGAGAGGTACTTTTAAGAGCGGTCAAGTGAAGACTCAAACGAGCCCTGGTGGCGAGGCAAAACTGAGCACCGAACGTCTTGGCCCTGACACTTGTTGAACAGAAGGGCTCCACTGAAGCGTGCCACCTAATCACTGTAAAGACGTCCCCTGAGGAGGGCCAAAATGGCGACGGACTCCTCTTGGCACAGCCCTGCTCCCTCCCCCATGTCGGAGGTTCTCGTAACGCCCATTGGCCGAGTTGGAGGCGGTGCCTGGCTTCCTTCGCCGCCTCATTGGACTGAGTGACTGAGGGAGAGGCCAACTCTCCTCTGCCCACTCCAAAATCCCGCCCTCAGAGTTCACTCGGCGTTTAATTGGCTTTCCGTTGACGTCAATTTGCGTCCTATCGTGTCTTTTTTCAGGGTTAATCCAATCATAACTTTCCTGGCTGCCCGCCTGATTTCTGATTGGTTTTGATCAGCTTCATCCTATCCCATTTCTGCCTACTTCTTACCACCTCCCACCAGAGACTGTGCCCAGGCACGTCCAGGATTCTGGTTGGTCGTTGTTCTGTCATTCCAATCAGAGCTCTTCCTATCCCTACCTCTCCGAGAGCCCGCCTGGCGGTTGACTGGTTTCTTTCCAAGCCTATCATCACTAGCTCCCGCCCACTCTCACTTCCTGCGTCTTTCATTGGCTTTTAAAACTGAGAGGGCGGCCTCCTTGGGCGGACACCCGGCACGCAACTTTGTCTTACACGCCTTGGAAAGCAAGCGAATCTTCCTATTGGACAACGTGCCCGTCCTTCTTCTTCAAGTCCCTCCTTTCTCCCTCCCTCATTGGGCGGGGCAGCAGTGAAGGGGCGGGGCCGAGGCCGGGCTTGTGGCGCGCTGCTCCCTCCTCCTTACCCCCCCCCTCCCTGTCCTGT
>NW_027528345.1:13222771-13282554 GCF_008692635.1 Crocuta crocuta
TCCTGCCCTTTCCACGCCCCTCACCCCGAAACCGCCCTTTCCTTCTAGGGCCCGCCCTCTGTCTGCCCCGAAACCTCCAGATTCTTAACCCCTGGACCCCTTTAGCACCCTTAGCGATACTCACCAGTGTTTCCCCACTCACGCTTTTTATTCTTTTTCCCTTATCTCTCTTCTATTGTTGCTTTTTACACTTGAATTTTCTTTCTCCATATCCTTCGACCCTAATTTTAGCAAGATTTCCATCCTCCCACATGTTGTGTTTTGCCTTACCTATCCTTTTTTTCCCGGGGATACTTTTTTATATTTTGAAACTGTTTGAACATGTCCACCACTCCTCATATTTCCTATGCCAGAAGCACATTTTCAATGTTTTCGAAGTTTAATTTTGTGCAAGGGGGAATTGAGGCCCAATTTTAGCATTACCCAGCCTAGTTTATGTTCTGTATGTCCTACAACTGTCTCTTATCCAGTCCACTTTTTTTTTTTTACATTAGTGCTTTTCACCTTACTTTCTGTTTTATCATAGCGTTCTTTACCCCTTCCTCATCTTACCTTTTTCCTTCCCCCAACTTTAAGTTGTTTATCTCTTAATTCTTTTTAGACCAAGATCACTCCATGGATGAAATGACAGCTGTGGTGAAGATTGAAAAAGGAGTTGGTGGAAATAATGGGGGCAATGGTAATGGTGGTGGTGCCTTTTCTCAGGCTCGAAGCAGCAGCACAGGCAGCAGCAGCAGTGGAGGAGGAGGAGGGCAGGTAAGTGATAATCAGGACCGACGGGAGGAATGTTAAGAGAATGTAAATTTTCTTAGATGATTATCTTTTGGCAGAAACATTTTTAGGAAGGGGCTAAGCCATTTTGTAGCTAGGGAAGTTAGTGTAATGAGGCTGATGATTGGGAGATCCCCAAAGTTGAGGATTTCAGCAGTATAGATGGGTCAACTTTTTGTTTCTGGTTCCCCCTACCCCCCACCCCCCATTGTCTGCACTGTTTTGCTGTTTGTTTTATACTGCCCCCTGGGCCGGCAGCTGGGTGTCACTGAACTAATTCCTTTCCTTTCCGGCCAGGAATCCCAGCCATCCCCTTTGGCTCTGCTGGCAGCAACTTGCAGCAGAATTGAGTCACCCAATGAAAACAGCAACAACTCCCAGGGCCCAAGCCAGTCAGGGGGCACAGGTGAACTTGACCTCACAGCCACACAACTCTCACAGGGTGCCAATGGCTGGCAGATCATCTCTTCCTCCTCTGGGGCTACCCCTACCTCAAAGGAACAGAGTGGCAGCAGTACCAATGGCAGCAATGGCAGTGAGTCTTCCAAGAATCGCACGGTCTCTGGTGGGCAGTATGTTGTGGCTGCCACATCCAACTTACAGAACCAGCAAGTGCTGACAGGATTACCTGGAGTGATGCCTAATATTCAGTATCAAGTAATCCCACAGTTCCAGACCGTTGATGGGCAACAGCTGCAATTTGCTGCCACTGGGGCCCAAGTGCAGCAGGATGGTTCTGGTCAAATACAGATCATACCAGGTGCAAACCAACAGATCATCACAAATCGAGGAAGTGGAGGCAACATCATTGCTGCTATGCCAAATCTACTCCAGCAGGCTGTCCCCCTTCAAGGCCTGGCTAATAATGTACTCTCAGGACAGACTCAGTATGTGACCAATGTACCAGTGGCCCTAAATGGGAATATCACTTTGCTACCTGTCAACAGCGTTTCTGCAGCTACCTTGACTCCTAGCTCTCAGGCAGTCACTATCAGCAGCTCTGGGTCCCAGGAGAGTGGCTCACAGCCCGCCACCTCAGGGACTGCCATCAGTTCTGCCAGTTTGGTATCATCACAAGCCAGTTCCAGCTCCTTTTTCACCAATGCCAATAGCTACTCAACAACTACTACCACCAGCAACATGGGAATTATGAACTTTACCACCAGCGGATCAGCAGGGACCAACTCTCAAGGGCAGACATCCCAGAGGGTCAGTGGGCTACAGGGGTCTGATGCTCTAAACATCCAGCAGAACCAGACATCTGGAGGCTCTCTGCAAGCAAGTCAGCAAAAAGAGGGAGAGCAGAACCAGCAGACACAGCAGCAGCAGCAACAAATTCTTATCCAGCCTCATCTTGTTCAAGGGGGACAGGCTCTCCAGGCCCTCCAAGCAGCACCATTGTCAGGGCAGACCTTTACAACTCAAGCTATCTCCCAGGAAACCCTCCAGAATCTCCAGCTTCAGGCTGTTCCAAACTCTGGCCCCATCATCATCCGGACACCAACAGTGGGGCCCAATGGACAGGTCAGTTGGCAGACTCTTCAGCTGCAGAATCTCCAAGTACAGAACCCACAGGCCCAGACAATCACCTTGGCCCCAATGCAGGGCGTCTCCTTGGGGCAGACCAGCAGCAGCAATACCACCCTTACACCCATTGCCTCAGCTGCCTCCATCCCTACCGGCACCGTCACTGTGAATGCTGCTCAGCTCTCCTCCATGCCTGGCCTCCAGACCATTAACCTCAGTGCATTGGGTGCTTCAGGAATCCAGGTGCACCAGCTTCCAAGCCTGCCATTGGCTATAGCAAATGCCCCAGGTAAGGCCTCCGGTCTTCTACATTAATTTCCAGAGCTGACTAGCATCTTAGCTGCAACTGTTGGGTCTAAGAAAGGAAATAGAGACTTTCGCGGGTAACAGTTTCTTGAGGGCAAGTTGATTAGAGAAATAGCAATGATTCTGTTTAAGTCATTGGAACCGACTTAACGGAAACTTTTTTTCAGTTAACCTTATGAGAAAGGAACACTTCTGGGCAGTGTCCCTGGGGTC
Organism: Crocuta crocuta; assembly: GCF_008692635.1. Lineage (NCBI taxonomy): Eukaryota > Metazoa > Chordata > Mammalia > Carnivora > Hyaenidae > Crocuta > Crocuta crocuta. The sequence goes on from NW_027528345.1 coordinate 13,225,589, forward strand.
ACTGTGCTTCCCAGTGCCTTTGGTGCTACAGAACAAGGGTCGGCAAACTTTTCTGTTAAAGGGCCAGGTAGAAAATATTTTAGGGCTTATGGGACACATAGTATTCTTTTTGTTTTGTTTTTGCAGCTTTTTAAAAACGTAAAACCATTCTTACCTCAAGGGTTTTATTTGACCTACTGGCCCACTACTTTGTAAGATAAGAATGGATTATAAACTTGGTCCATTGTATGACAGTTATTAAATAACAGATATTTCTTATGAACTGTAATTCTAAGTGAGGGAAAAGGGATGGTAGTGGATTCCAGAAGAATTTTCAATGAAGTGAATTCCATGGTTAATATTTAGTTAACTAGAATATCCTATTTTTTGAGTAAGCTGGTTAAAGTTTAATTTTTAAACTCTTGGTTTCCCTCAAAGTGGAATCTGTCTGCCTCCCCTTACACTAATGTATATTTTCAAAAGCTTGCTGGGTGATTCTGGTACTTCCTAGATGAGAGAACCGTTTCCTAGACTGCTTTGAAAGTAATGTATGGTTGAGAAGGGAGGGGAGAGAAAGGGAGCATGGCCTGGAATGGAGTGGGGAGGTGGAGTTGAGAGGAGTCCGGAATAAGGAGAGCATTGAAGGGAAAAAGAGTCCTCGGGGAAGAGGTACGTATTGGAATGTATGTTGAATCAGTTGACCACAATATTCAATTATTCATTTTGAACAGTGTTTAACTGTTGGTTAATTTGAAATTTGAAACATGTCCGTTTAAAAAAGTGAAAGTCTGTTTAGAGTTTTGTCATTTTAAGTTCTGTGGCGATAGAGCTAATCTTTAATAAAGTACAAGAAGAAGATACTATAGATTTTTATATTTTGGCATGATATATAAAAATTATGATGGAAAGTAGTTTAATATCACCAGACTTCTAGTTCTGTTGGAATATATATGGGTTTATGAACTGTTTACTTTTATTAGAATTCTCATTTCAGTTTTTAAAAAGTTTCATTTAAGTAATCTCTACACCCCATGTGGGGCTTGAACTTATGACCCCGAGACCAAGAGTTGAACGCTCTTCTGACTGATCAGCCAGGTGCCCCAAGTTCTCATTTCACTTATACTGGTTCTTACATAAAAGAGGATAACAAACAGACAACCGTATTGCCTGTCTCCTGGAGTTTTGGAAAATGGTGGTGGTGGGGGAGATCTGTTCAACTTCCCTAACTTTTTTTTACATTCCTGAGGTTATTTAAAATGACTACATTTTGAGCCTTAACAGGAAACAGTTTTCTTAATGAATTGGAGATCTTGGAATAGAAAATTAGAGCTGGAAGGGACCTAAGAGATCCTCTAGTACAACTGCCTTATTTTCTAGATGAGGACGTTGAGGTCTGAAGAAGCAGATAAGTGGTGAGGCTACAGCCAGAGCTAGGCTAGGGCTTGTGGTTAGTTCTAGTCTAAGGCACTACCTGTTTTAACTTAGGACAGGAGAAATCCTTTAGATTGTTAAAAATGTTTCAGAAAATATGTCTTTGCTTCTTTGAAATGTAATGTTCTAGGGTTGGCCAAGTGTTTCATAGGCTAAAAATTAGGATAGTAGAAATGGGAAAAGTTAATGAAAACTAAATTCAGCAACCTGGAAAATTAGATACTTGCTGGATAACCTTTACTAATGTGCTTGTTTTCTCTCTGCTCTTAGTTTTTTGCATCCAGCAGTTTTGCCCTTCGTTAAAAGGAAAGCAAAGCTGGGGGATTATTCCAGTTAGTAATAATTTGGATCCTCGCAATTTTTAAACGGTTTATAACTTAGGCTCTCAAGAACAGTTATGAGGTACTCTCGTTGCTAAATCATGCTCTGGGGAAGCCTGCCATTTAATATGTCATAGGATAGGGCTACCTAGCTATTATTGATGGTCTCTGAGCCCAAGAAAATGCATGCCTTTCTGTAAAGTAGCAGCAGCTTGACATTTCACTAATGAGAGAATGAGTCTCTGAAAGGCCATTTTGTGAGCGTTGGGGTTGATTGCTTCATTAATAGTGGTTTCTGAAAAGTTTCCTACTTTCTGGTTAGTCTTCTGCAACATTTTCCCCCCTTCAGTTGATCTAACTTTATCCTTAATGAAAGATAATAAAATCATTTTCTAGAAGCTGTAACGCTGTTCAGCTGTTGCCTGGCTGCTAAAAATGTCTCCTTTTACCCCCTTACTGGTATATAGAAATTTTACTGGGAAAACTCAATCTCTTGGCAGTATAGTGTGGTAGAAAGAGCACTGACTGTGAAGTCCTGTTGTAGGGGATAGGTGGATAGATACATAGCATTCTACAGAGTGAGACATTATTACATGGTTGTAGAAGCCTGCAGCCTCCGTGGTGTTCACTTCGTTTACTTTTATTATTTTTAAAAATCATCTTTTAGAAATCATTTAAGATCTCCTGTTGACTTTCAGTGTTTATTTCTGTTTGCTGAATACACAGGCAAAGGCACAAACTTAGAACCAAAGTAAGCCAGCCGTCTCAATATCCTGTGTTTTTTATGGCTCAGCCCCTGGTAGGTGGTAGTGAGGAAAGGACCACCCAGTAAACTAAGTTTAGTTTCTAGACAGTGAAATGATCTATGGGCTCTGAGGGGTTTTGTTGTTGTTGTTGTTTTAATTTATCTGCAGCTTGTTTTGTTGTTGTCTTTGAAATCAACACCCTTTTTCATTTATCAGCACACTTTCCTTTCATTTTGTAGTTATACTCTCACAGATCTTGTTTTTTTCCAGTTTAAAACTTCAGGTTTTTTCTCAGACACTACTATGTTCTGAAAACTCTTTTACCAGGTTGAGGGGTGGGGCAGGGGGACAGCTTTGAAAGACAGTTTGTATGACTTCGTGGGAGTTCTGCCTAATAAAGAGTTCAGGGCTAGTCCTTGGCAGGAGAATAGAACATATTTCCTTGATGGCTATAATTCACTCAGGCAAATTTCAGGCACTAAAAATAAAAATTTCACATCTGCTTGGTTTTATCGGGGTCAGGAAAATGTCTTCTCTTAGAAGTTAAGTTAAATGTGATACCAGAGTTAGTTTGCCAGCAGTGTCGCTAAACTTGCGGTCAGATTGCTGAGACCTAATTTGTTAAAAAGTTGCTTTTCAGACTAGGGTATTTGAACAATATGATAAGTGGGTTTAGCTGACTTGAATGTGTTTAAAATTTTTCTAGGGGAAAAGATTACATGAGATAAGTTTCTTTTTTAAAATAATATATTTTATCAAATATAATATCAAATGTTCCTGCTTCATTTGCCTTTATCTAATGTTCTGTTTGTTTCTGAAGGTGATGTTAGTGCTTTTAAGTGATTTCAATTTAAGTAGAAAAGGTTTCTTAAAATCTAGGTGCCTTCATTGATTTGAAAAGAATGAGAAGACAGTCCTCAGACCTTGTCAGTTGCTCCTATTTATTCATTCCAATGGCTTTCTGTGAATGACGTCATCGTTAAATCATGTTGCATTGTGTAATGTGGCCATTTTAGTTCTTAATTAAATAACAAGAGCACAAGGGTGCCTAGTGTTTCAGAAGAGTTTAGTATCTATTCTGTTCTCATATCTCCCTTTCCTTTTAACTGTTCCACTTTGTAACGTAGCATGTAAATGTTGCCACTAATAATTTAGTTTTTCTCATTCCTTGCTTCTAATTGTTTTGTTTTCTCTCCTTGAAAATGTTGTAAGATGAAAAATGAACATCTGTGGAAAAGCTCTATTACATAATGCCTTGTAAGTTACTTTAGAGTTGGTTGCAAATTTGGGCTGTAACTTGAATTGTACTTTTGCCTCAGTGTTTTTAATTTTTTTTAATGTTTTATTTATTTCTGAGAGAGAGAGAGAGAGAGAGAGGGGCAGGCAGTGAGCAGGAGAGGTTCAGAGAGGGAGAGGGAGATACAGAATCCGAAGCAGGCTCCAGGCTCTGAGCTAGCTGTCAGCACAGAGCCAGTACGCGGCTCGAACCCACAAACCTCACGAACTGAACCTCACGAACCGAACTATGAGATCATGACCTGAGCTGAAGTTGGACGCTTAGCTTAACCGACTGAGCCACCCAGGGGCCCCACCTCAGTGTTTTTAAAACTCTGAATGGCTTATGGAAATCAGGCAGTATTACTTGTTTGGCAACTTTGAATGTGCTTTTCTAATTTACTGTAAATCTTTCTAACCGTGTGTCTGTGTACAAAATAGTAACAATTTTGAAGGAGTTAAAATATAAAATCCCTACGTGAAGACAAAGACTTTACCGTTAAGTGATGAGAGAACTAAGTTAAAAATCTATACATCTTTGAAAACAAAAAATTATTTTTTTAGGAAAACAAATTTGATGCAAATAATCTAAAAGAGGTTAAACGTGGAGTTTTTCAAATACATTCAATATGTTCTTCCTTAAATTGACTTAAAACATTTTTTTTTTTAACATTTCTTTATTTTTGAGAGACAGAGCACAAGTTGGGGAGGGCCAGAGAGAGAAGGAGACACAGAATTGGAAGCAGGCTCCAGGGTCCGAGCTGTCAGCACAGAGCCTGATGAGGAGCTCGAACTCACAAACTGTGAGATCATGACCTGAGCTCAACTGACTTGGTCAGACGCTTAACCGACTAAGCCACCCAGGCGTCCGTGAATTGACCTTTTTTGATGGATTAAAAGTTACAGCTCTTTGCAAACATAATACAGTTAAGCCAGACTATCAGTGATAATAGCAACTAAACTGAAGATTCCTAGAGCTGAAAACCCTCAACCCTTCCAAATACCCCCATTTTGACAGAAGTTAAGGAGTAGATTCAATGACTTGCCAGAGGTCACTGACAAAATTTATAGAGTAACAGAGATCTTTTGACTTCAGATCAATATCTTTTTCCACTATACTACACTAGTATCTTTTTTCCATTTATTTTTTATTTTTAAAATTTTTAATGTTTTATTTATTTCTGAGAGAGAGAAAACTAACATGAGCAGGGGAGGGTCAGAGAGAGAGGGAGATACAGAATCCGAAACAGGCTCCAGGCTCTGAGCTGGCTGTCAGCACAGAGGCCGATGCGGGACTTGAACCCATGAACTGTGAGATCATGACCTGAGCCGAAGTCGGATGCCCAACCGACTGAGCCACCCAGGCACCCCTCAATTTATTTTTTATTTTTATTTTTGAGACAGAGACAGAGCACAAGTGGGGGAGGGGCACAGAGAGATGGAGACACAGAATCTGAAACAGGCTCCAGGCTCTGAGCTGTCAGCACAGAACCCGATGCGGGGCTTGAACCCATGAATTGTGAGATAATGCCCTGAGCTGAAGTTGGACGCTTAACTGACTGAACCACCCAGGCACCCCTCAATTTTTTTTTTAAAGATTTTAATTTTTTAAATGTTTATTTTTGAGAGAGAGAGAGAGAGAGAGGCAGAAAGAAGAGNTAAGCCGAAACCAAGAGTCGCTTAATGGACTGAGCCACCCAGGCACCCCAAAGACAACCTCTTCATAAACTTTTTGTTATGAATCATAATTTGTTGTAATCAGATTAATTTGAATTTAATCTTTATTAAGTGAAATCTAAATAATTAGTGATGTGATCAAAATATTAAGAAGGGAGGAGCAAGATGGCAAAAGAAAAATCAAAGACCTTTCATCACTTTGAGAACATGAAGGTCAGCTATGTCTATTGAGATATGTGTGTAGAATGGTATCACACCCACCCCCTTTTTCCTTTTTACAGTTAAGAAGATGTGATGTGTTTTCCCTGACTGTACCTTTATTCTTTTTTCCTGATATGCTTGAGACCTTTTCATAGCAAACTTTATCTCCTTATTGTTCCTCATTTCTTGTTTTCCATGTTATCAGGAAATTTCAGTGTCTGCGTTCTCTACCCACCACATTTCTGGTTTAAAAAAAAAAAAATTATCCTGACATACTTCTTGGGGATACAGTTTAACAACCCTTTGAGAGACTGTATAGGCCCCAATTTTGCCTAGGCCTTACATAGACAATGCATAATATTTCTTATGGTCACTGGTGGTATCTGAAAAGCACTATGCTTAGAATTCTGTGGCAATTTCTTGGACTCATGGAACATTGTGTTTTAGTTTTATTTTTTTTTTTTAATTTTTTTTAATGTTTTATTTATTTCTAGGAGAGAGAGAGAGAGCGTGAGCAGGGGAGGGTCAGAGAGAGAGGGAATCACAGACTGAAACAGGCTCCAGGCTCTGAGCTGGCAGTCAGCACAGAGCCCGACGCGGGGCTGGAACCCACGAACCGCGAGATCATGACCTAAGCGAAAGTCGGACGCTTAACCGACTAAGCCACCCAGGCGCCCCGTGTTTTAGTTTTATACACACTGTTTGTTTCAAAGAAGGTAAAAAGCTCTTAACTCCAAAAACAATATTTGGAAATTTTCCATATTATCAAGAAATTTCTTTGTTTGGCTTGCCATTCCTTAACAGAGTATCTTGTTGGCATTATCATGTTTTGAATGGCTTCCTTGTTTATCCTTAAATACTGTTAAGAAATTCAGTAATAGGGGCGCCTGGGTGGCTTAGTCGGTTAGGCGTCCGACTTTCGCTTAGGTCATGATCTCGCGGTTCGTGGGTTCCAGCCCCGCGTCGGGCTCTGTGCTGACTGCCAGCTCAGAGCCTGGAGCCTGTTTCAGAGTCTGTGACTCCCTCTCTCTCTGACCCTCCCCTGCTCACGCTGTCTCTCTCTCTCTCTCCTGGAAATAAATAAAAATATTAACAACAACAAAAAAAATTCAGTAATACTCATGGTTCAGTTAACTTACATAGGCATTTACTGAACACCAGTATACTTAGTAATATAATTGCCCCCAGCAGACTTGAGAGTTTTGAGATTCAGAAAGTGTGACAGTGAAAATGGATTCATGCTTTATTCATGGACAAATGTAGCAAAATTTATTGAACATTTATTGTGTGCACATGTACTAGGCTCTCAGAATCCACTGAAACAGATGATGGTCCTTGCCTTCATGGAGCACCAGTTACTTTTGTCCTATAGTTATCTGCTCTTAGTGCACTCCAGAGGGCCGAAGTTTTCACACGGCAAATACGGAGAGTTGCAGAAAATACATGAAACAATAGGGCCACACTATTTTGGATATATAGTTTTCTTTTACTATATATATTGTAAAATTGTTATATGTTGTCAGGTTTATTTCTAATGAAAAATACTGTCATGGCTTTAATATTTTATTAGTTGCTTATACTTATCATTTTGATTCAAGTTTGTAAAAGCAGATGTATGGAAAAGGGGGAAGAGAATTCCATAAATATTGTGATTTACTTAATGGTAATAGTGTTTTTGTTCATTATTGAATCCTTAGCATTTACATATTTTTAAAGAAAAATTATGTAAAATGAAAGCTAATACAAAGTAGTATAGTTATTTTTTCAATAATTATTTTTAAATTTGATTAAAATATATAACAAAATTTACCATCTTAAAAAAAATTTTTTTATGTTTATTTATTTTTGAGAGAGAGAGAGACAGCACCGGAGAGGAGGGTAGAGAGAGAGGGAGACAGAATCTGAAGCAGGCTACAGGCGTCACGATGTCAGTGCAGAGCCCAATGTGGGGCTCAAACTCATGAACCTCAAGATCACAACCTGAGCCAAAGTTGGACACTTAACCAACTGAGCTACAGAGGCACCCCCAAAATTTACCACCTTAATCATTTTTAAATGAACAGTTCAGGTGTTAATGCAGTATATTCACATTGTTATGCAGCAGATTTCCAGATCTTCTTCATCATATAAAACTGAAACTGTACCCATTAAACTTCTTTCCCCTCCTCCCATTCCCTTGCAACCTTTATTCTACTTTCTATTTGACTACTTTAGACTACTAATTTGTCATAAACATAGAATCATAGAGTGCTTGCCTTTTTGTGGCTGGCTTATTTCACTTAGCTTAATATCGTCAAAGTTCACCGATACCATTATCATAGCATATGACAAGATTTCCTTTGTATGGCTGAATAATATTCCATTGTATGTATATACCACATTGTCTTTATCTGTTCATCTGTCATGGACATTTGGGTTGCTTCTACCTCTTGGCTATTAGGAATAGTGCTGCTTTGAATTTGAGTGTATAAATATCTCTTTGAGGTCCTGCTTTCAATGGATATATACCCAGATGTAGGATTGATGGATCATATGGTAATTCTGTTTTAAAAAATATGCTTACTTTGGTAACTTTGCTTTTAGCTTCTATAAAGAAACTTTGTTTATATTTATTTTTTAAAAATTTGTTTTAATGTTTGTTTATTTTTGAGAGAGAGACAGAGCATGAGCAGAGGAGGGGCAGAGAGAGGGGGAGACACAGAATCCAAAGCAGGCTCCAGGCTCTGGCTGTCAGCACAGAGCTTGATGTGGGGGTTGAACTCACGAGCTCTGAGATCATGACCTGAGCCAAAGTCCAATGCTCAACCGACTGAGCCCCCCAGGTACCCTTCTATAAAGAAACTTAAAAACAAAACAACCTCATAATTTTGTGCTATGTTTATAGTCAGAACTACATTTTAAACTTTTCTTCCTGAGTACTTTTCTTATAAGATTATTTCCAAATTTCCTAACCTGATGGAGCAAGATCATTCACTAATATACACATAATAGTTGATATCCAGTTGCTTCTAGGTTATTTAAATCTTGGATGTCTGTAAAGTAAGATGCTTAAAATGGAACTCAAGGGTTGAGACTTAAGACAAGAATTATTTCTGGTTAGGATTGTACAAGAAAAATTGTCATGATATCCAATGTGAGCATGATTTTAAAAATAAATCCTTCTTAGGTAATACGTAATTGCTTACCTCTTTTTTAATTACTCAGGCATAAAAGGCCACAAAAAGTAAAGATGGGTTGTTGCTGGCAAGCCTTTCCCTTTATGGAATTAATTCAATGACCACCTACCCCCAGGCCTAGAAAACAGTTGTCCCAGACGATTGGATAGTCTCATCTCTAGCTTACATACTTACTTAGGAAACTGTGGCATAGCCAGGCATCTTGGTGTAGTGGTAATTAATCTTTTAGTCAAATGCCTGGTCAGAGCTGTCTTAATAAAAATTTTAACATATCATCACATTGTATTATTTTTACCTGCAGTGTGAAACAAACTCAGATGCATCCAGAATTAAATTACTCATGGTTCTTTGATTTACTTCCGAAAACATTCTGACAACTAATTGGTTTAAGTCTTAAAATTTTTATTTCAGTAACTAAAATGGAGATACTAAAAAATATCATATATTACCTAGATGTGCCTTACCATAAAAATGTAAGCAATAAGCATTTCAGCTTAAATAGGTGCATGTAATGGGGGTTACATGAAATAGGCACTTTCATTTCCTACACTTCTTTCTTGGTATTGAAAATTTATACTCCAGGGGACCTGGGTGGCTCAGTCAGTTAAGCAACCGACTCTTTTTCTTTTCTTTTTAATACTTACTTATTTTTTAAATTTTTTTATTTTTGAGAGAGTACAAGTGGGGAAGGGACAGAGAGGGGGACAGAGGATCTGAGGTGGACTCTGTGCTGACTACAGTTAGCCCAGTGTGCGGCTCAAACTCAAAAATGGAACCATGAGATGATGACCTGAGCTGAAGTCAGACGCCCAACTAACTTAGCCACCCAGCCAGTACCCCCCACCATGTTTGTTTATTTTTGAGAGAGGGGGGAAGGGACAGGGAATTTGAAGTGGGCTTCATGTTGACACGAAGGATCCAGATGTGGGGCATGACCGACTTTTGATTTCTGCTCAGGTCATGATCGAGCCCCGAGTTGGCCTCCACACTGACAGCATGGTGCCTGCTTGGGATTCTCTCCCCCTCTGCCCCTTCCCTACTCATTCTCTCTGTCTGTCTGTCTGTCTCTCACTCAAATATAAAAAAATTAAAAAACACAGGAACAGAAAATTATGTAAAAAAAATTTGTACTCTATGGGTTATTTGATTTTAAAGTTTGTTTATTTCGAGAGAGAGAGCGAGAGAGAGAGAGCACATGTGCACAGGAGGGGCAGGGAAAGGGGGGAGAGAGAATCCCAAGCAGGCCCTGTACTGCTGTGTGAGCCCGACTTGGGTTGGAACCCGTGAACCATGAGATCATGACCTAAGCCAAAATCAAGAGTCAGACATTCAACCTACTGAGCCACCCAGTTGTGCCCCTCCTAGGTATATTCTTTTCTTCTTTCTTTCCTTTTTCCTTTTCTCTTTTTCTTTTTCTCTTCTCTTCTCTTCTCTTCTCTTCTCTTCTCTTGAGAGAGAGGGCGCTAGTGAGTAAGGGGCAAAGAGAGAGGGGAAGAAAATCCCACAAGGGGCAGAGAGGGAGGGAGAGAGAGAGAGAAGTGGGGCTCACCTGAAACAGGGCTCGCTCTCATTTTACCCAAAGTGGGGCTTGTGCTCACAAACTGTGAGATGATGACCTGAGCTGAAGTCAGATGCTTAATGACTGAGTCACCCAGGCACCCTCCTAGGTATATTTCTAAGAGAAAGAGAAATATATAGTCCCACAGAAACTTGTATACAAGTGTTTATGGCAGCACTATTTATTCATAGTTGTGAAAAGATGGAGACAACCTAAGTGTCCAGTGGATAAACAAAATGTGATATATCTGTGTGGTGGAATACTATTCAGTCATTAAAAGGAATGAGGTATTAATAAATGCAATGTGATTGAACTTGGAAAACATTGGTTATTTTTTTTTTAATAATGTTTATTTTTGAGAGAGAAAGAGGGAGACAGAGCATGTGCAGGGGAGGGGCAGTGAGAGGGGAGACAGAGAATCCAAAGCAGGCTCCAGGCTGTCAGCACAGAGCTTGATGTGGAGCTTGAAGTCATGAACCGTGGGATAGATCATGACTTGAGCTGAAGTCAGACACTTAACTGACAGCCACCAAGGTGCCCCAAAACATTCTGTTAAATAAAAGAAATAAGCCAGAGAGGTCACATATTTTAATATTCTGTTTATATGAAGTAGCTGGAATAGGAAAATGCATAGAGACAGTGGTTGCCAGGTTATGGGGTGAGAGGAAAATGGGGAACGATTACTTAATCGGTATGGGTATTTTTCTGGGGTGATGAAAGTTTTGAAAGTATAAAGAGGTGGTGGTTGCACAGCATTGTGAATGAACTAAATGCCACCAAATCATACACTTTAAAATGGTTAATTGTCTGCTATGTGAATTTTACCTCAATTAAAAAACAGTTCTAAGGGGGGCACCTGACTGGCTTAGTCGGTAGAGCATGTGACTTGCTCTCGGGGTTGTGAGTTCAAGCCTAACATTAGCTGTAGAGCTTACTTAAAAAAATTCTAAGCATCAGTGAGTCAAAGGTTTTATACATTTAATGTTTCGATATTTACAGCTAAACTGATTTTCTAAAGCTAACAGTTTATATTCCAGTTATTACCAGTCTTTGCCTTAAATAAGAGGGGAAAAAGATTTTTGCTTTAATTAGCATCATTTGAGTATTATGGAATTAAATATATTTTTATTTGTTATTTTCATTTTTTTCTTTTCTGAGCTGCCTGTTGTTTTTTTCCTAGCACTTTGTTTTAATACATTTTATAAAAGTTTTAATATTTTCTCTCATTACTACTTAAAATTTATTCCTGATTGGTCTCTTATTCTTCCAGGTGAATTTGACACATTTTGTCAGGTTCCCCAAATAAATCCTTCTGGGATTTTTATTTTACACTTGACTGTAGCCAAAAGACCGAGAAGTGGTAGGGGGGTTTATTTTGATTCATTATGTTTTCATTATTTTCTTATTTGTCCTACACATTTATTGCTGGTTAAGCTTAGTAGTTTATGGTTTTGCTGCTCTTGTGAAAAGGACTTTTTCTTCCATTTCATTATTTATTTATTTATTTTAAAGGTTTTTTTTTCCACTTTTACTTTTTAAAAATGTTTATTGGGGTGCCTGGGTGGCTTAGTCGGTTAAGCGTCTGACTTTCGCTTAGGTCATGATCTCGCGGTTCGTGGGTTCGAGCCCCGCGTCGGGCTCTGTGCTGGCTGCCAGCTCAGACCCTGGAGCCTGTTTCAGTCTGTGACTCCCTCTCTCTCTGACCCTCCCCTGCTCATGCTGTCTCTCTCTCTCTCTCTCCTAGAAATAAATAAAAAATATTTTTTTAAAATGTTTGTTTATTGGAGGGAGGGCAAAGAGAGAAGAGAGAGAATCCCAAGCAGGGCTCTGTGCTGTTAGTTTAGAGCCCTACTTGGGCTCAAACTCATGAACTGAGATTGTGATCTGAGTTGTAATCAAGGGTTGGATGCTTAACCATATAAGCCACTTAGGTGCCCCTCTTGGTTTTTACTTTTATTTGCATTACTTTATGTGGAATTTACTTCTAGGCCTTAAATTTTGTGGGTTTTGTTGTTGTTGTTTTTCCCCCAGTTTCTTCTGGGGTATTTTTTTCTTCTGTGCAACTTCCTCATCTGGTTTAGGAACAGTCTGCTCTTTTTCAGTAAGGATCATCTCCATTTGGCAGGGAGAGCTCATGTATGGATTAATCTGACCATGAGCCCTGTTAAGTTCTATGCCACATCTTGGGGGTTTTGTTCTCCTGGATGTGCTCAATGACCAGACAAATCTACATTGAAACCCTTAAGGTCAGCATTACTCTCTGCATTTCTAAGCATGTGTAGTAAAAAATTTAGCCCTCTTTTTAGGCTGCGAACCTTATGTCCAGCCCCACTGTTTGGCCTTGGGCACACCTACCAACTCCACCATTGTAGCGACATAATGGCACACATTGCTTCTGCAGAGTGACATCTTTCAGATGCTTGGTGGATTTTTGGATCTGCATATCCTTAATGGCCTCAGCAGTTTCACATGTATTCTTTTAAGTGGCACAAGATTTGAACCTCTTGATTTGCATGATTTTGTTGGGTTTTCCGGGTCAAGTGAATAGCAAACCATTTTCAGAGATCCCCTCAGGCCGCTTACAGGAAGAGCTTTTAAGATTTTATTTTAAATAATCTCTACAGCTAACGTGAGGCTCGAACCCACAACCACAAGATCAAGAGTTACATGCTCTACCAACTGAGCCATCCAGGCACCCCTCTTTCATTTTATTTCTTACAGATTTTTATTTGTATATAGGATAGCTGTTGACTTATGGGCATTGAATTCATAATGGCTTACTGTAATCTTACTGCTTTCAATAGTTTCTAGTGATTTTCCTTGGATTTCTAGGTATACTCCTATGATCCACAAATAATTTTACCTACTCCTTTCTAATATTTATACTTCATTCTTGTCTTGTTAGGTAATAGTGGTAATAGTCAGGATCCTTGTTTTATATCTCACTTTTTAAAGGGGTGGTTTTTAATTACTGTGTAATATTCTATCAAGTCATTTGCCACAATTTCTTATTTCCTTTTGTCAAATATTCAGGTACTTTCAAATTTCCCTGTGTTTTAAATATAGACTATAATAGAGCATACAACTTTCTCATTTTGAATCATAATGTACTTAGAATAAATCCTTAGGAGTTGGTTGTTGATTCGTTCATTACATAATATTAAAAGAACAGAAAACATAAAACCTAAAATATATTAAATAAAATATGTCTGAAATATCCATTGCCATATCAAGTAAAAGTTGAAGGAAACCAGGATAGGAAAAGGGGGACACAAATGTATTAGATGAGTACCTGTACATTTTCATGGAGTAGCATTTCTCTTTTATCTTTTGTGACACTGTCATTGACAGTTTTTTTTTTTTACATCTTTATTTTATTTTGAGAGACAGAGAGTGAGCAGGAGAGGGCCAGAGAGACTGGGAGACACCGAATCTGAAACAGGTTCTGAGCTGTCAGCACAGAACCCGACAGGGCTCAAACCCACGAACTGTGAGATCATGACCTGATCCGAAGTCGGACACTTAACTGACTGAGCCACCCAGGTGCCCCTGTCATTGGCAGTTTAAAGCGGCTATGTGTTTTTGCAACACCAGCTATAAATGAGAATGTCTGCTTTTAGTATTTATCTCCTAATCTAGATAAATTAAGACAAAGTGAAGTCTGGTTCTCATAATCAAAAGATCTTTTCACAGAACATGGTAGGTGAGTATTACTATTCATTTTTCTTTAGGCCCTACAAGCAAAATTAATCTGGTCTTGGTTATGGGAGAGGCTCTAGGATATCTGAGTTTAAAGAACTTATCTTCCCTATGTACATTTCTACTTACTTTCAACATCCTTTCATGGTTTTATCATCACACAGCATCTCATTACTATATTTTATCCAGAAAGTTTTCTGAAAACATGAAGTTTAATCTGGACTGTTTCTCCTTTTAAGACAACACTGTGTATTCAGAGTTGTTATTTCTGCATCACTAATCAACACCAAACTATTTTTAATGGGAATCAAATATAATTTGAAGACTGTGATAGGATTTTCCTTTTTCAATGCTACATACGGTGGTTAGAAGCAAAATACTAAAGTGCATTTTATTTTTTGCTTGTTTTACAGTATTCTTTTATTGGTTCTATTTTAGAGATATTGATGATTGAGTTTGATACTACAACTCTCCTAGATAAGTTCAAAATAACATACTGTGAGAAGTAAGAGTGCACATATAGATGGGAGGAAAAAAACATTAAAAGTCACATTCAACCCTTTTCTTTTCTTTCCTTTTTTTTTTTTTTTAGATATTTTTATTTATTTCTAGGAGAGAGAGAGACAGCATGAGCAGGGGAGGGTCAGAGAGAGGGAGACACAGACTCTGAAATAGGCTCCAGGCTCTGAGCTGGCAGTCAGCCCAGAGCCCGACGCGGGGCTCGAACCCACGAACCGCGAGATCATGACCTAAGCAAAAGTAGGGCGCTTAACTGACTAAGCCACCCAGCACCCCAGCCCTTTTATTTTCTTAATATACAGTGATTTATTGAGTGCCTCCTAGGTGTCAGGAACAATACTAATAAGTATGCTTTATATATTAATTTTTTTAATGTTTATTTTTGAGAGACAGTATGAGAGGGGGAGGGGGAGGGAGAGAGGGAGACAGAGTCCAAAGCAGGCTTCAGGTTCTAAGATGTCACCATGGAGCGTGACATGAGGCTTGAACCCACGAACCGTGAGATCATGACCTGAGCCAAAGTCAGATGCTTAACCCACAGAGCAACCCAGGCGCCCCTGCTTATACTGATTTTATTAGTCCAGTGTAATTATATCCTTTTTTGCTGATGAGGAAAGTAAGGCTTAGAGAGGTTACTCTGCTGGTAAGTGGTGAAACCAGGATTCAGACCTGGGTTTGTCTAACTGCACCATTATAGGGTATTTAATGTCCTTATTGATTTTAATCATCAGAGGTTTCCAGTAATTTAAAAATGTCAGTTAATGGATATGAACAGTGCAAATGTCAGTCAAAAGAACCTGATTCAGGGCACCTGGGTGGTGGCTCAGTCGGTTAAGCATCTGACTTTTTTTTTTTTTAATTTTTCTAATGTTTATTCATTTTTGAGAGACAGAGACCGCGTGTGAGCAGGGGAGGGGCAGAAACCTGAACTGAAGTTGGGACGCTTAACCGACTGAGCCACCCAGGTGCCCCATGCATCTGACTCTTGATTTCAGCTCAGGTCATGATCTTGTGGTTTGCAGGATGGAGCCCTGCATTGGGCTTTGTGCTGAGAATGTAGAGCCTGCTTGGGATTCTCTCTCTCTCTCTCTCTCTCTCGCTCTCTCTCAATCTCTCTCAAAGTAAAAGCTTAAAAAAAAAAAAAAAAGAAACTGATTTAAAGACCAACAAGAGAGGAGAAGATGTGCTTATCTCTCCTTTATTTTAATTTTTTTTTGGTGCAAAAAAGGTGGTTTTATTAAAGTCTGGGGACAGAACCTGTGACCAGAAAGAGCTGCCTCAGCTTTCCTTTAATTAGGAAAGTGGAAGCATGAATGAAATCCAAAATTAATTTTATTATTTTCCTGTTTATTTTGTCACTTTCTTGCTCTTCGTAAACCAAACCAAGTGATTATATTCTCTTAACCTTTATATCCTTCTCCCACGGCTTGCCTCTGGTGTTGTGTGTGTATGTGTGTATATATTTAAATAAATTTTAAATCATACCAGTCTGAATAATAATAGTAATTATAGCTAGTTTGGGAGGGATGTTAAAGTGAGACCCCGTCCCCAGGAAATTATCACTATGCTAAGAGCTGGGGGAAAAGATATGACAATCTAATTCATTTTCTCTTTCTTGAAAAAGTTTTTAATATGGAATGATGTTGATAAAGGTGGGAAGTAAGTGAAACTCTTGGAATTCAGAAGAATGTCAGTATGTTACTAATAATGATCAGATTTTGAGATCTTTATTTTTTGGACATGAAAAATGGGGAAATCTGTACGTTTGGATTCATGTTGGATGATATAAAACTAGAGTGTTTAGTACAGAAACATTACCTGGACGCCTGGGTGGCTCCGTTGGTTAAGCTTCTGACCTCGGCTCAGGTCATGATCTTACAAGAGTTCGATCCCTCAAGAAGATGTGGTTTATCTATAACATGGAATACTACATGGCAATGAGAAAAAATGAAATCTGGCCATGTGTAGCAACATGGATGGGCCTTGAGGGTGTTATGCTGAGCGAAATAAGTCAGGCAGAGGAGGACAAATACCATATGTTTGCACGTATAGGAGGATTAGGAGGAACTTAACCGAGGACCAAGGGGGAGAAGAAGGGGGGAAATAGTGGGGGAGAGGGAGAGAGGCAAACCATGAAAGACTCTTGAATACTGAGAACAAACTGAGGACTGATGGGTGTGGGGGGGGGAGGGGGGAGATGGGCGTGGAGGAGGGCACTTGTGGGGATGAACACTGGGTGTTATATGGAAACCAACTTGACAATAAACTATTCGTAAAAAAAAAAAAAAGTTCGATCCCTACATTGGGTTCACGTGAGCGCATGCACACTTGCGCATGCCCTCTCTCTCTCAAAAATAAATGTTAAAAATGAAAAAAAAAAGGAAAGATAACCAAAGCTGAAAAAACACCTAGTTTTGATGGAGAAACATCTGA
Source organism: Crocuta crocuta (assembly GCF_008692635.1). Lineage (NCBI taxonomy): Eukaryota > Metazoa > Chordata > Mammalia > Carnivora > Hyaenidae > Crocuta > Crocuta crocuta. The sequence goes on from NW_027528345.1 coordinate 13,242,603, forward strand.
ATTATGCTTCCTCAGATGATCCCAGTTAAATTTTGTGAATTGGTTTTCCCCCTAAACCTCTTTGCTGGGAGGGTGGACTCTAAAAATTCCTCTATCTCTTAGTTACAGTGACACCTACTGGTAAGAACCTTTGATATCATTGTGCAGATTGCTCCATACTTAAAACTACCGATTTACTGAGATGTGAAGAATCAGTTGTTAAATCTGTAAAACACTATTAATAATAAAAGGGTGAGATGCACAGGCTGACTTAAAAAAAATTTTTTTTTTTTTGCTGTGTAGGCGTTTTTAATGATAAAAGTTACATAATTAAATTACAGAAAATAAACAGGAGAAAAACAAAATAACTACTCCCCATCACAGTCACCAGTTTTGGTGTGTTTTCTTCTACTTTATTTCGATTTTAATGTATTTAAACTTTTAAGTTTACTTATTTTGAGAGAGAGCATGAGCAGGGGAGGGACAAAGAGAGGAGAGAAGGAGAATCCCAAGCAGGTTCTGTACCACCAGTGCAGAGTCTGCCACAGGCACTTGAACTCACAAACCCAAGAGATCATGACCTGAGCTGAAATACACAGTTGGACACTTAACCAACTGAGTCACCCAGGTGCCTCTTTTTTAAAGCATCTTAATTGAGCTCTAACTCATATAATTCACCCATTTAAAATGTACAGTTCAGGGGGCACCTGGGTGGCTCAGTTGGTTATGCCTCCAACTTTGGCTCAGATCATGATCTGACGGTTTGTGAGTTCTAGCCCTGCCTTGGGCTGTGTGCTGACAGCTCGGAGCCTGGAGTCTGCTTCAGATTCTGTGTCTCCCTCTCTCTCTGTGCCTTCCCCATTCATGCTCTGTCTTTCTCTCTCTCTCTCTCAAATAAATTTATTTAAAATTTTTTTTAATGTTTTTTAAAATTTATTTCTGAGAGAGAGAGAGAGAGAGAGTGTGAGGAGGGGAGGGTCAGAGAGAGAGGGAGATACAGAATCTGAAACAGGCTCCAGGCTCTGAGCTAGCTGTCAGCACAGAGCCCGACTTGGGGCTCGAACCCACAAACCACAAGATCATGACCTGAGCAGAAGTCAGACGCCCAACCGACTGAGCCACCCAGGTGCCCCAGAATTAAGAAATTTAAAAAATTTTAGGGGCACCTGGGTGGCTCAGCCGGTTGAGCATCCAACTTGGGCTCAGGTCATGATCTCGTGGTTCATGAGTTCAAGCTCTGCGTTAGGCTCTGGTGACAGCACAGAGCCTGGAGCCTGCTTCTCCCTCTCTCTGTCCCTCCCCCACTCACGCTGTCTCTCTCAAAAATCAACAGTCATTAAAATGTTTTTAATTAAAATCTAAATGTACGTTTCAGTAGATTTTAGTATATACGCCAAGTTGTGCAACTACCACCAGAATCTAATTTGAAAACATTTTCATCACCCCAAAAAGAAATAACATATGGTCCATTAGCTGTCTTCCTCTGTTCTCACTTGTCATTCCCAGTCCAAGGCAGCCACTACTTGCAATCTCTATGGATTTGCCAATTCTGGACATTTCATATAAATAGAACCATACAGTATGTAATATGTAGTCTTTTGAGACTGGCTTCGGTTTTTTGGTTAGCGTAATGTTTGCAGGGTTCACCTGTGTTGTAGTATGTATCAGTACTTCATTCTTTTTTATTGCCAGGTAGTATTTCATTGTGTGGATGTATCGCATTTTGTTTATCCATTCATCAAATTGGCACAGTTGGGTGGTTTTACTTTTTGACATTATAAATAATGCTGTTATGAACATTTGTGTGCAAGTTTTTATATGGACATAACATTTTTATTTCTTTTTGTTACATAGTGAAGCTACTGGATTAGATTGAAATTTTTTTTTTTAATATTTTTATTTCTTTCTAGGAGAGAGAGAGAGACAGCGTGAGCAGGGGAGGGTCAGAGAGAGAGGGAGTCACAGACTCTGAAACAGGCTCCAGGCTCTGAGCTGGCAGTCAGCACAGAGCCCGACGCGGGGCTGGAACCCACGAACCGCGAGATCATGACCTAAGCGAAAGTCGGACGCTTAACCGACTAAGCCACCCAGGCGCCCCTAGAATGAAAATTTTTTTGAGTGTTTATCATTTTTGAGAGAGAACGTGTGTGCTTGTGCACAGGTGTGCGAGTGGGGGAGGGGCAGAGAGAGGGAGACCAAGAGGACCTGAAGTGGGCTCTCCTGTCAGTGGGGCTCGAACTCATGAACTGTGAGATCATGACCTGAGCTGAAGTCGGATGCTTAACCGACTGAGCCATCCAGACGCCCCCTGAATTCTTTCTAATATATATTTTTAAATATTTGTTTATTTTTGAGAGAGAAGCAGTGTGAGTGGGGGAGGGGGAAGGGAGGGGGCAGAGGATCTGAAGTAGGATCTGAAGTGGGCTCTGCGTTGGTAACAGAGAGACCAGTGCAGAGCTCAAACTCCTGAACTGTGAGATCATGACCTGAGCTGAAGTTGGATGGCTGACAACCACTCAGGCACCCCTATTTTATTTTATTTTATTTATAATTTTTTTATGTTTATTTTTGAGAGAGAGAGAGAGAGACAGAGTGCAAGTGGGGGAGGGGCAGAGAGTGAGAGAGACCCAGAATCTGAAGCAGGCTCCAGGCTCTGAGCTGTCAGCTCAGAGCCCAGTGTGGGGCTTGAACTCACAGACTGTGAGATCATGACCTGAGCTAAAGTCAGACGCTTAACTGAGCCACCCAGGTGCCCCAGGCGCCCCAATTTTATGAGTTCCTTTGTATCTTTGAAAGTTCTTAAAAATGCAATAGTCTTGGGGCGCCTGGGTGGCTTAGTCGGTTAAGCGTCCGACTTTCGCTTGGGTCATGATCTCGCGGTTCGTGAGTTCGAGCCCCGCGTCGGGCTCTGTGCTGACTGCCAGCTCAGAGCCTGGAGCCTGTTTCGGAGTCTGTGATTCCCTCTCTCTCTGACCCTCCCCTGCTCACGCTGTCTCTCTCTCTCTCCTAGAAATAAACAAAACATTAAAAAAAAAATTAAAAAAAAAAATGCAACAGTCTTACCGCATCTGCTGTGAATACCATCATCCTCCAGTTGATGTCTAAAACTGTGGCTAGTACTGAACCTTATATATTCTGTGTGTTTTCTTATATGTGCAAATTTATGATAAATTTTAATTTATAAATTAGGCACTATAAGAGGTTAACAATAACTAGTAATAAAATAGAGCAGTTACAACAGTATACCATAATAAAAGTTAAGGTGAATGTGGTCTCTCAAAATATCTTATTGTAAAGTATATGTATAATTGTACTTTACTCACCCTTCCTGTGATGATGCAAGATGACAAAATGTCTGCATGATAAAGTGAAGTAAAGTGAATGATGTAGGTAGGCATTGTGACATAGGCTGTATTTGACCTTCTCACAATAATGTCAGAAGGAGGATCATCTACCTGCAACCATAATTGACTGTGGGTAACTGAAACTGCAGAAAGAGAAATCTGCAGATAAGGGGACACTACTGTATTTATTGCCTCTCTTTTGTTCATATCCCTAGCGGTCTTGCTGTTTCATTTATGTCACAGAAACTTTGAAGTTCTCTGTGTTCAACCATTAAATCCTGACTGTTTTTACTCCTAAATATTTCTTATCCATGTCTTTCTCTTCATTGGAACCACAGCCCTACTTTAGATGTTTATTATCTTCCACCATTATCTAATGGACTAGCCCATAATATTCCTTTTCTTTCTTTTGATATTCCCCCTCTCAACTCTTATGATCCTTTCATTAGAGCATTTTATTAGTACTTTATAAATTATAGGGCAGATATTATAGTTGTTTTTATTTTATATCTTCCCAATAAGATAGAAGCTCTATAATGGCTAGGATTATATCTGACTATCCCCAGAGCTTAATACACTATCTGGCACGTGTCCTTATTTCTAGACTTATACCTACTGGGTTAAAAAATAAGTCAGGAGCGCCTGGGTGGCTCAGTCAAGCATCTGACTTCGGCTCAGGTCATGATCTCACAGCTTGTGAGTTTGAGTCCCGTGTCAAGCTCTGTGCTCAGAACTCAGAGCCTGGAACCTGCTTCAGATTCTGTGTCTTCTCTCTCTGCCCCTCCCCTTTTCACGCTCTGTCTCTCTCTTTCTCTCTCAAAAATAAATATTAAAAAAAAGATAATGGGGCGCCTGGGTAGCTCAGTTGGTTAAGCGTCCAACTTTGGCTCAGGTCATGATCTCATGGTTCGTGGGTTTGAGCCCTTCATTTGGCTCTGTACTACAGCTCAGAGCCTAGAGCCTGCTTCAGATTCTGTGTCTCCCTGTGGTCTTTGTCCCCTCCTCCCCCCCACTCTCTGCCCCTCCCCCACTCCTACTCTGTCTCTCTCTCTCTCTCTCACAAATAAACATTAAAAAAAGATAAGTCAGATGTTAAAAACTCGATCTACTTTGTACCACAATGCCCTATACACTGACCATGTTGATTCCCTGCCATACGCTTTTGTGTACTCATGCTACTGGGAGTTGTGTGAAACTGTTTATCTCTCCATGCTCTCTCTCTACCATCACTTTTCAAAAAATCAGTCATTTGAATATCTGTCTTGGATCTGATGATGTCATCTGTTTTGAAGTTCATCTCTCCATATCCATCTTCTCCCTTTACCATCATTCTACACCATATTCTACTCGTCTTCATTCCTTCACTCTGCTTGTAGTGTTCTCTCTACTTGGAGCACCCCTCCCTTGCCAACATTTTTCACCTGGCTAACTCCTATGCATCCTTTAGAGTTTGGCCCAGATATCAGCTCCTCTGGGAAGTAAAGCCTTTTCTGAAGTTCTAGTCTGGGGAAATTACCCTTTTCAATGCCAGAACACCCTTGGAATGGCTTTTACTATAACATTTATGTTATTATTATGAAATTATCAGTTTCTCTCTTCTGCAGAGAAGTACATACAAGCTCTTCACAGAGAGAACTATTTGAATCCTCAGAGCTTACTATAGTACTTGGAACAATAGACAGTAAATAACTGATAAACATTTTACAGCCTACTCTTAGGGAGTCCACATGGCATAGGGCACTATAAGGATAAGCCCTAAAGGAAATTTATATTTGGTAAAGACTGTAAATTGTTAGTATAGGTGTGTGTGTGTGTGTGTGTGTATAATATGCTGTAGTAATTCTATAATCAGGAAAGATTTAATGTGGAAAAAATGAGTTTCAAACTTTTTTTTCTTCCTTTTTGAGAGGGAGAGTATGAGCTGGGGAGAGGGGTAGGGGAGAGAGTGAGAGAATCCCAGGTAAGCTCCATGCTCATTGCAGAGCCTGATGCGAGGCTTGATCCCACCATCCTGGGATCATGACCTGAGCCAAAATCAAGAGTTGGATGTTTAACTCACTAAGGCACCCAGGTGCCCCATGGAAAAAATGAGTTTAGAAGCAAGGTATATGGATTTGTATTGAGCAAAAGTTACTAATGAATTAGCAAGAACTTATGTTTTGACTCAGGAGGAAATAAGTTTCTGGTGTCTGTTCTCTATTCTTGTGTAGTCTAATTTAATATAAAATTATTAGGGGGCGCCTGGGTGGCTTAGTCGGTTAAGCGTCCGACTTTTGCTTAGGTCATGATCTCGCAGTTCATGGGTTCAAGCCCCGCGTGGGGCTCTGTGCTGACTGCCAGCTCAGAGCCTGGAGCCTATTTCAGTCTGTGACTCCCTCTCTCTCTGACCCTCCCCTGCTCACGCTGTTTCTCTCTCTCTCTCCTAGAAATAAATTTTAAAAAAATTAAAAAAAAATTATTAGAATTTTTTGTTAGATGTGTACCCATGTATAGTTCTGGGAGCTGGACAAAAAAAAATTAAAGGCTCTTATCAGTTTGACACACAAAAAATAGTGACACAAAATACTGGTAGNGATCATATTGTCAAGAAAAATTGATAGGCCCAGCAGAATCATGACTTATTAAAAAAATATATATACATGTAACTTCTTTTCTTCTTTCTTTTTTATAGTTAGGGAATGTATATTTAGCTCTATATACCAGGAAACTTATAGTGACTTAACCAGGTAGGGGTTTATTGTTTTTATGTAACATGAAGTCTGAAGGTATTGAGTCTAAAGTTCCTGCGGCAACTCCAGGTGACAGTAGGAACTCTGGCCATGTTTACTTTTGCCTTTATGTGAGACAGTTGCCATGCTTGCAAGACAGCTGCACCAGCTTTAGGCATTGTGACTTCTTTCCAGACAGGATAAAGGAGGAAAAAGTGAAGCTTGGTAAAGGAGGAAACAAGCTTAGTTCCTCCCATTTAAAGAGCTTTCCTGGGATGCCTGGATGGCTCAGCCGTTTAAGTATCTGACTCTTGATTTCGGCTGAGGTCATGGTCTCGTGGTTCATGGTTGAGATCACGCCCTGTGTGACTCTGTCCTGACAATGTGGAGCCTGCTTGGGGTTCTCTCTCTCCTCTCTCTGCCCCTCTTGGGCGCGCTCACTCTCTCTCAAAATAAATGGATAAACGTTAAAAAAAAAAAAAAAGCTGGAAGTCTTACCCAGCAATTTTGTTTTACACCTGATTGGCCAAGACCTTGTCACTTGACTACTTCTTATCTGACTACTTCTTATCTGAATACTACTTATTATACCCCTTGCTAGGGGTATCTAGCAAGGGGAATATTTTTAACCTGGCACAGTGTTAACCTGAAAAAAATCCGGTGGCTTTTAGGCAGGAAGAAGGAGAGAATGAAAACTGGAAACAAGTAGTAGTATCTACTTTGAACCCCATAGCCTAATGCACATGCATACGCACAGCACTGAGACAACCACAAATAGAGAATGAGGAATCCACTTAAGTAATTACTCAGTGTATATATATATATATTTTTTTGTAAGTTTATTTATTTATTTTGAGAGAAAGAGAGCATGCAAGTGGGAGAGTGGCAGAGAGAGGATCCCGAGCAAGTTCCATGCTGACAGTGCAGATCCCAGTGCAAGGTTCAGTCCCACCAACCATGAAATCATGACCTGAGCTGAAATCAAGAGTTGGACACTTAACCAACTGAGCCACCCAGTCACCACAGCACTTATTTAAAAATTTTAAAATGTTTATTTTTTGAGAGAGAGAGAATGTAAACTGGGGAGGTACAGAGAGAGAGGGAGACGTAGAATCCGAAGCAGGCTCCAGGCTCTGAGTTGTCAGCACAGAGCCCGATGGTGGGACTCGAGGCCACGAGCCTTGAGATCATAACCTGAGCCAAAGTCAAACACTCAGCCAACTGAGCCCCCTATTTAATTTTTAAAAACACTCTCTATGTTGAATATGCGGCTGGAACTCACAACTCTTGAGATCAAGTCACATGTTCTCCCAATTGGACCAGCCAGATGCCCCCTAAATAATTACTTTAAATGACTGAATCAATCTTTATTTTAAAACTTTCAAAAAATAACCTATTGAAAATTGTGGGAAAATAATGGTAGTTGGCAGTTTTTTGCCTCTTCCTCCTCCTCCTTTTTTTTTTTTTTTTTTAGTTTTCCTGAATCTCCCTTCTAAAAACAACTTGTTATCTCCTAATATGATGTGATGAGACTATATTGCACTGACATGGTATTTTCCAGAACACATAAGTCTGGTCTAATGAGAAAACACCAAAAAAATTCAAATTAAGAGACATTGTACAAAATGCCAACCAATATTCTTAAAAATGTCAAAGTCATGAAAGGCAGAGACCCTTACAGATCCAAGTAGCCTAAGGAGACCTGGCACCTAAATGCAATGTAGTATCCTGGATGGGATCCTAGAAGAGAGTAAAGACATTGGTGGAAAAACTGATGAAATCCAGATAAAGTCTATTGTTTTTTACTAGTCTTGTATCACTTAATTAGTTTTGACAAATGTACCTTGGTTATTTAAGATTATTAAGGGAAGTTCGTTGAAGAATGTATAAGAACTTTCTGAATTGTCTTTATGATGCTTCTATAAGTCCAAAATCGTTCCAAAACAAAAATTATAATAGCTAGAGAAACTAAGTAGTAAAACCAAAAACTCTATAGTGAAACCTTATTATTTCTAATGAATGGTAGGGTGTCTTGGGTGGCTCAGTTGGTTAAGCGTCCAACTTCAGCTTAAGTCATGATCTTGCAGTTTGTGAGTTTGAGCCCTGCATCAGTCTGTGGTCAGTGAGGAACCCACTTCAGATCCTCTGTTCCCTTCTCTCTCTGCACTTCCTGACTCATGTGCGCCCACGCTCTCTCCCATAAATAAACATTCATAAAAAATGAGTTAAAAGAATTTAAGGTAGAAGTTATGAGAGAAAGTATAAATTCACATTAGAGGTGCCTGGCTGCCTCAGTCATTAGAACATCTGACTCTTGATCTCAGGATCTTGTTCTCAGGGTTGTAAACTTGATTTATTTTAAATATTTATTTATTTAAGTAATCTCTCACCTACCATAGGGCTCGAACTCATAACCCTGAGCTCAAGAGTCACATGCTCTTTTGACTGAGCCAGCCAGGCACCCCAATAAACTTGATTTTTTAAGAAAAGAAAAAAAGTCATCAGTCACTTTTCAAGGATTCTAGGAAACCTACTAATTATGCAGCTAGCAATTGATAGAATCAAGCATTAATTTTGTCTCTTAAACTGTATCTCCATCATAATCAAGTAGTCAATGTAGAGATGAATTTGGAGGCCATCTATATGAACTTTTTGGTAAATTCTTTATAAAAATGTAAAATTTATATTTTATCACTCTCAATTGTCAGCTTTTGTGCTATTAAAAAGTACAGTCCTGGGGCACCTGGATGGATTAGCTGGCTGAGCGTCTGACTTTGGCTCAGGCCATGATCTCACAGTTCATGAGTTCAAGCCCCACGCTGGGCTCTGTGCTAACAGCTCAGAGCCCGGAGCCTGTTTCTGATTCTGTGTCTCTTTCTCTCTCTGCCCCTCCCCTGCTCATGCTTTGTCTCTCTCAAAAATAAACAAACATTGGGGCACCTGGGTGGCTCAGTCAGTTAAGCGTCCAACTTCAGCTCAGGTCATGATCTCACAGTTCGTGGGTTTGAGCCCCACATCGGGCTCTGTGCTGACAGCCAGTTCAGACCTGAAGCCTGTTTCAGATTCTGTGTCTGTCTCCCTCTGTCTCACACCCTCCCCTCCTCATGCCATCTCTCTCTCAGAAATAAATAAAACATTTAAAAAAATTTTAATAAAAATATATAAGCATTTAAAAAAATAGAAAGTATAGTCCTTCTAGTCCTTTTTCTCTGATTTGCTTGGACTGGGAAACCAAATGAATAAAATCATTATTTTGAAAAATTAACAATGTATTATGAATTATCTATTTCTGTCACTAGAGACACTTTTATATTCTTGAGTTAGAGCTTTATTCTGGATGTTCCTCATGCTTAGGTGATGTGTTACCAGTATTGTGCTTGAATGTGGCTGAACCCACAAACACTTCCTGGATTGAGATTCGATTCTTTGGATTAAATCTGTTGTGTAAAATGAAACCTGTTCAGGAAATTCAGTGTATGCTTAATATAGGTATAGTTTTGAAAATCAGTCATACTGCGTTAATAATTACTGAATTAAAGAACACCATGTCCTCCAAGTAATTCCAGAGACCAGATGAATAGAGAAGTGTATGGGAACTACCCTTTTGAAAATTATTGAGGAGTTTATTTTAGTATTGCCTGGGTTTTTTCTCAGAGAAGAATAGGTCATTTGACTTCTCATGGTGGTCTTAAAAGTTCATGATTTCAGCACACTTCTTCCCTTTGAAGAAACTGAAAAAGTGTGTTAACTGCCACAGCTATTTCAATAACTGATGCTAGAGGCAACCCTAGGCTGGGCAAGACTGTCATTAAACTGTGCCTTTGGTTTACTTGTTATTTTCATCATGGGAAGGAAAATCTTTAATTTATTTCATTGCTTAACCGATGCCACATTTTAAGATAAAACTGTTCTTTTTCTAAAACTGTTATTAGAAGAGGCTGGAAACAGATCCTGGTCTGATGCTGATGCTTTGTTAGCATTTCATCCCTTTTTGTTAAACTCATTTTATTTAACCTCATTTTCCAGTTTTCATATTTAAAAAAATCCTTTGCAGTCATAGCAGGGGTCAAGGAGGATATTAGCTTTGTCCGTTTTGTAAGAGTTTGATAGAAGCTTAGAGATACAGTTTTACAGAGTCCTAATATCTAAGTATTTCTTTGTTTCCCTTTTTACTGAATCATGCCACATCCTGAATGTTAGACTTATATTTCAATAAAATGGAGAAAAGTTTGCTTCTTTCCAGTTGATTGTGACAGTGGAGAACTTTGGGGTTTAATGAATTGCTTCTCCGATTTTAATGGAGTTAGGTTAGTTTTGGAAAGTAGATCAAAGATAATTTGCTTGTATGGATCATGGTTTTGCTTATTTTGTTTCTAAAGACCTATTATAGATAGCTGAATCTGCAGGTTCATAACTATCTCTTTTGAAGGTAATTTTTGGTAGGTAACCAAAAATTATTAACTATCATTCTGTCTGAGCTTCTTGGGCTTATATCAAGAGGAGAAATTATCTATCCCCATTACAGGGAGTTTCCACTCAGTTTCATGTATAGTTTTTTTTTTTTTTTAATGTTTTTATTTCTGTGAGGGAGAGGGAGAAGGGCGTAAGCAGGGGAGGGTCAGAGAGAGGGAGAGAGAGGGAGATACAGAATCTGAAGCAGGCTCCAGGCTCTGAGCTAGTTGTCAGCACAGAGCCCAGTGCGGGGCTTCAACCCACGAACTGTGAGATCATGACCTGAGCTGAAGTCGGCGCTTAACCAACTGAGCCACCCAGGTGCCCCTCATGTATAGTTTTTAAGGCAGGTTGATTAAATATAATAGTGGTGTATATCTTATTCCGTGATTTCTCACAATTGTTTTCCCACTAGATATTTTCCTAATAATACTAACTACAATATGTTAAATGTTTGTTATGTGACAGATACTATGCTAAGCACTTTACATCTATTATTTGTTTTTCACAACTTTGTGAGATTGATACTGTTTCATCCCAGTTTTACTGACGGAGAAACTGATAACTGAAGAAGGGTGCAGGGACACATATCTGCATCTGTCCTACTCCAAAACCCGTTCTTAGCCTTGTATTCCAGGCCTTCCTCTTAAGCTCTGCCAATATCATGAAAATCTCAGAACATTCCAGTTTATTTTAATGCCATAAGGTGATGCTTGGGAAGTGGTGGAATGAGAAGGAAAGCACCAGGAGAGCTTATTATTAGGCATTATAACTCAGAATTATGCTGATAAACTGAAAAGAGTGGAGATTAGGTACCAGAGCTGAGATTTGTAATGTGTATTTCTTTTTTTTTAATGTTTATTTTGAGAGAGAGAGAGAGCAAGTGTGTGTGCGAGCAGGGGAGGGGAGAGAGAGAGAGAGACTGAGAATCCCAAGCAGGCTCCACACTGCCAGTGCAGAGCCCCACATGAGACTCAAACCTACCAACTGTGAGATCGTGACCTCATGTTTCTGGTTTTTTGTTGTTACTAAGTTACAGAACATATTACTGTCACAGGGGGGCCTGAGTGGCTCAGTCAAAGTGTCTTGACTCGATTTCCGTTCAGTTCATGATCTTACAGTTCCTGAATTGTGCTGTGCTGTGCTGACAGCATGGAAGCTATTGGGATTCTCTCTCTCTCCCTCTCTCTCTCTTTCTCCTTCTCTCCCTCTCTCCCTCTCTCTTTCTCTCTCTGCCCCTCCTCTGCTCGTGCTTTCACACACTCTCTCTCTCTCAAAATAAATAAACTTAAAAAATATATATCACATATTTTTGTATACTCATGAGTATATCCATAGGACATTGCTGATTCAAAGTGGAATTACTTTGAAGATGTAATTTTTTAATGTAATTTTATTTATTAATTTTTTAAAATGTTTTATTTATTTCTGAGAGAGAGAGAGAGAGAGGCAATGTGAACAGGGGAGGGTCAGAGAGAGGGAGAGACAAAGAATCTGAAACAGGTTCCAGGCTCTGAGCTAGCTGTCAGCACAAAGCCCAACGTGGGACTCGAACCCACAAACTGTGAGATCATGACCTGAGCCGAAGTCGGATGCTTAATCAGTTGAGCCACCCAAGTGCCCCATAATTTTATTTATTTTTAAAAATAAGGACTGTGCCCAACATGGGGCTTGATCTCATGACCTTGGGATCAAGGGTCACATGCTCAAGGGCACCTGGGTGGCTCACGTTGGTTGAGTGACCCATTCCTGATTTTGGCTCAAGTTATGATCCCTGAAAGATTCCTTTTCTCCCTCTGCCCCTGTCCCCCATTTTCTCTCTTAAAATAAATAAACATTAAAAAAAAAATTGCCAAATTGTCATTCATAATGTACTGTGGTTTCTAATCACCTATGTATAAAAATGCCTGTTTCCCCATATCCTTGCTAATGCTAATGCATTATTAGAATTTTAACTTTTTGTGATCTGATAGGTGAAAAATTACAAAAGTCAGCAATACATAGAATTACATTTTAAGGGGCGCCTGGGTGGCTTAGTCGGTTAAGCGTCCGACTTTCACTTAGGTCATGATCTTGTGGTTCATGGGTTCAAGCCCCGTGTCGGGCTCTGTGGTGACTGCCAGCTCAGAGCCTGGAGCCTCTTTCAGTCTGTGACTCCCTCTCTCTCTGACCCTCCCTTGCTCACGCTGTCTCTCTCTCTCTCTCTCTCCTAGAAATAAATAAAACGTAAAAAAAAAAAAAGAATTACATTTTAAAAATTAATTGAGAATGGGCCACCCGGCTGGCTCAGTTGACAGAGCATGCAACTCTTGATCTCAAGGTTGTAAGTTCGAGCCCCACATTGGGTGTAGAGATACTTAAAAATAAAATATTTTTAAAAATTAAATTATATTGACCATGTTTTTATATATTTGCTGGCTCTTTGTATTTTCAGTGATGGTTTTTGAGATTTCAAGAATGGATGGCAATATCAGTAAATGCGGCTTCAAAGCTTTGAAGAAATGGTGCTGTAAATGTAAATGTCACTGAAATAACTGCAGCTTGATGACCTCTCCTACCTCCCCCCTTAACTCTTTTGCTCTCTTAATTTCAGGTGATCATGGAGCTCAGCTTGGCCTCCATGGAGCTGGTGGTGATGGAATACATGATGACACAGCAGGTGGAGAAGAAGGAGAAAACAGCCCGGATCCCCAACCCCAGGCTGGTCGGAGGACCCGGCGGGAAGCATGCACCTGCCCCTATTGTAAAGATAGTGAAGGAAGGTAAATTGACCCAGCCAGTCTCTTAAGAGTATAAAGGAGAAAAATTAATGGATTTGGAGTTAAGCAGAAGAGGATTAATTTTTTAATATTTAAGACTTGGCAGTGTTGCAGAGGGACCAGAGATAGAGATAGCACAATACATTTGATTGGGTTATATTATAGGATTTTGGTTCCAGCTCTGAGCCTTTCATCTACTCTAAGACCCTGGACCTTAATAGGTGCCTGCTTTCTCCATAGATAAGGTAATCAGATGCTGCCAACTGGTCTGATGATTGTTACCATATGTCTGTTTTGAGATGGTTTTAACAAAGTTGCTTGTAAAATAGTCTTGCAAAGAAAAAGAAAGATACCTACTGTAGTGACTTTTTTTCTATAGTGGCTGTGTGAGAATCATAAGGGTTTTCTGAGTCTTCTCTTCCTTCAAAACAGACAAAAATACTCCAATTAGAAAATTCTTCCATCACGGAGCCCAACGTGTCCTGCAGCGCAAAGTTCTGACAAATTTTTCTCATTAGTAGAATATTCTATTTTATTCAGTATTCTCTCTAGAGAGTTCCAAGTTCTATTATTTTTCTTCAATTCATTGCTTTTGAAAGAAAATGGAAAGTCATATAGATGTTTTAATGCCTTTAAAAATCTGTTAAACTTTTGTCTCAGAAATAAATACAAAAATGGGCACCTGGGTGACTTAGTTGGTTAGGCATCCGACTTTAGCTCATGTCAGGATGTCATGGTTTGTGGGTTCGAGTCCTGCATGGGCTGTCTGCTGTCAGCATGGAGCCTGCTTTGGATCTTCCATCCCTCGCAAGGCCCCTCCCCTGTGTGGTGCATGCGCGATCTCTCTAAAATAAACATTAAAAAATAAACACAAAAATAAGAAAAGCACTAAAACCAAAAATAATTTGAGCTTTTTGTAGGCTAACCCTGTGTTATAGGAAAAACCTGAATCAAAAGCATTGACGGTGCCATCCGGTGACTCTTGATCTCGGGGTTATAAAATCAAGCCCCACATTGGATGTAGAGATTTCTTAAAAATAATAAAATCTTTGGGGGAAAATAAAAAAGCACTGAGTACAGTAGTTTCCTTCTAACAAAGCTTAAAGTGGATTCAGATTTTTGAAGGAAGTTCTCTGATTTCTACCTACGTGTGATTTCATTTCCGTTATGGTTTTTTCCCTCTGCTAATATGTGCTGTTAAAACCCAAGAAAAGTCTCTACTGGAAATCTCCCCAGTGCCCACTAATGGATCACACATGGAACAAATTGGTTTGGCAAAAACATTTCAGAACTGATTCCTGAAAGGAGCTTAGGAACTGCTTCATATTGGATGTGTGGGTGTGTGTATACATATGTATGTGGGTGTGTGTATATACATATATATACACGTGTGTGTGTGTGTGTGTGTAAAATGCATTTTTAAAAAATATACCTTGTAGGATTTTTATTCCCCCGTTTTAACCTTTATACAGCCCTTTATACTTCTACCACTGAAATCCCTGATCGTGCTCTAGCTTTCCAGCTTTTAATATTTACCATTTGGCTCTTGACCTTTATTTTAGGGGATAAGTTTATAGTTGTAAACTGTTATATTTTCTTTAAAGTTCTCCACGAGGTGCTTAAATGGAGAGACCTTTTGCTCCTTAAGTAAGTTCCCAGCCAAAAATATCACTGTGTTCACAGTAGTTCCCATGGAAAATGCTTGTATTGAGACTTAAACTTCCTGAAAAATACAGGAAAATGCCTCAGAGACTTTCCAAGTCACCCACAAATATCAAACATCAGAACTGATTAAGGAATAAAAAAGCAGGAAAGAGTAAATAACCAGTAGGAAGGAAACTTAAAACTTGAATTTTGGGTATGAAGAATCAGAATCAACTAAAGGGTTTTCCTTTGATACTAAAGAGAAACCTTTTTTTCTTCTTCTTTTTTTAAAGTTTGTTTATTTTGAGAGAAAGTATGTGCATAAGCAGGGGAGGGGCAGAGAGAGAGGGAGAGAATCCCAAGGAGGCTCTGTCCTGACAGTGCACGGAGCTCAATCCCACCAACTGTGAGATCATAACATGGGGCTCAGACAAAACTGTGAGATCATGACCTGAGCCGAAACCAAGAGTCAAATACTTAATTGACTGAGCCACCCAGGCACTCCGAGAAGCCTTTTTTTTTTTTATCATTCAGTTTCTGACTTTATTTTATTTATTTTATTTTACAAATAGTTTACTGTCAAATTGGTTTCCATATAAGAAGCCTTTTTTTAAAATAAGAATTTGCAGGGTGCCTGGGTGGCTTAGTTGGTTAAGCATCTGACTTCGGCTCAGGTCACAATCTTACGGTTTGTGGGTTCAAGCCCCACGTTGGGCTCTGTGCTGACAGCTCAGAGCCTGGAGCCTGCTTCAGATTCTGTGTCTCCCTCTCTGTCTGCCCCTCCCCCATTCATGTTCTGTTCCTCTCTGTCTCAATAATAAATAAACATAAAAAAAATTCTTTTAAATAAAAATTTGGGTTAGTTTTGAGTGTATCAGGTAAATAACCTGTTGACACTTTGGAATTCTTTAATTTTTCTCTCTAGAATTCATGATGAATAGTTGTGTTCTTATTTTCAGGGGCTCTGGGGATCCTGGCAAAAAGAAACAGCACATTTGCCACATCCAAGGCTGTGGCAAAGTATATGGCAAGACCTCACACCTACGGGCACACTTGCGCTGGCATACAGGCGAGAGGCCATTCATGTGTACCTGGTCATACTGTGGGAAGCGCTTTACACGCTCGGATGAGCTACAGAGACACAAACGCACACACACAGGTGAGTAGGAGCCCAGAGAAGAGAGAAATAATAATAGATCAGAATAGAAAGACACAAAATGTATATGAAATAACTAAAATTTCTGAACAACTTAAGTTTGAAAGTGACTATATGGATCATAAATGGAATTAGAGTTAATCTGGAAAACCTTTAAGAAGAAAGGAGTTAGGTTTTCAGTGGGATTTTATTCTTCTTAGTCTCAGTCCTGCCTTACTTTTCTGCTGTGTTCCTTTCTGAGTACTCTTCGACCTTGACCTATTTTTCTTCTCACTTCCCAAAAAGATACTTACCAGATTTTTACTGTTTTTATCACCTTCTTAGGACTGCTTAGTATTCTATTGAAAGCCATGAATTGGATGAGGTAACCCTACTTCCTAAGATGTCCATTTCTTACCTTCTTTTCTTTTACCAAGGTGAGAAGAAATTTGCCTGCCCTGAGTGTCCCAAGCGCTTCATGAGGAGTGACCACCTGTCAAAGCATATCAAGACCCACCAGAATAAGAAAGGAGGCCCAGGTGTATCCCTGAGTGTGGGCACTTTGCCCCTGGACAGTGGGGCAGGTTCAGAAGGCAGCGGCACTGCCACCCCTTCAGCCCTTATTACCACCAATATGGTAGCCATGGAGGCCATTTGTCCAGAGGGTATTGCCCGTCTTGCCAACAGTGGCATCAACGTCATGCAGGTGGCGGATCTGCAGTCCATTAATATCAGTGGCAATGGCTTCTGAGATCAGGCACCCGGGGCCAGAGACATATGGGCCATACCCATCAACCCTGGGATGCAAGGTAGCATGGGTCCAAGAGACATGTGGGAGAGAGAGCCATGAGGCATTAAAATGCATGGTGATGGGAAGAATTTGGGGAAGGGATACAAGAGAAGAGATGGGGTCCTGGCACCCACCTATATCATCAGTACCTCCTTGAAGTGGGAAACATTAGTGAAAATTCAGTTGGTGCCACCCTTTGATGGGCATTTGTTTGACCCCAGTCTCTTATACTTCTTACCCCAGCCTCCCCTTCCTGCCTTTCCTTTCTCAGCTCCCCCATGATGGATCCCCCCCTTCCCTAAAGCCATCATGCCTTGATAAATATATATGATCATTGAAATACTTTTTAACAAAAAAAAAAAACCAGATTCTATATTATATATATATACATATATATATATAAAAGATATATAGAGATGCATTTGCAGGGGTTGGCTGGGAGGAGGAAGGAGACCATTCTGTGACCAAAATACCTTGGTCATTTTTTTATATTGCCTTATTTCCCTATGGCTGAGCCTTGTTGTGACACATCAAGCTTTTCTAGAGATGTTGTCTTGGCTTCCCACCAGATTAAGCATTCATATGCTCTGCTTTTAGTTTATATATACATACATAATGTTTTTCCTTTCTTAATTTTGTCTTTTTATTTGGGATCAGCTTCTTGCACTCCTTTCTTGACTCAACCTTTCTATCTCCCTTTCTCTTACCTGATCGCTTCATATTTTGGTAATGATCCCTGGATGAGGCACTTCTGTCAACTTTTTAAGGTTCTTGGTCCCAGCAGCAGAATGGAGAACCTTGAAGCCCAGGCTGATGCTTGAGGTAGCTGTGGAGAGAGTGTTCAAAACTACTACTGACGCAGGCACCCTCTTGGCGCTGGAGAGTCCAAGGCACCTCTCCTCATCAGCTGCTCTAAGCATCAAGAGTCAGAAGTCTTTCTGTGGAATTGTACAAGAGACCCTTTAAAGGTTATAATCTGGGATCAGTTTGTATAAACTGTCAAAAGTGGTCAAATAATAGGTAGGGGTTTTCAGTAGGAAAATGATGCACTCAGAAGTGGAAGTGACTCAGAGTAGTCCAGTTCAGGAGTTAGTGGAGTATTTGGACTTTTGTACAGCTGTCTTCCAAAGTAGGTCTAAGCTTTGGTATGGGTTTCTGAGGTCACATTCTGACAGGAAATGTACTTCCTCTTTTGAACATCCCTAGTAGTTTCTTTCTCATGTTATTAAGGAGCATCAGCCAATGAATCTGTTCCGGGTTTCCATTCTGCAGAGCTCCAGAGCCTGTACCCGTGGCAAGGCAGTGGTTCTTTGATCTTTTCCCTTAATTCTTCCTTGGGTGGTTCCTAAGGGAAAAGGAAGCACACGATCATGGGAACAGTAGCCCAGAACAAAAAGAAATCTTGTCTTACCACTGTGGTTTATAGGAGAGATTGGGAGACACCATCCTGCTTTCTCCATGGCCTGATTCTTGAAGAGACTGATCCAAAAATTATAGCGGCAGGGAACTCTTAGTGCATTTGGCACTGAGATTTAAATGCAACCAGAGTTGTCCTCAAGGCCCAGCCATTAAAACATTGTCTCTCTTGACCTTCTGGTATCTGTCAGAGAGCTTTTCACTGTGAGGAAGTGTGGAAATGGCTGTGTGTATGTGTGTAGTCTGTTAGGTTGGGGATAGGTTTTCTGTTAGCCTATACTAAAAGAGACCTGCAATAAAAAATTGCCCTGATCTGATAGAAAATGAAGTGTTTGTGTATGACTGTGTGTGAATGTGTTTTGTGCCTGTATATATCTACACACAGATGAGAAATTATATTTGAAATTGTTGGAAAATAAATTCAGCTCAAAATGCCTTTCAGGCCCATTACCTAGAAATCTATCTTAAAACCTGGGTATGTTCCTGAGGTCATTTCTTTGCTTATGCTAAATTAGTTACAATTATGAATGGGGGATATTCTACTGCACTTTTTAAAAAGAAACTATTTTTGTGTTTGAAAGTGAAACCAACATCCGGATCTATAGCAGAGTCCTAGTTTCTTTCATAAATCTTTTTACCTTGACTACAAATAGATGATGCTATGATTCTACTATATATTTTATATAAAATCTATCCAAATTAGTGTCTGGGTAAGCTTGTGTTGTTGTTTAACCTGAAATACAATAACTGTTAATATTCTAAACAATAGTTTGCTCCATTTGGTCCCTTGTCTGCAAACTTAATATACTCAGGAACTATTGTGAGAAACTTTCCCAGATCAAATTCTGTTAATACTGAAGTGAAAGTCATCCATGCCCAGCCATGTATCACACACCCTTTATTCCCACTGAAATGCAGAACTCAGAACCTGTTATTTTATGTCTGTAATCATGTGTATAGGTATCTTTTGGAGGAGAGGGGCAGTATAACTCAACTGGAGTGTGCAGTATTTTGCTAGAGCATTTCAAAGAATGGAATCTTCCCCAGTATGAAATTATTTGCTATAAACTAGCTTAATGATGCTGAGGACTTACAAGTGTTGAGAAGGTTATTTGATGATGATTTTCTCTGGGATGGAATGCTGGTTTACCCTCAGTCCCCCTCATTAGCATTGCTCTAAGTGAATTCATAGTCAGTTCTTTCCACATGCCCTTTTTCCTGATCACCAAGGAAGCTCCAGATCCAGTATCTTGTTTGGCCTCCAAACTGAAACAGCTTCTGCTCTGGTCTCCCAGTAGCAGTGAGCCGCTCAGTCTTTTCCACAGAGAGTGAGGAGCCTACATTCCTTAAGACAGGAGCTTACTGCTGAAAGTCCTTTCCCTGAACTTTTTGGCCAGCAGAAATCAATGTAACTGACAGGCATATTCTCAAATTTCTTTCATGAGTTGCTTTTTTTATTTAAAAATTTTAAACGACCAAACCTGTGGGTCAGGAAATGCCCAGAGGAGTGGTAATATTAAAGCACTCATTCACTTGTCATTTCAGGTTGCCCATACACATTCATCTGTGTATCATTTGACTGTCTCACTTTTAACCCAGAGCAGTAACAACCCACACCATCTTCCTTCAGGGACCTCCCAGCCAGCACCCTGTTTGTGGGTGCTGTGCAGAATGCAATTTAATGGATATTTCTCAGCCTGATTCAGAATAAATAGAACACAGAACCCTTGATTCCCAGAAAATATAGACTGAAGTGTGGGGGTAAAGATTATGATTGGGGGAGGGTTAGAGACAAAAGCTGTAAATTACTATGGCTGATTGATTTATTTCTACTATATACATATATATATATATTTTTTGCTTTTGTATATCCTATATAGGAAACTAAGCATTGTATTTTTTTAACAAATCTGAGAAAGCACTATGAACTGCAGATGTTTGACTTTCAGAATATATTTTGTATTGTTAATATCTCCACACTGTGTGAATACTGGAAGCTGCAGATCTTTGCTAGGACGCAATAAATTTATATACTTTTTGAGGGGTTCTTCTGGGGATATTAATCAGGCCCCTGTTACACTTTGGGGAGCCCTGGTGCTACTCGCTTAGAGTTTTCATTCAATTGTAAGTACCCTGATGCCTTTTGGGCCTTGGGATCAGACCAAACAAGTTTTGGAGATCCCAGTACCAAGGAAATGAGGGTGGTCTAGCTGCCACAAGTGAGGGGCCCTAAGCATAGCTCTCCTTCCCCCTATTCAAAGCTGGGTAGCCTCTTGGGGTTGGGAAGAGAAATGTGAAATCTCAGAGTTTCATCTCCCTTAGAAGAGAGCCAGTAACTTAATATGCAAGGATGAAAGGTAGCAGCAGTAGTTTTGGGGAAAGGGAGGAGGATATGGCATTTCTCCAGCCCCGGAAAACATTGCTTTTGAAAACTGCTGATAAAATGTGGGCAGGTTATTACTTTTGTTTGGGAGCGTGTGTTCTCTCTGGTGCCTCTCTTGGCTCTCCTCCTGGGGTACAGACCTCTTCTAGGAGGATGAGCAGACCAGCTTTGAGGTTGACCTGTTTCTTTTCTTTGTCTGCCTTCCCTAAACACCAGCCCCCGGGAGGACATTGAACAGCCTTAAGCTTAAATTCCTACTCCCTCTTTCCAGTTTGGCTCACTTGCCTTAGATTGAAGGCTAGGAAAGGGGGAAAAAAAGGGGGTTCCTGGCTTCATTCCTCCCTTATGTCTTCTCCAGTTTGACTTCCCCAAACCCAGAAGGATTTCCTCTACCACGTTCATTTGAGAGAAATGAGTACATTGTCCTATTTTCCTCTTTCCTTATTGTCAAACATCCCCAGGCTGCTTTGTCCCTCTAAGTGAGAAGAGGTGTGGTGATCTGTCCCTCAACTCCCCTAAGTATCAGAAAAAGCATAACAAATGGGGTTAAGCTGGGGCTGCAGGTGGTGAGGACTGTTGATACCTCTCCTGGGGTGTGTGTTTTCCTCTGTCTCACCTTCAGGAATTACACTGTGCCTTCTCCACAGGGGAATGGGCTTTGTCTACGCAGCCCTCCATTCTCCCAGCAACTGCTCTTGAACAGTGTGGACAAGGGCAGGTCTTCACCTTTTTCTCCCAATTGCATCCCATACCCTCACCTGGAGTTTAGGGTACAAAGACTTTGGGGGGAAGATGGGGATCATTTGCTGAGATTGACCTGAGGAGACCCTCTCTACACACACCAATGGCAGCTGCCCCAGGGCCTGCTTCCTCTTCCCGGGTCTGCCATCCTCCGGGAGGGAGGGGCAGTGCTCCAGTCTCTGGTGCCTACAACAGGTTTCTTTCTCAACACTGGCGATAACCAGTCTCCATACCACTGTTGCCTTTTTAAATCTCTTAATATTCTCATGCTGTGTTTGTTGTTGATTCCAATCCGATTATCACCAGGGCTGTGTGGGGAAAAACTTTTAAATGCGCTCTCATCTTTCTTGCTCTTTTTTTCACTCCTGATCTTGTGTATGTATGATGCTAATCTCTTGTCTTTCAGTTTCTTCCTACTCTTTTGTATCTTCCTTTCTTGTCTCTCCCCCAACCTTTTGTCTCTGGGTGTTTTGGGGCTTTTTTTTTTTTTTTTTTTGCCTTTTTGTACAAAGATTAGTTTCAATGTAGTCTGTAGCTCCTTTGTAAACCAATTAAAAAAAGTTTTTTTTAATAAAAAGCCACGTCTCTGGTGTGTTGACAGGGTGGGAATGGGGAGAAATACGGTTATAACTTCACATATTGCACCCAACAAAGGTTTTCAGGTACACCATTGTGCTCTCATACATGTGAATACAGTTGCCCTACACTTAACTCCCAGGCAGACAATTCCATGACTGTATCAGTGTGCCACAGGTACATAGAAATGTGGGGGACCAGGAGGAACAGGGCAGGCCCAACCTCTTTTGTTGTATATAAGCTTTTTATTTTGGAATACGTTTAAATTTAAAGGAAAGTTGCAAAGATAGTGCAGAGAAATTCCATATACCCCGTCCCAATTTTTTCCATTGTTAATATACTATTGTGTGTTTTCAAATCTCAGAAACTGACACTGGTATATCACATTAGCCAAACCCCAGGCTCTATGGGTTCACCTTTTCCCATGGATCTCCTCCTGTACCAGAATCCATTCTGGGCTGCTGCATTGCCTATAGCTGTACTCCTCCCAAGTCTCCTCTGGTCTGTGGCAGTATCTTAGTCTTTTCTTATTTTTTATGACCTTGACAGTCTGGGAGTATTGGCCAAGTGTCTTATAGAATATCCCCCAGTCTGAATTTGTCTGATGTTTTTCTTATTATGAGCCTGAGCTTACAGGTTTTGGGAAGAAATACCACACAGGTGAAATGATGTGAAATGCCCTCATCACATCCTACCAAGGGGTATACTATAGCTACATGGCATTACCAATGATAATCTTCCATCACTTGGTTAAGGTAATGTGTGTCAGATTTCTCCAGTTTTTCTTTCCTTATTCTATGGAAGCAAGTCAGTAAGTCTAGCCCACCCTTAATTGAATTGGTAGGAATTTAGTTTCCCTTCCCAGTGGAAATAGTATCTATATAGAGTATTTGGGATTCTGTGAGGAAAAGGTCTCTTCTCCCCCGCCCCCCATTAATTTTTATTGGTATGTACTCCATGTATACTTCTTTTATACCTGGTCTATAATTCGGTACTATATTATTTTCATTGCTCAAATTGTTCCAGCTTTGGCCATTGGGAGCTCTTTCAGGTTGGCTCCTGTGTCTCTTTGATACATCTACATCCTTTTATTTATTCATTTATTTATTTTGAGCACTTTTTAAAGAACTTTCAGATGCACAAGATGCTTCATGCTTATCCTGTATTTTCCCTGTTCTAGCTTTAGGATCAGCTATTTCTCCGAGGACCCTTAGTTCTTTCTATTGGAGAAATGGTATTTAGAAACTAAGATGTAGCCCCAGTGTATTTTACATTCAGTTAATACCCGTCTGTGTCTACCAAGATCGGATCTGGATTATGGTCCCCATCTGAAACGGAAATTGAAGTTATTCTGACAGTCTTTCCAATTCCCAACAGCCTATGGCTTCACTTCCTGTCCTACCTAGCCCAAGAATCCTTGGTCACTTGTTTATACTGTGGCTACCAGCATTCTCAGTCAGTTGTGTTCATGTGACTACCTTTGCTTTGTCACTCAGCCATGGATAAACTCAGCCATTGGATTTCCTTACGTAGCCATTAGCAATATAACATTTTAACATTTGGCTTTATCGGAGAGGGATGTTTTGGTTTGGGGGTCTTTTTTTTTTTTTTTTTTTTTTTTTCCGGTTTTGTAGCTCTAAATGAACCTTTAATATTTGTGTCATCTATTCATTCAGTCAATATTTATTGGGCCCTTAACTGTGTTCTGGGTACTAAGCTAGATTGAGGATAACGGTCCTGCCACCAAGTGCCACCAAGTACTTCAGAGTCTGGTGAAGGAGAGACCCCATTAATTGCAGGTTTCCTAATCCTGACCCCATTGTTTTAGCAGATGATTTACTTCCTATGACATGGAGAGAATGTAAGCATGAATTTCTTCACTTCCCTTTTCCCTGCAAACATTTATATATTCACTGATACTAGTTTACCTCCTTCTCTTTTCTTGGGAGAGAAACCGTTTGCCTTTGCAAGGCCAGCCCTATCATTTGTGCGCTCAACCTTATTTCCTTGTTTTGATGATGTTTTCTCCTTTCATCTTCAGTCTCCCCTGGGTTCCCTTTTGTCACCCTGTAAGCCTGTTAAAATCTCTCCCCCTGTCCTGCTTCCACTTGCAAACTTCAGATCTAGTTATTTTCATTGTCAGATTTAGCACAAGTAGTTTACACTTAGTTCTTTTATTGACCCCTCAGGCCACTTTGTTCAGCACCTTAGAAAATGGTTTCTTAGGGGGCGCCTGGATGGCTCAGTCAGTTAAGCGTCCGACTTCGGCTCAGGTCAGATCTCATGGTTTGTGGGTTCGAGCCCCGTGTCGGGCTCTGTGCTGACAACTAGCTCAGAGCCTGGAGGCTGTTTCAGATTCTGTGTCTCCCTCTCTCTCTGCCCCTCCCCCACTCATGCTCTGTCTTTCTCTGTCTCAAAAATAAATAAACTATAAAAAATTAAAAAAGAAAATGGTTTCTTAAGAACATCAGTGCATCAGTGATCTGGTTGCCAGCTCCAGTGGTCTTTCAGTCCTTTGGCTCTTAGACCTTACTAAGAAGCAACCATGCGCATCTTAGAGCTTTGGTCCCTTGGAGTGTGAGGCTTATTAACTCCTGGTTCTCCTTCAGCCTTTCTGACTCTTTGTTTCCATAGCTACTACTACTGTCCCTTAAATGTTGGTGTCCCTGTCTTGTGTCCTTTCCCTTACTCTGCCTTTCCCCCCTTAAACAAATTGCATCCACTTTTCAGCTATCCCAGATCTAAGCCCTACCTTTTCTCTCAACCTGGTGGACTGCTTATGGGACATTTTCATCTGTTTGTCCCACAGATAACTTAGAATGAACGTGTAAGAAGGGGAAATAGGGGCGCCTGGGTGGCTTAGTCGGTTAAGCGTCCGACTTTCGCTTAGGTCATGATCTCGTGGTTCATGGGTTCAAGCCCCGCGTCGGGCTCTGTGCTGANTTTTAAAAAAAAAAAAAGAAGGGGAAATAATCCTTTGTATTCCTCATCTCCCTTAACAGTGTTGCTACCCCTTGATCATTTATACTTGAAATCTTTTAATTCTCTCTTTCAAATACCAACATTATTTGATTACTAATCCTGTCGATATTACCAATACAGTGTATCTCAACTTTTTTCCTTTTTATGTCCACTGTTGTAGTACTCAGCCTTGGCTACTGCTCAGGTCTCATAACTGGTCTCCCTGCTTCTAGTCTCCCTGAGCTGATCATCCATCTTCCACATTGCCACCATATCCCTCCCTAAAATTTTTTGCTTTTAGGAGAAGTCCAGTCTCCGTGATAGAGACTTGATGAAAACCTTCCAATCTAGGGTCATTTTCTTCTTCATATCTCAGAGCCCTTTCTCCTGCTCACTCTCCCTGCCCCCAACACACACCCTGTAGGTTCTTTTCTTCTCTTGTCTTCTGTGCCCTGGACAGAATTAGCTTATTTGATCTTTCTGCTTGTATAGCTCCTTGGCCATACCCTTAGTCTGACACATAATTTTCTGGTTGCTTGTCGATCTTCCTTCCTTTCTCAACTCTGAGATTCTGGAGTGGCATGATTCACACACCTCTTTGTAGACCCAACACCTACTGGAATTCCTTTTTAAGACACACCTGAGGGCATCCGGCTGGTTCCATTGGAAGAACACACAACTCTTGATGTCAGGGTCATGAGTTTGAGCTCCACCTTGGGTGTAGAGATTACTTCAATTAAAAAAAAAATTTTTTTTTCTGAGTTGAATGAATAAACAACTCATTTCAGCCTTGTAGATGGGGTCACAGGTTACTTATTGGGCCACTGCATAATTGAATCAGGATCCTGATGAAGATCTTTGTGTATGTGGAATCCAGGGAGACTTTATTTCTATGCTGAGGTACTTTCTCAGGACCTTCCTAATCCCTCAGCTCTCAGATTCTTACCCCTTCTATCTCCACCTCACTTCATAAACCTGGCTGGAATGTTTCTGTCTTTGAAAAGGAGTAGTTATCCAAGGCTTTGGGTGAGGAGGCTGCCTTCCTGCCTGATCCTTGCCTGGTTCCCCTCTGGAGGAGGTAGTCTCCAGAGACACTCCAGACACAAGAAGTTACTTGATCTTCAACTCCTCCCCTGCCCAACCCCCAGACTTATCTGATCTGGGAGCTGGTGGAGGAAGATCGCAGTAACTAAGTAAAACATTCCATCTCGCTGGCAGGGCCCTGCAGACTCCCAGAAGATCGTAGGGAGGGATGGGCAGCTGTCCATCTGCCTCTGGCCCTCATCATTCCTCCAGCTGCTCCTTCACAATTACTGGAGCTTTTACTCTTTCCTTCCTTCATGCAGGGTCCCCAGGAGAAAGGCTCCAGAATTCCAGAGTTAATACTTGGGGCTCAGTGGTTAAATACAGCATCCGACTTCAGCTCGGGTCATGATCTCACAGTCTGTGAGTTTGAGCCCCACATCGGGCTCTCTGCTGTCAGTGCAGGGGCCCGCTTTGGATCCTCTGCCCCACTCTCTGCCACTCCCCTACTCTCTCTCTCTCTCTCAAAAATAAATAAAACATTAATAAATATATTTTTAAAAAAGTTACAGCCTCATTCTTGGTCTAAGCCAGACCACTGCCAGAAAGGATTTGTAGGCAGCCACCAGGGGGACAGAGGCTAGGAAAACAGGGAACTTGTCCCCTCTGACTCTAATTCTCATGCGAGCCAACTGCTCACAGATGCGGAAATGATCACCTATTACTGTAATGTCTCACTTTAGGGAGGAGTCTGGTGGAGTTGGGCTCCTGTCTCCTATTGCACCACAAACCATAGACTTCTTCCCTCTCCGTGCTGACATTCCTGCCACACGCCCGGTGCTCTCCCCTCACATTTTACAGTCCCTGCAGCCTAATAGATATAGGAGGTGTGATTTTAGTCATCAGAGGAGGCTGGTGCTTTTTGCCCCCTGGAAGAAGCATCCTGAGTTTCTCCTATGTCTACTGACCTCTGGTGGCGATAGTTTGAACTGGACCCTCCCTTTCTAGTTAGTGGCCTGCTGGCAGGTAATGAATGATGTGTATTTTCTCAACCATCCAAATTCAAATATTCAAATACTGTATCAAATGGAAATTTTTTTATTGCTGAATTTTTGGTTTTCAGGCATCATGACGTAAAGAACGGAGCCTGGGCTTTGGAATCAGACTTAACCTAGGTTCAAATCCTAGCTCTGTTGTTTCCTAACAGAGCAAGTGACCTTGGGCAAGTCACCTAAGCTTAGCTGTCTTACCTGTAAAGTGAAAATAATAATAAAGAGCTCAATGGGAAAATGAGATGGTTGTAAAATACAAAGCCCTAGCTCTGCCGTAGCACATAGGTGCTCAATAAAAGTTTGTTACCTTCTCAATAATAGTGATTTGTTCAGTGTATGACTCAATATGATTTTTAAAATTTTGGTAACAAAATTTACCGTTATTCCCATTTTTCAATGTGTTTCAAATGTGTTTCAGTTTTTTTAACTCAGAAATTTTATATAATGGCTTTCTTATTCTTGAGTTTGGAAACTAAGGTCAACTTTAGTATGGTCTGTGAAGCTTGTCTGCCCAGAGAGCTATAGATCTGAGCCCTGAAAATAAGGGTTAGAGGGATCTTGGGCACAGCTGAATGGTTCAGTTGACCTCACTCTGGTTTCCAGTCTGAGAAGGGCTGACAGGATCCAGCACTTTCTTTCAGGGTCAGCAAAGGGCAGAGGTCTGAAGTCAGGCATCACAGGGTTCTCAGCTGGGCCTCCAAGACCCCCCTCCTCCCACTTTGCAGAGAAAAGAGGAGGCGGCTGCAGAGAAGAGGATATGCGATTGCTTCTCTGCTCCTCCCTCTCCCTGCCTTTCCCTACACCCATCCTCTCCCCCACAGCAGCCATCTCCCCCACAGAGACTGGAAAGAGGGAGGGGGGCGGAGTTGGGGACTGAGGGCTCAGAAGACCCACGGAGCCCTGTATCTGGATGAAGCTCTGGCTGGGGCAGCAGTGCTGGTTCATGCTGCCCTCGTCATGCTGCGTGCCTCCTCCAGCACGATGCTGGGGACTCTGGGCCTTTGGGTTCTCCTTCCCATAGCTGTGCACGGTAAGTGTCTACAGGGTGGGGCAGAGCCTTTCCACTCGCCCACTGAGGGAAAGGGGGACTTGAAGCAGCAGCCACCCCTTTGGAAGAGTCAGTGGGGTGGGTGAGTGAGGGCAAAAGGTACAGCCATGTGTCCCCATGGTGGGGTCAGGTTCCAGGCCTCCGCTGACCCTGTTTCCTCCTGTGGCTTTACCATGCTGGCCCTGGGATATGAAACATGTTTTGTCCCTTCTTTTGGCTGCTGCTTGTGCCCCTGCATTCACTCCCATCTTGAACCCTCCCCTCTCCCCACCCTGGGCCACAGCACCCCCAAGCAGGCGGACCTGTGTGTTCTTTGAGGCCCCTGGAGTGCGGGGAAGCACAAAGACACTGGGGACGCTGCTAGATGCAGGACCAGGGCCCCCCAGGGTTATCCGCTGCCTCTACAGCCGCTGCTGTTTTGGGATCTGGAACCTGACCCAACACCAGGCACAGGTGGAGATGCAAGGTGAATGGCAAAGTATATAGCAGGTGATAGCTATGGTGGGAGACAGGTACATCCTGGGGTGGGGGTGACAGCAGTGGGAGAGAAGGAGAAATGGAATGTGTGGAGGGAAAGAAAAAGCCCACATGAGATGGAGGGGATGTCTTTGATAGAGGAGGGAGTTACCCTCTCTGTTCCTAGACTCCATTATGCTTGCGCTCGCCCTCTCTCTCTCCCCCTCCTTTTCTTCCCCTTCTAATCCCACCCCATCAGGATGCCGAGACAGTGATGAGCCAGACTGTGAGTCCCCCCACTGTGACCTGAGCCCCCGAGCCCACCCTGGCCGCGGGTCCACTCTCTTCACCTGCTCCTGTGGCACTGACCTCTGCAATGCCAATTACAGCCATCTGCCTCCTCCAGGGACCCCTGGGACTCCTGGCTCCCAGGGTCCCCAAGCTGTCCCAGGTAGCCCCTCAGGGTGCCGGGGACTGGTGGGGGCTGGGGCCCAGGTTAGGATGAGAGGTAGAACCAGGGCCAGTTCTCACCCTACCCCCATCCCAAGTTTCCCTCCTTTTGGCCTTGAGAAGTTGGTTGCCCTGGTGACTGGGAGATAAGGGGCTTGTGACCAAGGTGGGGGTGGGTCCAGAAGCAAGTTCTCTGAGGAGGGTGAGAGGAACAGAGCAGATTTGGGGCAGGGCTCATCCAGGCTGCATTCTTGCCTTAATGTCCAGGCGAGTCCATCTGGATGGTTCTGGTGCTGCTGGGGCTCTTCCTCCTCCTCCTGCTGCTGCTGGGCAGCATCGTCTTGGGTACTAATCTACCCCCATCCCTCCCTTGTGACCTCAAGTCACTGCCCCAAAGCTCTGACCCCTCTCCAGGTTCCCCTGACCCCATGGTTCTGAGATCTCTACACCCTGAGCCTGTTACCTCCCACAAAACCCCCTTCCCAGTCTCTGTGACTGTGCACCCTGACTCAAGGGCTTTTTTCCACCCCAGCCCTGCTACAGCGAAAGGCCTGCAGAGTCCAAGGTGGCCCAGAGCCAGAGCCGGAGCCGGAGCTGGAGCCAGAGCCAGACTCAGGCAGGGACTGGAGTGCCGAGCTGCCCGAGCTACCCGAGCTGTGTTTCTCCCAGGTGCCCGGGGATGGGGGGAGGGTCTCCAGGCACCCCCAGAAGGTGATCTGGGGAGGAAGCCGGCCCTGACGCTCGCTGAGGCCCACACCCGGCACCGTGTCCCCACCAGGTAATCTGGGAAGGAGGTCACACAGTGGTGTGGGCTGGGCAGCTGCAAGGCAAGCTGGTAGCCATCAAGGCCTTCTCCCTGAGGGCCGTGGCACAGTTCCAAGCTGAGAGGGCACTGTACGAACTGCCAAGCCTACAGCACGACCACGTTGTCCGCTTTATCACCGCCAGCAGGGGGGGCCCTGGGCCCCTGCCCCGTGGGCCCCTGCTGGTACTGGAGCTGCACCCGAAGGTGAGGACCCAGGGACATCTATATGTGTTTGCATGTGTGTATAAGTGGGTGCAAGGGTGGGTGGCAGCTAGGTCCTGCTCGTACTTATTCTTCAGACTTCCTCTTCTCTACAACATTAAAAATAGTTTTGGGGAGGTTTCTTCTTGTTTTTTATTACACAACCAATACTTGCTAATATTTTTAACTCAGAAGATACAAAGAAGGGGAGATATCAAAACTATCATATTCCCAACCTTAAAGAAAATGAAACCATTGTTAAATATCTCGAGGCACAGCCCTCCAAAGTCACTTATATATTCATTCAATAAATATGTATGAACTATATGTCACACCTCTTGGGCTGAGAAAAACATCTTAGTCTCTGCCTTTGTAGATTTTATTTATTTTATTATGTTTTAAACTGTTTAAATGCTTATTTATACTGAGAGAAAGAGAGAGTGTGAGCAGGGGAAGAACAGAGAGAGAGGGAGAGAGGGAGAATCCCAAGCAGGCTCTGGCATTGTCAGCACGGAACCAACATGGGGCTCGAACTCATGAACCATGAGATCATGACCTGAGCTGAAATCAAAAGTCAGAGGCTTGGGGCGCCTGGCTGGCTCAGTTGGTTAAACTTCTGACTTCGGCTGAGGTCATGATCTCACGGTTCGTGGGTTTGAGCCCCGCGTCTGGCTCTGTGCTGACAGCTCAGAGCCTGGAGCCTGCTTCAGATTCTGTATCTCCATCTCTCTCTGCACCTCCCCTGCTCACACTCTGTGTCTCTCTCTCTCAAAAATAAATAAGCATTAAAAAAAAAAAAGTCAGAGGCTTAACCGACTGAGCCACCCAGGTGTCCCTGCGTTTGTAGATTTTATAGAATAGTGGGGGAGACAGAAGTGGGTCAGGTAAACACAAAGCTGAGTGTCAAATGTCCAGGGCATTAAGAGCTGAGAGAGGGGTACTGCGAGAGAAGAGTAAGAGATAGGACTCAAGAGGAGGGTCATGGACGGGAAGGATGGAGAGGAAGAGGTAGGCAAGGATCAGACCAGACCTGGCCTTGTGGGCCTGCTAAGGGTTTGGGACTTTATTAGCACCTGCAGTCCTCTATCTCTGAAATCTTGACTTCTGGGAAGTCCTCTCTTTGACCATGCGCCTCAAATGCCTAGTTCAAAAATCTCTGCTTTCTTGGTTTTGTTTGTTTGTTTGACCTCCCTGGCCCACTGATGGCACTTGGTAATGTTTGTTGAATGAAGGATGCCGTTGCTTCTTTGCCTCCCAATTTCCACCTGTCCCCCTCCCCCTCCCCCGCCGCTTTCCTGCCCAATGGCTCTCCCCATCGGGCCGGCTATCCCAGACAGGCCTGACACCTCAGGCCAGGAGGTTCATGAAGGGTACCAGCACCTAGCTTGCCTTGCCTCTTCTGTTTCTGTTTTTGTCTCAAGTCCCCAGGCAGTATAAGGTGGTTACTAGGTGAGTAACGCTAGAGTCAGGCCGCTTGGGTCCAAGCTCTCCTTGTTTCTCACCAAGTGATTTCCATCAAGTTTACTTAGCTCTCTCCCAAGCTCCTCGACTGTGAAATGGGAGTGACAGGAGTACACGCCTCCTTGGGTTGTTGAGGACTACGGGAGGGCTGGCACACCGTAAGCGCTCAGACACTTGAACTAGGGTTACTGTTTTTCCAGTCGATCTGACTGATGCACGTTCTCACTCCTCCACCACCTCTTGTCTCAGCCTGGATGGATCAGCGTGTCAGTCTGCTGGGAGAGGAAGGCGGACGTCTGTCAATTGATCTCTGCTCCCTGGGGTAGATCAGCCACCTCCAGCTTATGTGTCTTCCTCTTCTCTCTGCTTCTCCCTAGGGCTCCCTGTGCCACTACTTGACCCAGCACACCAGTGACTGGGGAAGTTCCATGCGGATGGCGCTGTCCCTAGCGCAGGGCCTGGCATTTCTCCATGAGGAGCGCTGGCAGGATGGTGGGTGAGCTGGGGGTAGGAGGCCGTGGGAGTCAAGAGCCATACTGTTATGTTTCTGATTCTCCCTTAGCTCGGAGGGGAAGAACTGGGTCAAAAGAGAAAGGAAGAATGTCCATACAGCTTCAACCTTGGCTTCTCCCACAGGCCACTATAAACCAGGTATAGCCCATCGAGATCTGAGCAGCCAGAATGTGCTCATTCGGGAGGATGGGTCGTGTGCCATTGGAGACCTGGGCCTCGCCTTGGTGCTCCCTGGCCTCACCCAGCCTCCCACCTGGGCCCCTACTCCACCCCGAGGCCCAGCTGCCATCATGGAGGTGAGTACTCTGTGCGAGGGGGAGGCCCGGAGATGATGGCAGTGGTCCTGACGAAGATGTGCCCTTTGCTGTGGCAACAGTGCAGCGGGACCTGTAGCGTTTGGGACATTGATGAGTCTAGTCGGGGGGATGTCGCACCGACCAGTGTTGCAGTTAGGCTTGCCAGGGAGATGATTCTTGGCCCTCCACGCCTTTCTCTTCAGGCTGGCACCCAGAGGTACATGGCACCAGAGCTCTTGGACAAGACTCTGGACCTACAAGACTGGGGCACGGCCCTCCGGCAAGCCGATGTTTACTCTCTGGCTCTGCTCCTATGGGAGATCCTGAGCCGCTGCCCGGATTTGTGGCCTGGTAAGGAGGAGTGTGACAGTGCCCCCTCTCCCCTCCTCCCATCTCACCCACCCATTCTAGATCCACTTACCTCCTGACGCAGGAAGATCTGCCCTTCTCCCTATTGGCCTTTCCACAAGGAGGCACCCTAGGGCTAGCTGACACCTAGCCCCCTGTGCCTTTCCCCAGACAGCAGACCACCACCCTTCCAACTGGCCTATGAGGCAGAACTGGGCAGCACCCCCACCACCTGTGAGCTGTGGACCTTGGCCGTGGAGGAGAGAAGGCGCCCCTACATCCCATCCACCTGGCACTGCTTCACCACAGTAAGAGGCTGCCTGCTGGTGGGCTGGGGACCTGGAGAGTGTGGGCCTGAGCTTCAAAGACTTGGCTTCTAGGACCAGCCCATCTGCTCCTGTCTCCTCTCATCTGCCACCGCTCCTGGCTCATGTTCAGCCGGAGCTGAGCAAATTTGCCTTGTACCTCCGCTCATCCTCTTCTACCATAAGCCCCATACGGCCATTTCCGAGTGAGGTACCTTCCTCTTACTCAGACTTGCCTGGTCTGTCTCTCTTGTCTCCACCATCCATTAGCCCTGTGTCTTAGGCCCCTCCTCCAGGAAGCCCACTTTGGCCTTGCTTCTCCTCTGAGCTAGACTCCCAAAATGGCTCCACTCCTGGCATCTGGGAGCCCAACATTCCATCTAATAATTCCTCGCCCTGTCCTACACATCTGGGTTTCTGCCGTGATTCAATAAAAGCCAACCCTAGGTATAAAGGGTTAAAAAAGGTGGCCAAACAGTGAAATTTCAGGGTCTGTATAAATAGTTTCCTAACAGCAAGCCCCTTTCCCTGCTACCTGGTCTGAAATTTCCACTGCACAAGTATGTGTTGGGTTAAGCAGTGTTTGCCTAAGACCCTGGTTGCCCGAAAGGAAGGAGAGTAATTTCCCATCGGCATGTTACGTCATTAACCCGAATTAGCTCCTCAGAGGAAAAGGTGGGCCCTCTGGAAGGCACCCAAAGAACCTGCCTCAGAGGGAGCAAGATGCAGTTGGGCCCGGGGGAAGGAGGCTCCAGGGAGGGTCCGAAAAGGAGTGTTGAGAAGAGGGTAGTGGTGGACCCCTTTGGACTCTGGGGCTTCTCAGGGGGCCACTCAGGATCCCAGGATTAAGCCTGCCTCTTGGTCCTTCTTCCCAGGACCCTGGTGGCCTGAGAGAGCTGCTAGAGGACTGTTGGGACGCAGACCCAGAAGCACGGCTGACAGCTGAGTGTGTACAGCAGCGCCTGGCTGCCCTGGCCCATCCTCAGGAGGCCCGTCCCTTCCCAGAGAGCTGCGCCCCCGACTGCCCACCTCTCTGCCCAGAAGACTGCCTCTCACCTCCTCCCCACTGCGATTCCCCCTTGTAGGCCTCCACTGAGTGTCTGCTGCTTCAGCCTTCGGCGAGGCACCAGTTCCAGGAATCCTCCTGTGTCGTCTCTCAACCAGAAAATATGCAGTTTATGTATAATCTACATACATGCGAACATAAATACAGTGGTCAGATGCCTGTCCGCTCTGCCTCACCACTATCTTTCCTACCTGCCACATGCTTGGCACCTTCTATGGCCATCCAGTACACTGCAGTCCCGACCAGTGACAAGGGGTGGGTGTGCGCAGGGAAGAGATAAAGTCAGCTTTATCTCCATGTCCTTGGGCCTCCCTTCATGTGATCCTGGGCTCCTCCTGTCTGTCATCGTTTCTTTCTCTTCCCCCAGTGTTTGTTCGGTGGGATGGCATGGCGGGCGCTGGTGAAAGAGGGGTGGATATGATGAAATCAAATCACTACTCTGAAGGTGCTCAGAGAGGCACAGCTCACTTTGCAGGGCCTGCACAGGGTCCTGGGGGAATGCCCTCTCCTGAGCCTTGAGTGGAAGACCTCACAGGGCACGGGAAGCTTGGGTTTCGAATGAGCGGTTTTCCAGGAGTGGTGAGGGCAGTAGGTATAGCGTCACGTGGTGCTGTGAGAAACCACAAGGAACCTGGGTAGCAAAAGTGCAGGCTGTGTGATGGAGAGAGAGGGGAGGTTATGTGGAGAATTGTAGGCAAGGCCTTGTGAGCCCCACTGAGAAGTTCTTCCTTTGTTTCTTTTTTGTATGTGTCTTTTCTACTGGCTTTTTAGAAAAAAAAAATTTTTTTTAATGTTTTTATTTATTTCTGAGAGAGAGTGTGTGTGTGTGAGCAGGGGAAGGTCGGAGAGAGGGGGAGACACAGAATCTGAAACAAGCTCCAGGCTTTGAGCTGTCAGCACAGAGCCCGATGCGGGGCTTGAACCCACAAACCGTGAGATCATGACTTGAGCCGAAGTCAGATGCTTAACTGACTGAGCCACCCAGGCACCCCTCTACTGGCTTTTCTTTCCCACCCCAGGTCCCTTTCGCACAGGGTGCCCTTTAGGGACATGTCACAGTAGGTGCCTGGTTTATAGCACCAGTTCAGTTTCTTTCTTTATTTTTAAAACTTTTTTTATGTATGTTCATTTCCTGAGAGAGAAAGAGAGAAAGTGGGAGCAGGAGAGGGACAGAGAGAGAGGGAGACACAGAATCCTAAGCAGACCCCAGGCTCTGAGCTGTCAGCACAGAGCCTGATGCGGGGCTCGGACTCATGAACTGCGTAATCATGACCTGAGCCTCCTCTTCTTCTTCTTTTTTTTTTAAACTTTATTCATTTAAGTAATCTCTGTACCCAGCGTGGGGCTGGAACTCATGACCTCAAGATCAAGAGTCACATGCTCCTTCAACTAAGCCAGCCAGGAGCCCCCCTAGTTTGGTTTCTAACTACCTAAGTGCACTTGGGCAAGTTACTTTCTCTTTCTAGGCCTCAGCTTTCTAATCTGCTATCTCAGGGGCTTGGAGGCCTTCTGATCTAACTCCAGTAGACCAGTGGGACAGCTTTGACTTCCCCACAACAGGATTGATTGCTGGTCAGTGACCGATGTGCCCTGTGTCTTTGAGCAAGTTACTTAACCCTGGAATCTGTTGTGTCATGTGTACAGTATGGATAAAAACGCCTACCCTGCTTGCAGAGTTGATGCAGGGTAAAAAAAGAAGAGGTGACAGGTCATGTGCAGCACCTGACCTCCGTGGACACTCTATAAATGGGAACGGTTGCGACTGAACGTTGAGATGATCTCTCGTCCCTTTCCCGCTTGCTTGTTCTAGAGTTCCAGGATTAGCCTGTGCAGAGCCTGTCCACTCTTAAGCCTTGAGCCTTCACTTTCCTTCAGAACTCTAATTCTCTGCAAGACATCATCATGTGAACAGGCAGCCACCGCCTGAAACCAAACACATGGAAGTCCAAGACCCTGCCTCGCCTCACCAGCACGGCTGCCCTACCCACTTCCCTGGCTCTCAAGAGCACCACGTTTCTCTCTCCCTCTCTCTCTCTCTTTAGTAGTCTTTACCCCAATGTGGGGCTCAAACTCACGACCCTGAGATCAAGAGTCACATACTTTTTTTAAAAAAAACTTTTTTTTATTTTAGAGAGAGAGAAAGCAAACAGGGGAGAGGGGCTGAGGGAGACAGAGAGACTCTTAAGCAGGCTTGACTGACTCTCGGTTTTGGCTCAGGTCATGATCTCAAGATTCGTGGGATCGAGCCCCCTGTTGGGCTCTGTGCTGAGAGTACAGAGCCTGCTTTGGATTCTCCCCCTCTCTGTCTCTACTTCTCGTTTTCTCTCTCTCTCTCTCAAAATAAATAAACAAACTTAAAAAAACAACAACAACAACCAAAAAACCCCAAAGAAAGCCTAAGAAACTATCACAACCAAGAGGAGCCTAACGAGACATGATGACTAAATAAAATGTGATATCATGGGTAAGATTCCAGAATAGGAAAAGGACACCAGGTAAAAACTAAATAAATCTGGATAAAGTATGGAGCTTAGTTAAGAATCATGAATCTGGGGACGCCTGGGTGGCTCAGTCGGTTAAGCATCCGACCTCAGCTCAGGTCATGATCTCACGGTTTAGTTTGTGGGTTTGAGCCCCACTTCGGGCTCTGTGCTGACAGCTAGCTCAGAGCCTGGAGCCTGTTTCGGATTCTGTATCTCCTTCTCTGTCTGAACCTCCCCTGCTCATGCTGTCTCTTTCCCTCTCTCTCTCTCTGTCAGAAATAAATAAAACATTAAAAAAAGAAACATGAATCTGTACTGGATCATTACATTAAGGTAACAAACATACCATACTAATATAAGATGTTAATAATTGGGGGCTAGGGGGTGGGGGATATGAACACTCTGATTGCCTTCTCAATCTTTCTGTAAATCTAAAACTGTTCCCCCCCCAAAATAAAGCTTATTAAACAAAACGAAAGTATGACCATCTCCAAAACTCAGAGTGGCTATAAATACAAAGAACAATGGGAGCATGATGTCGGAAGCATGACAATGCACATTTGCGGTATTTTTGAGTAGGTGTGTTGTAATATGTTGTATTGAAGGGATCACTAACATAAAAGCCAGAAAACTTAGATTATATAATCTTGGCTCTCCTAATTGTGATCTCTTAGATATGTTTATTTGTTTAATTCTCTCAGAAAGTTGAATGAATTATTCTCTAAGTCATTTCCAATCCTATGATTTCCCACTTCTGTGATAAAATATTAAAGCCCCACTTGTTAAGATCACTTTGCCAAACCCAGGGTTTACCTCATATGATATTGCTGATTAGTGATTCCATGCTCACACAGATATGTATTACGTCATGGAGATGCAATGTGGGGGGAATTATTGTATTCCTCACACCCAGTTCCCCCTATTATTAACATCTTACATTAGTATGGTCTATACTTCATCATCCAATATAGCTTCGTGATTACATGATTATTAACTAAACTCCATACTTTATAAGTACACTTTTTAAAAAATTGTTTTAAACATTTATTCATTTTTGAGAGAGAGAGAGACAAAGTGTAAATGGGGTAGGATCAGAGAGAGAGGGAGACACAGAATCTGAAGCAGGCTCCAAGCTCTGAGCCGGCTGTCAGCACAGAGCCTGACGCGGGGCTCAAACCCACGAACTGTGAGATCATGACCTGAGCTGAAGTCAGAAGCTTAACCGACTGAGCCACCCAGGCGCCCCGAAAACATAAATCTCTGAACAGAGACGGACTATGGGAAGGAAACTATGTGGCTGAAGACAGGGGTGGTGGTCAGTGGGAAGAAGACTGATTCTTTACTATCCAACTTTTTTTAATCTCTTGGATTTTGAACTATTTGTATGTTTTGTCTATTAAAATTAAGTATTTACTTAAAACATTTATGCCAGAAAACAATGGAAATACACCAAAATATTAGTAGTAATGAATGTTTGGGTAATGGGACCTCAAAAACAATTTTCTTTTTCTTTCTGCTTTTCTGTTTTCCAAATTTTCTTTAATTCTCACTAATTACTTACAGAATTTATTGAAAGCACGTAAACAAATTATCACCAGGAAACATTCCTTGAAAAACCACACATGACTTTACATTGTCTCCCTTTGGTACTTACAGCTATTTTGTGGTTATTGTTATGCTGTTTGCTGAAATGACTTCATTTGTGAGTATCATATTCTCACCTGCACTGTAACTGAGTGCATAGAGGGTGTGGAGGAATAGTTTATACTCCTTCTGGTTCCTTTATAACACTCAGTTCAGGGCTTGGCATACGACGTGGTGGACTGGATAGAGTCCTGAGTTCCTGACCTGAATCTGTCACTAACGAGGGTGAAGCCTGCACTAAACCATTTCTGCTTTCCGAGCTTCTTTCTCCTCATCTGTGCCAGGAGGGTGTCGTTCACTTTTGACGTGCTAAATTTCTTTTCAGTAAATGTTTTTTGACCAACAGACCTAATAGGCAAAAGATAAAGAGCTTGTAGAGTGACATATATTTGATTCTGGGATAAAGTTTTATGCCTTCACCTACCTGCCATACGCCTGCCTACCTGAAGTTCTTAGAAAGCTTGTTAAAGGTGTCTCATGCTGCTTTGCATGTCTATAGTGCCGACCTCAGGTCTAGAGAAGTATCTACAAAATCTTCTACATCTTCAACGTCTTCTCTGAATGTCCTTTTCACTTTCTCCTACCCATGAATTAACTTGCTTTTCCTGGAGTGGTAGCTCTTTTTCTTTTCACATACTCTGGAGGACAGCAGATACTTTCCGTTCTGTCTGTGGTCGCCTCCAGATCATTTCTCCATCTTTCTCCTCCCAAGCATCTCTGAAATACATGCCATCAGGGGCACCTGGGTGGCTCAGTTGGTTAAGTGTCCGACTTCAGCTCAGGTCATGATCTCACTGCTTGTGAGTTCGAGCCCCATGTCAGGCTCTATACTGACAACTTACAGGTCAGAGCCTGGAGCCTGCTTCAGATTCTGTCTCTGTCTCTCTGCTCCTCCCCCACTCATGCTTGCTCTCTCTCTAATATAAACAATAAACATTAAAAATTGTATTTAAAAAATGAAATACATGCCATCAGACCACACCACTTGTTACTTCACCTGTTGTATCATTTACAGACCCCTGGTCACTCCTCTGTATTTGTTGAACATTTCAGCATCTGGCTCAAAGTCTCTTTCTTTTCATCACTACTTTTATCATCATCACTAGCAGATAAATCTATTTTAAATTTTTTTAAATTTATTTCTGAGAGAGAGAGAGAGAGAGAGACAGCATGAGGAGGGGAGGGTCAGAGAGAGAGAGGGAGACACAGAATCCAAAACAGGCTCCAGGCTCTGAGCTGGCTGTCAGCACAGAGCCTGACGCGGGGCACGAACCCATGAACCACGAGATCACGACCTGAGCCGAAGCCAGACACTCAACCGACTGAGCCACCCAGGCGCCCCCAGATAAATCTATTTAATCCTTACTTCTTTGACTTTTTCACTTCCAACAAGATTTTCCTCCACTATCTCCACCAAGAACTGTTTGACGCATTCCACTTTCTGGATACCACCTTCTACTTTTTCAGCTCAGTTACTCTCGAGAGCCTCCACTGAGACGTTCAATCCATTGACCTGCCACTTTGTCAGTATCCATCACATCCTCATGTCTTTCCTTCCTTCCTCAGATTATTTTCCGTAACCTATCATCATAATCATTAACATGCAGTCACACGTAACTGCCTTGCCCTCTTTTCTCTTTCCCCCTAGTTATATTTTCTAGGCAAACCCTAACCCAAGTTAAATCCAATTCTTCTCCTATTCCACAGCTGTACCTAAGCACTGGAGTTTTACTAGAGGAAACCACCACTTGTGGTGACTGGTCTCACTTTATACACTTGGCTCACAAACTCAAGTGGGCCCTTCATGCTGCCCAGAAACCCTATTACAGTTCCCTAGTCAATTCATTTGCCCACTTTCTGAGATGATTATTTCTAACCTTCTCCTCCTACCTCCCTATCAACTGATGAACCTT
>NW_027528345.1:13282605-13286482 GCF_008692635.1 Crocuta crocuta
AGCAATCAGCAAAGAATGCTTGCATCTTCCCACCATGCAATCTACCAATGCATTTGCATCTGGACCTGTAGACTCTGATCCCTCCTATTACAATAATAACAGCTGATACATATATAGGGCTTACTGTATGTCCAGTGGTGTTCTAAATCCTTCGCGTGTATTAAATCATTTAAACCTCCCTATACGAGTCAGGCTCTGTGCTGACAGCTCATACCCTAGAATCTGCTTTGGATTCTGTGTCTCCTTCTTTCTCTGCCCCTCCCCCACTCTCTCTCTCTCTCTCTCTCTCTCTCAAAAATGACTAAATGTTAAAAAATTTTTTTAAACCTATTAATCCTCACTATAAATTGAGTATTATTATGATCCTTCATCTTATAGATGAGGAAACTGAGGCCTGGAAGTTTTTTTAATTAGTTGTTTTTTTGGGGGGGGTTTAATTTTTTTTAATGTTTTATTTATTTCTGAGGGAGAGAGAGACAGCATGAACAGGGGAGGGTCAGAGAGAGAGGGAGACACAGAATCTGAAACAGGATCCAAGTTCTGAGCTGGCTGTCAGCACAGAGCCCGACATGGGGCTCGAACCCACGAACCGTGAGATCATACCTGAGCCAAAGTCGGACGCTTAACCAACTGAGCCACTCAGGCACCCCTAATTAGTTTTTTAAAACAATTGTATTTATTTATTTTAAGAGAGAGAGAGAGTGGGGAAGGGGTGGGGGGGGGGAGAGAGAATTCCAAGCAGGCTCCACATTGTCACTGCAGAGCCCAAAGTGGGGCTGAATCTCATGAACCTTGAGATCATGACCTGAGCTAAAATCCAGAGTTGGATGGGGGACACCTGGGTGACTCAATCAGTTAAATATCCAACTCTCGATTTCGGCTGAGGTCATGATCTTGTAGTTCTTGGGCCTGAGCCCTCAGTTGGGCTCTTAGCTGACAGTGTGGAGCCTGCTTGGGATTCTCTCTCTCCCTCTCTTTCTGTCCCTCCTTCCCTCTCTGTCTCTGTCTCTCTCTCAAAATAAATAAATAAATAAACTTTAATTTAAAAAAAAAAGAGAGAGAGAAAGAGCCAGACACTTAACCAACTGAACCACCCAGGTGCCCCTGGAAGTTTCTTTTTAAGTGTCTTGTCCAGAGTCATAAAGCAAGCAGTCTGGCTCCAGAACTCATTCTCTCAACCACTGAACTGTGCCCTGTGACCTATCTAAGGTCAGTGCCTCCATCCATGGACTGAAACCTTGCTCTTTCTGGTCACTTTGTTTGTTCAATGGTCTCTTTGTTCTCTAGCAATTTCATTTTTTCTCTCTACTGGATTATTCCCATCAGTTTACAAACATGCTTTGAACTCTCCCATCTTAAATAGCCCTTTCTAGGGGCTCCTAGGTGGCTTGGTAGGATGAGTATCCAACTTCGGCTCAGGTCACAATCTCACAGTTCATGGGGTCAAGCCCCACATCAGGCTTTCTGCTGTCAGCCTGTCAGCATGGAGCCTGCCTCAGATCCTCTGACCCTCTCTCTCTGCCTCTCTCCCACTTGCACGCCCCCCCTCACCCTCTTCTGATTACTGTTCCACTGCTCTGTCTCCTTATTTACCAACACTCCTTGGAAGAATTGCTTTTATTTGCTGTCCCCACTTCCTCATTTCTCATTTTTCCCTCAACTTGTTTCAGGCAAAATTTCATCTCTACCATGTCATTAAAACTGCTCTTAAAAAGTTCACTATCCTTGGGGGGCTTGGGGGGCTCAGTCGGTTGAGCATCTGAATCTTGATTTCAGCTCAGGTCATGATCTCATGGTCATGGGATCAAGCCCTGTGTCAGGCTCTGCACTGAGCATGGAACCTTCTTGGGTTTTGCTCTCTCTCTCTCTCTCTCTCAAATAAAATAAATTATTTTTTTAAAAAGTTCACTATCTTTTTAAAATCCAATGGCCAGTTCTCAGATGGCGCCCTACATAATTTATCAGCAACATTTGACATATTTGATAGCTTCCTCCTTGAGTGCTTTGTTCACACTTTCTTCTGATTTTTCCCTTCCTCAGGTAAGGGAGATGCCCAAGCGACTGAACCACCCAGGCGCTTCCCTGCTTCCATTTTAACCACCTCTCCCTATCTTGTTCTTTCCTCACACAGTAGCCAGAATGGGTTTGTTTGTTTGTTTGTTTGTTTGTTTGTTTTTTTAAATTCTTATCACAATTTTTGGGGGTACAGTTCAGTGCCATTAAGTACATTTACTTTGTTGTGCAACTATGACCACTATTCTTCTCTAGCACTTTTTCACCTTTCCCAACTGAGCCTCTGTGCCCACTAAACAACGACTTTCCATTCTCCAGTCCCTGACAATTACTTTCTATCTCTAAATTTGATGACTGTAGGTACCTCATACGAATGGAATCATACAGTATTTTTCCTTTTATGCCTGGCTTATTTCACTTAGCATAATATCTTCAAGGTTTATCCGTGTTTGAGCATGTGTTAGAATTTCCTTCCTTTTAAGGCTGAATAATATACCATTGTACACACATACCACACTTTAACGATTTATCTGTTGATGGACATTGATGGGATTTGTTTCCATTTTGGAGCG
The DNA here is from genome assembly GCF_008692635.1 of Crocuta crocuta. NCBI lineage: Eukaryota > Metazoa > Chordata > Mammalia > Carnivora > Hyaenidae > Crocuta > Crocuta crocuta. The sequence goes on from NW_027528345.1 coordinate 13,285,191, forward strand.
CTTATGAAAAATATTTCTTTACATTTTAAAAAATTTTTAAAAGAAATAAAGAGCACAAACAGGGAGAGGAAGAGAGAGGGGGCAGAGTATCCGAAACAAGGTTTGCACTGACAGCAGAGAGCTCAATGCAGGGCTCGAACTCATGAACCATTACCTGAGCCAAAGCCGGATGCTTAGCTAACTGAGCCACCCAGGAACCCAATGAAGTATTTAACTTCTAAAAGGCGTTATGCCCATATAGATACACCAGTAATTTCTTTCAAACCCAATCTTCCAAGAAAGAAATAATATAGATATAGATTGTCTTAGAGATTAAGAAAAATAGAAAATATTCCAATTCATTTCAAATATTTAGTACAAAGCTGATAAGAAAATATATCAAAATGTGCTGTGGTTATGTAAGATATTGTTGGGGAGAGGTAGGTAAATGGGGATTCTAGGTTTTTTGCAACCTCTTGTGAGTCTAAAAATTATTTCAACATAAAAAGTATTGGGGCACGTGGGTGGCTCAGTCAGTTGAGTGTCTTGACTTCAGCGCAGGTCGTTATCTCACAATTTGTGAGTGTAAGCCCCACCTCAGGCTCCCTGCTGTCAGCGCAGAGCCCACTTTGGATCCTCTGTCCCCCTCTTTCTGCCACTCCCTCACTCACACTCTCTCTCAAAAATAAATAAAAAACATTAAAAATTTTTTTAAATCTATCAAAATCCTTAATTCAATATAAAATTAATCTTCTTCATATTTCTTGTATCTCACAAATCTGGGGTGTAATATTTTCATTATGATTTAGTTCAAAGTATTTAATTTCCATCATTAATTTCCATCAATTTCTTTGACCCAGAGTTATTTGGGAGCCTTTTTGTTTGTTTTCTTAAATTTCCAGATATGTTTGTATCTATATTTTAAATTGTGAGTAGAGAATAAAGTATGTATTCTACAATTCTTTGAAGTTTGAATTATATTAGTTGAGACCAAGTTTTACATAAGTACGCTTAGGAAGAATGGGACTTTTTAAAAAATTGTTTATTTATTTGGGGGGAGGAAGGGCAGAGAGAGGGAGAGAATCCCAAGCAGGGTCAGTGCAGTCAGTGCAGAGCTTGATGTGAGTGAGGCTTAATCCGATGACCTTAAGATCATGTGAGCAGAAATCAAGAGTCCAGTGCTTAACCAACTGAGCTACCCAGGCACCCCAAGGATGAGTATTTTTAAGTTTGGAGTGTATGGTTTTCTGTTTATTAAAACTAGCTTGTTTATTGTGATTTAAAAAAAAGAAAAAAAAAAAAGGCCATGGCAG
>NW_027528345.1:13286945-13287260 GCF_008692635.1 Crocuta crocuta
CATTCAGATTTATTTGAGAGACAAAATGAACACTTCGTGGCGTTGAAAGGGGATGAGGGAAAGGCGAAGAAGGGAACCATCAAGGATAACCTCTTTAGGGGATCATGGCTGGCTCAGTCCACAGAACATGCCACTCTTGTTTTTGTTATTCCTTTATTTATTTGAAAAATTTCTACAGCCTACTTGGGGCTCAAACTCAGGGCCCAGAGATCAAGAGTCTCATGTTCTTCCACTGAGCCAGCCAGGCGCCCCCAAGAGCATGCCACTCTGATCTCAAGGTTGTGAGTTCAAGCCCCACATTGGGCGTTGAGCTTA
>NW_027528345.1:13288389-13301091 GCF_008692635.1 Crocuta crocuta
TGCTCTCAGTTTTAGCCAAGTCGACAGATAGCAGAGTGATGAAACTAAAATAGGGCCTCCAAGGAGGGATTAAGAAATCTCTGTATTTCGCCCAAGCACGTTTCTTTACTTCCCACGGCAGCTAGGAGGAAGGTGGTGAAATTAAGGTTTGGGGCTGAGACTCAGCAGCTCCCCGCCCTTTCTTAAATGCTCTGTATATCCGTGTTACAATACTTGCCATGGTGTATTATTCACCTTACAAGGTGTCGCAGCCATTGGACTATGACCTCAGAGGGCATGGGCTGAGTTTCCTCAAGGCCCCTCCAGGGACTTTGCCCAGAAACTCGCTCCTAGGTCTTCCAGGTCTCTCTTGGCCCCGCCCCCAGGGATTTCCGACCGGCCCGCCCCTCTACACCCGCCTCCGCCAGGGCAGCCCCGTTCCGCCCCTATTGCAACGGTTGTCCTCTAGCCTAGTTCGGACTAGATTGATTGATGAGTGTGTTCTCCAATCACTAACGCTGAATGATCACGTAATTACCAATTGTGGTGGCAGAGGCGGGTGCTGAAGCCTAGGGTTGGGGGTGACCAGGAAGTGACAACCGAGGATGAGTCAAGCTCTGGCGGTGGCGTAAAGGTGACCGGGCATCTGGGTTCCCCAGTTTCCTCCTTTCCCCGTCCCCGGGTCAGGGGTCTCTTCGCAGCCGGGAGCCAGGATCTCCATTTGCTCTTTCTAACGCGGAAGGGGGTGTGTCTACTACGTTTGTAAGCGGCTGGGGATCTCTCCTGAGCCTCCTACCCTGTTTCGCCGGGAGGCGGGTCCTTCTCTTAAGTTGGTGGGGGTGGGGTGGTGGTCCTGTCTCCCTCCCCCCTCCCGAGGTGGGGCCGGTAAAATTAAGATCCTTCTGTAGCCTGTGGGTGGTTTAAGTCCCCACGGAAAGGGAGTGAGATTCGCGGACTCTGCCCCTCTCCTGAGGAATTAGAGACCTCCAGCTGCAGCCAAGGGTAGTGGAAGGTGGAGAGATCCTAGAAGCTAGATTCCTGTACTTAAGAAACGAGGGGGAAAAACTAGGTAGGGCGAAGGAACGGATGGAAAAAAGCATTTATGTGGAGGTCCTGAAGTTGTCTCTGAGTCTGCTGTGGGGCTAGAGGCGTTGGGTTTGGGCTCGGGGGCAACATCCCTTTCCCATCTCCGCACCGTCATCTTCCTGCCTTCATTTCTTTCTCCTCAGGCTGGAGGAAACACCTGAACATGTGGAATCCCAATGCCGGTAGGTACTTGGGGGATCTCTTCTCTCACCCCTACCCCTTTTCCTATGAGCCCCACAACAGGAAGTTTCCATGTCGGTTTTTCCTCTGCCTCTCTAAACCGCAAAAGCAGTCCTTAGACCACAGGTGACCAGTGCTCTTTCCTTAGAGTTCACGGTCTCCCTCTCCCCCACGCCCTGTCAGTCCTTACCTTTCTCTCCTACACAGCTGTGTCTCCCCTATGCTCCATTCTCCTTCCTCACCTTTGCATTTCCCTCTAAGCATTGAGTGAGAAATGGGACCATTCTTTTTGTAGGCATTTGTTGTCAGAGGGTCTGAGCAGTTCTGACCTTAATTTATTCTTTGTTTCTTCCACCAGGGCAACCAGGGCCAAATCCATACCCTCCTAACCTTGGGTACCCCGGAGGTTCCAGTCCTGCCCATCCACCACCACCACCTGTAAATCCTGCCTATCCTCCAGGCCCCTTTCCAACTCCTCCGGCAGCCCCTCAGGGGAATCCAGCTTTCCCCCCAGGTGGCCCCCCTCCGGTGCCACAACCAGGGTATCCAGGATGGCAACCCCTAGGTCCCTACCCACCTCCCTACCCACCACCTGCTCCTGGCATGCCTCCTGTGAATCCCTTGGCACCTGGCATCGTAGGACCGGGAATGGTGATGGACAAGAAGATGAGGAAGAAAATGAAGAAAGCTCATAAAAAGATGCACAAACACCACAAGTATGGCAAGGTCAGTGCCCTCCCGAGCCTGGCTAGGCAGGGGTGCCCCCTCACAGGGACTGGGCTGGCGGGAATGGGCAAGGGGGGTTTGCAGTCAGAGGATGTGGAGGAGCCATTATGTGGCTCTGGTAGATGGTTCTTCTTTGTAAAGGATTCCCACTGGTAAGAATCTGATAATCTTGAAATATCAGGCTAATTGGACTTTGTATCAGGGAGAGCTAGGCTGAGCCTTAGAATAGATACTGGAATCTAAAGCCCTTCCTGTCTGTCTTTCTCTCTGCTAGAACTTTTGTTTTCCCATCCCCAACCCCAGATAATTGTTATAGCAACTTGGATACACACCCACCTTCAGTGTTCTCGGGGTGTTGTGTTAATTACATGGGCCTTTTTGTCCTACCACCCAGAACGACTCTCAGTGACTGTCAGCTTCAGATAAAAAGTTCACCCACAGCCCCAAGGTGAAGTAGCTTCCTTCTAGAAGAGTGTTAACTAGCAAGTAGCTCTCAGGAAAACTCTGGAAGGCCATAAACCAACCTGGATCTTGAGGAGGCCTTAGTTTACCTTTTTCTGCCTAGTGTTTATTTATTTGCCTTAGGGCTTTGGGCACTACCTCCTGGTCCTAGGCCTTTGGTAGAAGCTTGAGGAGAAGGAAAGATGAGGTTAAATTGCGGGAGAAATTACCCTGGAGAGACTCAAGAGTGTTTTTGATGGCAGTTGATGGCAGTACGCGTGTAAAGAACCTTGACTAGTACTCTCCCCGCCTTCTCTTCCACCTTCCTCACTTTCTCCCTTTCGGGACTAGGAAAAAGTAGATAGATGGGCCCACAGCTTCTGTTTCTACTCACTTGTCTTAGAATCATAGCTATGAGAACTTTCCATGCGACCCATCAGTAAGCATTTGTAAGGTAGCAGCTTTCTTTTAGCACTACGCTATGCTAGTGCCGGTAATGTATTCCTTGCCGAGACACTGAGTCAGGTAGAGAAAGCTGGAGATATGCTCCAAGTGCAGTATTAAAGTTCTGTGCAATAGTTTAGGAGGGTTTAACCCACTCCTATATGTTCACTGCTGAAAGACATGCTTTGCTTTTGCTGTTTAAGGGACAGTCTGTTTCAAAACTGCTGACCTGAGGAAGCAAGGGGGCGCTGGGCGGAGGGGAAGAGCACCAAAGAATGTCCCATGGAGTGATCAATGGTCATTGGATCTGATGCTGTCTCGTTTCCCCTTTCCCATTGCAGCATTCCTCCTCTTCCTCCTCCTCTTCCAGCAGTGACTCTGACTGAATGCAGGGCCTGGACCCTTCCCTCAAGCCTCTCCAGTTCTGCTCTCCCATCAAGCTTCAGATGCCATCTTGTTACCAGGGAAAATTAGCTCTTGTGCCCTTCCTCGCTCACCCCCCAATCTTCACCTTACTCTGCTGGTCAGCCCTAACTGCCTAGGGAAAATGGGAAAAGAACTCCCATGGGCTAGCAAAGACCTTTTTCTCACTACTTGGATGATGAGTTTAGCAGGACTATGTTTGGAGGATGATGAGGCCTTTGAGCCAAATCCCGAAGACAAGTTTAAGATCTGTAAAATGTGTTTGTTTTTAAACTTTTTCGTCTGCAATATTTGTAGTTGGGAGCTGTTGTGGAGATTTAACTATGGAGGAAAAAGAAACTGTACTGTTTTTGTAAGGTGGCTGGCACACTTTGGTGATTCAGTGGCAAATACATTTTCCCAGCAGGCCTTTATTGATCATACTAACTGGAAGGCTGCTGGGAGGTGGAGTCCATTTGGAACCTAATCTCACTCCTTAGCGTGGTAGGCTGGCTCAGGTCCTTCTTATTCTCCAACTCTCCGTGCAAATAAAACTGTTTTTCCTTGTCTCTGTTCACCTGTGCCATTACCTTGTTGGGCCCAGCACATTCTACCACTTTTGCTGCCCTTCCGTAGACCCTCCAAAGTGTATCAGTTTCATGTCAAGAAACTAGAGCTTCAGTGAGGAGGACACCATATTGTCTCTATGTTTCTTAAGTGAGAGGAACCTTCAGAATTGATTCAGCCTATTGGAACGAATCTTTACTGTCTTCCCTTCAATGAACAGAAATAGGTCTTTAGCTTAAGTTTTCATACCTGCTACAGTGGTTCTTAACCCTGGCTGCCCATCAGCTATCAGAATGGTTTAGTGTTTTGCCCCAAACCTATTGAATAAGACCCTCAAGGATTGGGCCCTACAAATCACTATTTTTAAGAAAACATGTGGGCGATCGTGAGGCAGAACAAAATTGGTGGCCCCTGATTTACTTTTCGCCATGCCTGGTGCTACATGTCAGGTTCTCAAAGATCTGAGGAGAGGGAAAAGACATCCAAGAGAACCAATTAATAAAGATAGATGTTATAAAATGCTAGAGGGATATAAACCTAGAAATAAATATAAGGGAAGGAGGAGTCAAAGATGACTTCTCAGGAAAAGTGACATTTCAACTGCCTCTTGGGCCTGGAGCATGGAAAGTATGAGTAGAAAAAAAAGAATGGATTTTCCAAGTGGGGTGGGGAGAGGAGCTGGGAAAGGTATGTGTGCTTAGGTACAGAGTCACAGAATCCCATAGTATGTTTGGGAATCACAGGTCTCCCAGTGGGGCTAGATTGGTTTTCTGGAAAATTGTTTATTGAGGAAATACCGTGTTCTGGGTGCTGAAGCTACAGAGATGAATAAGACAGTTCCTGCCTTTCATGATTCACAAGATCTAATGGAACAGATGGACACGTAAATAGGTTATTGTACCACAGTGAAAAGGACCACAGCAGATACATGGATCAAGCAGTGAGAGAACAAAGGAAGGAGTGGCAGTGCTACTGGGAAAGGAACTAGATCCAGGCTGGGCTTCAAAAAAGTAGGAGTTGCCCAGTTGGTAAACAATACCAGCTAACACTGAGCAATTTATTGTGGGCTTTATGTTTATAACTTCTATAATCCTCACAGCAACTCTATGAGGTAGGTACCATTTCTTTACCCATTTTGTGGGTAAAGAAAACTGACGCAAGAAGTGGTTCATCAGTCAGGATTCAAACTCAGGCAGTCAGTCTCCTGAGTCTGTGCTCTTAACCCAATGGATTCCAGGCAGAAGAAACAGCTTTACAGAGGCACAGAGTTGTAAATAGGGGTAGGATGAGGGGTGTCTGCGTGGCTTGGCCGGTTGAGCATCCTACCATTGATTTGGGCTCAGGTCATTATCTCATGGTTGTGGGATTGAGCCCCAAGTTGGGCTCTACGCAGACAGCATGGAGCCTGCTTGGGATTCTCTCTTCCTCTCCCTCCGCCTCTCCTCCGTGTTCTCTCTCTCTCTCAATAAATTAACATTTTAAAAAATGGGGGTATAATGAAAGTTTAGTCCTTGAGACTGAGTTACCATCCAGGAGCCCAAATGCAGAAAATGAGGCTGAAGTCGGGGAGCTGAGCTAGAGGGAGTAGACTTGAGAGATGTTTCTGAGGTGGAACCCACAGGGCTTGAGGATGGAGTGTTGGGTTTGAAGAACAGGGAAGGAACATTTTTAGTTGGCTGTATTGCATCTATGACTTGGCCCTGATGTGAGTTATATGAAATAAATGCCTCAGACCTTTCTATATTAAAAAAAAATTTAATGTTTATTTTCTAGAGAGAGAGAGTGTGGGGGAGGGGTAGAGAGAGAGAGGGAGACACAGAATTCGAAGCAGGATCCAGGCCAGGCTCTCAGCACAGAGCCTGGTGTGGGGCTCCAGCTCATGAACCATGAGATCATACTCTGAGCTGAAGTTGGAGGCTTAACTGACTGAGCCACGCAGACATCCCTAGGTCTTTCTATATTTTAAAGCTTGCTTCTATTTTATAGGAAATCCAAGACCAAAGCCTGCTTTGTTAGTGTCTTGGATTTGAGAACCATTCTAATGTTTTCTTCTCATTATTCTCCATTATTCATTCATTCATTCATTTTAATTTTTTTTTTATAGTTTATTTATTTTGAGACAGAGAAACAGCATGAATGGGGGAGGGGCAGAGAGAGAGGGAGACACAGAACCTGAAACAGGCTCCAGGCTCTGAGCTGTCAGCACAGAGCCTGATGCGGGGCTCGAACCCACGACCCGTGAGATCTGACCTGAGCCGAAGTCGGACGCTTAACCGACTAAGCCACCCAGGCGCCCCTCATTCATTCATTTTAGAGGGAGAGAGCATGTGTGTGCATGGGAGAGGAGGAGAGAGAGGATCTTAAGCCTCTGTGTGGAGCCTGACTTGGGGCTCAATCCCACGATCCTGGGATCATGACCTGAGCTGAAATCAAGAGTTTTCAGAATTCATCAGCTCTTCTTTTTTGAGAAGGGAGATGTGGGCATAGGGGCATTGTGGGGTGAAGAGAAACAGATGTTGTCAAGCTAGAAATAAGGAGAAACATAGCAGGGGCTAGAAGGGGAAAACACAAAGAGAAATCACGAAATTAGGGAAGAAACTCACTTCCTTTCTCCCCTGCCTCTCTTTTTAATGTTTGTTTATTTTGAGAAAGAGACAGACAACATGAGCAGAGGAGGGACAGAGACACAGAACTGAAAGTAGTCTCCAGGCTCTGAGCTGTGAGCACAGAGTCCCTTGTGGGACCTGAACCCATGAACCATGAGATCATGAGCTGAGCCGAAGTCAAACGCTTAACCAACTCAGCCACCCAGGCACTCCACTCTCTTTTTTTTTAATGTTTATTTATTCATTTTATTTTATTAAAAAGTTTTAACATTTATTCATTTTAGAGAGACAGAGTGCAAGTAGGGGAGAGGCAGAGAGAGACACACAGAATCCAAAGCAGGCTCCAGGCTCTGAGCTGTCAGCGCAGAGCGCCATGTGGGCTCGAACTCACAAATCACGAGAGCATGACCTTAGCTGAAGTTGGACACTTCACCAACTGGGCCACCCAGGTGCCCCTAATGTTTATTTTTGAGAGAGAGGGAGGGAGACAGGAACTGAACCCCATGCGGGGCTCGAACCAATGAATCATGAAATCATGACCTGAGCTGAAGTTGGAGGCTTAACGGACTGAGTCATTCAGGTGCGCCCTTTGTCCCCACTCTTAATCATGGAGAGCACATCTCCCCTTCCTGGCTTTTCTAAGCCATACACACAGTGCCTTGCTGTTGTTTTGATATTGTTATTTCTCAAAAATTTATCAACTTTTTATATTTTTATTTTTTTAACTTTTTAAGAAAGTTTATTTATTTTGAGAGACAGAGCATGGGAGGGGCAGAGAGAGAGAGAATCCCAGCAGGCTCTCTCAGTGCAGACAGAGCCTAAATGTGGGGTTCAATCCCAACAAATTGTGATATTATGACCTGAGCTGAAAAGAGGAGTCGGATGCTTAACCAACTGAGCAACCGAGGCGCTCCCAAAATTTACTAACTTTTTAATAGCTGAAAGTAATACATGTACTTGAGAAAAAGACTGTAACTTGTTGTTTTATCTTTTAAAATTTATCTATTTTTTTTTAAGTAAGCTGTATGCTTAGCCTGGGGCTGGAACTCATGACCCAGAAATCAGAAGTTGCATGCCCCACCTACTGAACCAGCCAGGGGCCCCAGATGGTAACATTTTTGAAAAAAAATGTTTGTTTGTTTTTGAGAGAGAGATAGCAGGAGCAGGGAGGGCAGAGAGAGAGGAGGGCAGAGTATCTAAAGCAGGTTCTACGCTGAGAGCACAGAGCCAGATGCAGGGCTTGATCTCACAAACCCACAAACCATAAGATCCTGACCTGAGCCGAAGTTGGACACTTAACCAACTGAGCCACCGAGGTGCCCCCAGATTGTAACATTTTAATAGGAAATTCAGTGAAAAGATTCTCCTCTCTTCTCAGAGAAGGAGCCAATCACAACTACCAGATACTTTTGAAAACTTCCAGAGCTATTCTGTGCAGAGTCAAGTGCCCCCTTTTTATTTCTATCTTATATTGTTCTATTGTCCCCCTCCCTTACTTTATATGGGGGCATAGTCTAGGTCCTCTTTTTTTTTTTTTAAATGTTTTATTTATTTCTGAGAGAGAGAGACAGCGTGAGCAGGGGAGGGTCAGAGAGAGAGGGAGACACAGAATCTGAAATAGGCTCCAGACTCTGAGCTAGCTGTCAGCACAGAGCCCGACGCAGGGCTTGAACCCACAAACCACGAGATCATGACCTGAGCTGAAGTTGGACACTTAACTGACTGAGTCACCCAGGCGCTCCGGTCCTCAGAGCCCGATGCGAGGCTCGAACCCACGGACCGTGAGATCATGACCTGAGCTGAAATCGGACGCTTAACTGACTGAGCCACTCAGGCGCCCCTCTAGGTCCTCTTTTGGACCTAACATTTTCTCATTTAATTGTCTGTCTTGGAGTTGATCCCATCTGTGTGTATGTGTGTGCACGCGTGGAAGTGTGCTAGTGCTTACGACCTTGTTTTAGCACCATTCAATTTACCCAGTCTTTTATTGTTGGAATTTTAGATTGCTTCCAGTCTTGCTATACACTGAACTGCTGCAGTGAACATTTTGGTATATTTGTCTTAAACTGAGGTTGAGGGATTCCTGCATGGCTCAGTCAGTTGAGTGACTTTTGATTTCCGCTCAGGTCATGCTTTCAAGGTTTGTGAATTTGAGCTCTGCACTGGGCTCAAGCTGACTGTGCTGAGCCTGCTTGGGACTCTCTCCCTTTCTCTCTGCCCCTCCTGCTCATATATGCTCTCTCACTCTCTCTCTCTCTCTCTGTCTCTCAAAAAAAAAAACAAAAACAAAAACTGAGGTTGAAAAGTCAGATGCCCATGGCTATATCTGGCTGTGAGTCTCTCTCTCTCTCTCTCTCTCTCTCTCTCTCTCTTTTTGAGAGCCCATTCTCTGTGCTAAATATTAGAATTTTTTTTTTCATGTAGCCTCCATGCCCAATGTAGGCCTTGATCTCACAACTCTGAGATCAAGAGTCATATACTCTACAGACTGACCCACTCTGGTGCTCCCAGATATTTTCAATCAAGATTTAGAGTTCAAGCTAGAAACTCGAGCAACAGTGGGCCCACGTTCCTGAAGGCAGACATTCTGGCCCCGAGTAGTGGTTATTCCTTATAGACGGATCCTGTGCTCTCCAGTCTTCTCATTCAACTTCCTGTTGCCTTCTTTCTCCCAGTTATATAACTTGCCTGTCTCCTGAGAGCACTGGGTTTATGCCCTATTTTGTGCACTGGTATAAAGCACTAAAGATGGTGGTTCTCAAATGTGTTTATCTTATGTCTTCACCACCTTGTATCTACCAGGGGAATCTAGGAGTCTGCCATTCTCTTCCTACTATAAACAAAGTATAGTATGATTTCCTCACAGTTGACAATGGGAAAGGACAGGAAACCCGTGAGATCTAAAATATAAATTGAGAGCCACCTGGGTTGTTTAGTTGGTTAAGTGTTCAATTTCGGGTCAGGCCATTATCTCATGAGTTTGAGCCCCACATGAGGCTCTCCACTCTCAATGCAGAGCCCACTTTGAATCCTCTGTCTCCTTTGCTCTCTACACCTCCCCTGCTTATGCTCTGTCTCTCAAAAATAAATTAAACATTTTAAAAAATCATTTTAAAAATCTCTAAAAAACTACAATACAAATTGATACTTTAGGGGTGCCTGGGCGGCTCAGTTGGTTAAGCATCTGACTTTTGCTCAGCTCATGATCTCATGGTTCATGAGTTCGAGCCCCTTGTCGGGCTCTGTGCTGACAGCTAAGAGCCTGGAACCTGCTTTGGATTTTCTCCTTCTCTCTCTGCCCCTCCTCCCCCTCTCAAAATAAACATTAAAATTATTTTGTTAAAAAATTTTGCCACTTTAGCTTTGGGCATTGCCAGTCATGGGATGAGTCTTCAGTTTGCTGCCTTTTTGGGCATATGCCTATATCAGGTCATTCTGTGGCTCAAGGCAAACTCACTCTTTTCTTTCCCTTTCTGAGAGGAAATTATTGATTCATAAAATTATTATGTATTGCTATTAAATGCATTTCATCTTTCTCTTTCAAAGCTGCCTGCAATTGTTGCCCAGTCCTTTGGGAAGCCATGCTAAGGATGACGTTATTTTATGAACTTTTATTTGATCATTGTTCTGCCTTCCACATTAGCGATGACTTCTTGGATAGCCACTCACTTTCACCCCAGCTCACAGGGTCCCTGGAGTATAAATGACCCTAGTGTAAAATCTTGAGGTTAATCTGACCTTCTGCCTGGGCGTCACAGTATGCCTGCTCCTTAGTTTGATTTGAAATGTTACTGTCCTGGGCACCTGGTTGGTTCATTTGGAAGAGCATGTGACTCTTGATCTTGGGGTTGTGAGTTTAAGCCCCACATTGGATATAGAGATTACTTACGTAAATAAAAGTTAAAACAATTTTTTTTGAAATGTTATGTCCTAACATTTTCTTATTTCCTTTCTTCTTGGTATTTGGTCTGCCCCCTTGCCTTTCCAAGTACAGACTTCTTTTTATTTCCTTTTTTTAAAAAAAAATGTTTGTTTATTTTTGAGAGAGCATGAGCGGGAATGGGGGAGGAACAGAAAAAGAGGGGGACAGAGGATCTGAAGCTGGGTCTGTGCTTACAGCAGTGAGCCTGATGTAGAGCTCGAACTCACAAACTGTGAGATCATGACCTGGGCCAAAGTCAAGACGCTTAACCAACTGAGCCATCCAGGTGCCCCACTTCTTTTTATTTCTATCTCATGTTGTTTCTAATGTCCCCCGTCCCTGAGGCACTGGAATACCCAAGCTGTATTTTCCATTTTGGAAAGCTGTTCTTCAGATGACTCCACTGAATTGGGGTTGCCCAATAAAACTTACTAATATTAAGGCCAGAACTGATACCTAAAAGACTTGAGCAAGGTTCAGGAATAACCCTATATTTGCTCTCTCTTATTTTCTTCTCTTATTTTGTCTTATTCCCTGCCAGAGCTTTTCTCTGTGTGTGTGTGTTGTTTTGTTTTTTTTTTCACCAAGAGTTTTAATATGGAAATTTACAGACATCCACAGGAGTAGAGAAAGCAGTTTAATGAACACCTATATTCCCATCACCTAGCCTCAGTAATTATCAACATTTTGCCAATCTTGTTCCATTCCACATCATATTGTTTCCAATTTTTATTGTAAAAAGTACTTTTTTTAATGTTTTAGTTTTATTTCTGAGAGAAAGAGAGACACAGCATGAGCAGGGGTGGGTCAGAGAGAGAGGGAGACACAGAATCCGAAACAGGCTCCAGGCTCTGAGCTAGCTGTCAGCATAGAGCCCGATGCGGGCTCCTGAATTATGAGATCATGACCTGAGCCAAAGTCGGACATTTAACCAACTGAGCCACCCAGGTGCCCCTAAAAATTACTTCTTAAGAGTTTAAAAACAGTACAGTGATTACCTGTAAACTGACCACCCATACTAACCACTAGGTAACATTTTCCTATATTTGCTTCAATATACCTATGTGAATCATTTCAAAGACTGTTGCATACATCATGACCCATCCTCCATAAATATTTTATCATGTACCTCCTAAACAGCATTTCTCCTACATAACCACAATTCCACGATCACACTTAAGAAAATTAACAATACTTCCTAATATTAGCTGATATTCAGTGTGAGTTTCCTCAGTTGTCCCCAAAATGTCTTATATAGCTATTTAAAAATAAGAAACAAGATCCATACCTTATGGTTGTTATTTCCTTTTAAATTTCTTTTTCTTCTCATTCACCTCTTCCTCCTCCTTTTTTATTACATCGCCTTGTTAAAGAGCCTGGGGAGGTTGTCTTGCAAACTGTCCAGCATTCTGAATTTGCTGATTATCTTTTTGCAGTGTGATGTATTTTACTTATTCCTTTATATTTCATAAATTTTCCATACGTTGCAAATTTGTTGTAGAAGTTGATTAGATTAAGGGCTTATGACAAGAGTAGTTAATAGATGATACTAGGTGTTTATTGTATCTCATCAAGGACCACATAATGTCAAAGTTGTCCTGCTATTAGTGATGCGAAGTTTGATCACTGAAACAACTTTTTACTTAAAGTTTTGATGTTTGACAACACTGGCCTGAATGAATTATTTCATTCATTGCAAAATGAATGGTGATTTTCTAACTCTTTCATTCTTTCTACATTTATTGGATGGAACTCTTAAAAAAAAAGAATTTTCCCTTAACGGATGAATTACATTCTTCCTAAGAGAGAGTAAATGCTCAATTCTTTCCTTTTAGTTACTAATTTTCAGAGTAAGGAATTGGTTTAAAAGTTGCCTTCAGTGTGGCAAATTAGTTTTTTTTAATCTTTCTCTTATTTAAGTATCACTGTAGACTACTAGGTTTTTCCCATCTCTTTTCATTCTCCTTACCCATCCCTTTTCCCACTTGTCTCCCTTTTTCCATGGCGACTGCCAACTCTCTCCGTACTCACACCTGGGATTTCCAATCTGTCCGCTAGGGGACACTAGTTTCCTCCCCGTTCCTACGCTGCCGCTCTATCATAGATTTGGCCATCTGCTACCAGGTGTTGTCTCGTTGGTGCCGACGCTGTCCACGGAGCCGCTCTAGGCTGTTGGGAGGCCGTCCGCATTGCGTAGGGAAGGTTTGGACGACGCAGTCGCCTCGCCGGCCCCCGGGGCGGTTAGCGCTTCCGGGGTCGGAGGGTGCGCGGGGTTGAAAGCGGGCCGCTCCGCCCCGTCCCCCTCCCAGACCAGCAGAGGCAGCAGCCGGAGGAGCCCCAGCCTGCGCC
>NW_027528345.1:13305255-13305550 GCF_008692635.1 Crocuta crocuta
GCCCCCGGCCTCCCGCCCTTCCCCCTCCCGCCCGCTCCCCTTTTCCCCTCAGTCGCCTCGCGCCTGCAGGTAAGCTTCAAAATTCTCCCTCCGCCCTCGGCTGTAGCTTTCTTTCCACTCTTGCCATCTTTCTCTGCGGGCTCCGGTCCTCGTCACGAGCCCCGGCCTCGCGTAGTACCGCGTGAGCGCCTACCCCCTCAGTTGGCCTGGCAGGCCATTCACGCGAGGCCCTGGCTCAGGCGCGGCCTAGTAGGCCTCGCGCAAGGCCTACCCCCCTCCCCCCGCCTTTTCCCGG
>NW_027528345.1:13306026-13325276 GCF_008692635.1 Crocuta crocuta
CCCGGCCCCTCCCCCTGGATCGCAGCGCCCCCCCCCGACCGAACCGTTTATTTTTTTTCCCTTCTCTCTTTTCTGGTGGAGGGATGGGGGGGGCATTTTTTAATTGGAAAATCCTTGGATAACCGAGGGGAGGGGGGCTGCGGAGTTAAAGAAAGGGTAAACGGGCTCCCAGTTACCGAGTTATTCAGGACGTTCTCTCGGGGTAACGAATTTTGAAATTACAAAATGACTGCCGCTATAGACCTAGGCCGAGCTATTTATAGGAGAAGGGGTAATGGACTGCAGGATTAACAGCTGGATTTCTGGGATTGGGTACATTTCTATTAACCTAGTCGGGAGAGAAATGACAGGGATTTCTTGGATGTTTGGAGTTAGAAATGCACCTCTGTGCCTTAATCAAGAAATGGCTTTCTAATAGGTTTTCAGTGTTCTTGCTGTTTTGAACTTGTGTTACTGTGGTATTTGTAAAGTGACTCCAGTTACATTTGAATGGGGATAAAGAGTTAAAGTGCCAGTTTTTTTTTCTATATCTTATTAAAAAGTCATTCTTAAAGAGTTAACTGCTTCCCCCTCCACCCCCAGCATTGTTGTTTTTCCCTGAGTGAAAAGTGTTGAATTCTGGGATTTTGCCAACAATTAATTCTATTTTGACAGTGGGGGAATGAGGTGCCTTGGGGATGCAAAGTCTTGTCTTTTAAATAATCATATTCTGGAGGTAACTGAGGCAGCTTGCCATATACAGAATGAATCTGGCAGCAGCTTAAACACTTTAAATGTTTAGGGATAGGCTTTGTATTAGAACAAAGTTAAAACGATGGCTGGTTTGAGAAGGGGGAACTAGCTGTAGGAGAGAGATCGTTGATGTTGACTTTGAAGGGATGTTGCTAAAAATGTCCCTGGTGAAATTTATCAACTTTGGAGAACCTTTTTAAAGCTAACACCCTTAGGTCCTAAGGAGGTATCGTAGGAAAAGGTATATTCAAAAACATACTCTTTCTACTAGTAGTTATTCCAAAATGTTTGGAACATTGTTTCAGAGGGTAGGTGGGGAAAGAGCTTTCTCTGTAGGAAAGGTTTATTCCTGCTGTTGCTTAAGGCAACTATACAATAAATTTTTAGCAATACAGTTTTAGTGTCATTGTTTTCTTTGGAAGAAAATTTAAGATTTAGTAGATTTGAGTAAAGGTGGAGTGGTAACAAAGAATACACAGAAGCAAGGCAAATTTTCAAATATGAGTGATTATCAAGTTGGGTCAGGAGAGAGGATGAGAGAAAGGACTCAGGATCTACCTATGCATTGAGCCTTTTCCCAAAGAGGAGTATGGAATCCCAGCCTTCATAGAAGGTTTTTCAGATAGTGCCATTTTCAGTGAGGTTGTTGATTTAAATCTTATTAAAATTATTTGGTGTCATCTATCAACATTTGAAATTGTAACGTGAACTACATCTCAATTTTTTAAATTTAGAAATTGCTACAAGTGAGAAAATGTGTTCTTGCTTTTAACCTGAGCCTGCTACCTAATAGGGAAGCAAAAGGCCATCTGCCTCTCTGTATAGTTGGTTAGTTTGAGGTCTGGCCTCATGATTTCCAGGTGTTTCTGTATGCTGTCAAATCTTATTTTGTTGAAGGACAACTGGTGCACCTTCAGCAGTTCCTTTGCATCCATTGCCGATTGAAGGAATCTTCCTCCTTCTGAGAGTCAGCGGAAACCTTACCATTAAGGACAGCCGACTGAAGTCTCCTTCCATACTTTAACAGAACCTGAGCTGTAAATGGTTGTCATTAGTGCACTTGTGCTGGGATGTATACAAGCTTGCCAACTGATAGGCTGTCATTTAAGGAATAGAGCCAGAACACATTGATAATGGTGAAAATGACTTTGGGAACTATTTTTCCTATTGTTTTTCTCTCGCTGATTTTGGTCGTGTTTGCATTTCAGTTTTTGGCTTTCACCCCCACCAGTGACCAAAGACTTGACCACTCAAAGTCCAGCTCCCCAGAACACTGCTCGACATGGACACCGGTGTGATTGAAGGTGGATTAAATGTCACTCTCACCATCCGGCTACTTATGCATGGAAAGGTATGCACCAGCTTGGGAAACTGGGTCATAGTAACTGCTCGGGGAGAGGCCAGGAAGAGAGGGCATGCATCTTGGAGCTCATCAGATTAGCACTGTGGGGCATCTGGCTTTAGCACTCCTCTATCAGTAGATGAGAATGTAGTGGGGAAAATGGACAGACTTGAGTAGGAAGCTCCACTGAGCAGGAAAGGCTTACCTAAGGGATGGAGCCAAAGACTCTCATACCTGGATAATAAGATTTTTCTCATGGAGGTTGGTGTAGCTTGTGATAAATAGATTACCTCTGCTCATACTATTTTGGGAAACTACAGATTTGGTACTGTAAAAAATAAGTTATATTAAACACAGAATAGCATTGGGTCACTTCTGCATCATTATTCCTTCAGTATTCTTTGGTACTATTTATCATTGCTCATTTTTGAGCAAAGAAAAGAGTAAACTTACCTACTTCTCTTCCCAGTAAATCTGAGTTTTTCCATTGTTTTGGAGAGTTAAAAATTCCTTTTCATGATAGAAACACTTTGAGTTTCCTCTTATTTGACTCTAGTTTTCTCCATTGCAGGAAGTTGGCAGTATCATCGGAAAGGTAAGACAGTTTCACTTCAACTCTAATTACTGTTTAGTTAGTCTTGGTTGAATAGTGGTTAGAGCTCACTCTGGACTTTTCCTCTTACAGAAAGGAGAATCAGTTAAGAAGATGCGTGAGGAGGTGAGTTAACAGGGGGTTCGGTGGGGGAGCTAGTTTAAGGCTTGTTAAAAAGCCCTTAAAGGCAAAATTTTTCTTTAATGAGTGATTAGAAGGGGGATGGTTTCAATAGGAGAATCTGATGTTTTTCTGGCTTGGTTATTAGTAATTATGTACTATGGTGGGAAATGCAGTTCCAGTACGTCTCAATTCATTCAAGCCTTAAGGCAGCTTCTGTGGAGCTGTGGAGGGGAAACATGAGCAATGTTTGAAATGCTGAAATCGCCTTGTGTCAAGATCATATAGGCAGCTGCCTTGGTCATCTTATTTGGGAGGGACTGAATTCTCTGTATGTTCAGATCTTTTTGTCTATTTAACCTCTTGGCTTTGTTTTTTTAATCCAGAGTGGTGCACGTATCAACATCTCAGAAGGGAATTGTCCTGAGAGAATTATCACTTTGGCTGGACCCACTAATGCCATCTTCAAAGCCTTTGCTATGATCATTGACAAACTGGAAGAGGTTCGTTGTTTTCACTCATTTCCCCCCACCCCTGTCTTCGTTTTAAAGTGAAGATAGCTTAATGATTTTTCTAAGAGCTTTCTAAATTCAAGGCCAGCCTGGATCATAAATCTGTAAATGGGTCCTTTGCTCTCCCCTTCAGTGTTCCCAAAATTTGATCATAAGTCACTTGAATCATTAAAAGGAGTAGCTTGACTATTACTGGGGATGTGTAAAGAAACTAGCGTCTTTTATTTTTATTTTTTATTTTTTTGACCAGTAGTTTTTGAAGGTATGATGCTATTGCATTGGTGAACTTCGTGTTCTCTTATAGTTGAATGAACTTAAATAAATGTGCTTTTGTTAGGTGCCCTGATGAACACTAATACATGAAATAACATATTTTTCAACCCTGGGTGCAGTACATTTTTAAGAAATTCAGTCTGTTAACTTTGTGTCAGAATTATACTTGGAGGGAGGGCATATGTTTTACAGGTTTTCAGAAGCAAAATATCAATGCCAGAGGTTTTTTGGCAGAAAGAAGCTTTGTTTTTTGTTTCTTTGTTCAGCAAGATCCTTCAACCTTTAGGCACTGAATAACCATTGCCCTAGGTCTTCAGCCTCCTCCCCCTCTTCAGTAATGCTGCTAATCATGCATTTGACACCACAGGCAGAGGAGAGCTCCTGGCTGCTACTTGGTTGGTGGTTGGATACTTAATGGTGCCTGAAATTTTATCCTGGCCAAGATCAGAAATGTTATCTTTTGACCTACAAGGCCCTGCTCATCCAGAGCCTGCAGCTTAAAAAATATTCAGAAATTTATTCGTACTTTAACGTGTCCTTGACTTTAGGGGCTTATGTTTAAGCACTTTTCAGGTCTAGCTACTACATAGAGATTAGGCTGAGAAGTGATGTTTAAACCACTTAATCTTCAGAGGGCTAAATTTAACTAGGCTAAAACCATGACTTTTTGGATGTAGCATATTCTGGGAAAGACAGTGGGCTTTGGGGTCAGTACAGTCTTTTATCAAATCTACAACTGTTTAGATGTGATTGGGACGAGTACTTGGTCTCAATTTCATTATCTGTATAATGGTGATATTGCCAAGAAATTAAAACTGATAAATAGAAATACCCTGCTTAATCTTTCTAATTTTCTATGAGGACAGAATTGGTTATTTGAATTCAGGGCTGCATTGTTTCATCTTAATGTTTTAATTTGGATTTTGATATTGTTTCCTTTTGCAGTCAATTCTAATTTCCAAAATAAATAACCCTTTTTTCCTCCATGAAAGAAACTGCATTTAGGGATAATCAGAAAGTTTCTAGGTGTTTTTATCTTTAAAGAAGTAGTTGTTTTGGGGATAGAGGGGGCAATGTTTGAACTCTTGTTGATGATAGACCATGACGTGAAACATCCCTTATAAGGTCAAATGGTTCTTATATAGTAGTTATGGGTCCCAGGGATCTGCTTAAACTTAGATTCTTGTGTTAAAATTTCTTTTTGAAGGACATCAGCAGCTCTATGACCAATAGCACAGCTGCCAGTAGACCCCCAGTAACCCTGAGGCTGGTGGTCCCTGCTAGTCAGTGTGGCTCTCTCATTGGGAAAGGTGGTTGCAAGATCAAGGAAATACGAGAGGTTGGTAACTTTTGTGGTCCTGAAAATGTTAATTATTTTAAATATGGCTTCCTCTATTAATAGCTCTTAGTATGGCTTGGAAAAGTTCACATTTGCAGTGAAGGTTATTATTGAAGTAGTAGTCCTAGACAATTATGATTTAGTTGTGCATTGGGAGGAAAAGTATTATACAGTTGATAACATGTATATAATGTGGAGGAGTCTTTTTGGTTTTTTTTTTTTTTATAATTCATATATCTTAACAATAAGAACGTTAACCAGAATTTCTAACTGTTGCATATGGTCTGTTTCCCTTTTTCATTTGGCAACTTGTCCATGAGACTGTGCTTTTTTGTTTGTCTAAAGAGATTAGAGTTTGATATATAATAGTGGCCAATAATTTTCTTTGGCCAAACACCTAAATAACAAAGGGAAAACAGGAAAGTATATTAGGGGGTAGTTGTAATCCTGCTCCCTTTTAGACTGGAATTCAGACTGAATTATGGAAGCTTTTAGTAGTATCTGGAGGTTACTGAATTGGATATTGGAATGAAATTTGGCTCCTAAAGGAGTTTTCGGGAGCATATTGTACATGCTACAAGAGCAGGGATTTTGGCTTTGTTGATGTATTCCAACAAACTGGAATGGTGCCTGATGCATAGAATGGGCGTTATATAAATATTTGTTTAATAAGAGAATGAAAAGTGGGTGATGTTTGTGGGGACTTTGATGGCTCATGAAGCTGTCATTAGCTGAAAGGAAACTGTCTAGTTGGACCTTTTTCTTGAGAGCAGCTTAAATTTAGGCTGTTACTGACTTTCAGAGGCTAATTTATTTATAACTGTGATTAAACAGTTCTATCTGGAATAAGGGAAGAGTGGGAAGGGAGGATATAAAGGGTAAAATAGGAGATGGGATAAGTATCTCTGCTGCTCTTTAGACTCTCAAATTGCTGCTTGAGGAATTGGAAGAGCATGAATTGTTTATCTCTGATTTTTAAAAATTTCTTTCTACCCCAAAGAGTACAGGGGCACAGGTCCAGGTGGCAGGGGATATGCTCCCCAACTCAACTGAGCGGGCCATCACTATTGCTGGCATTCCTCAATCCATCATTGAGTGCGTGAAACAGATCTGCGTGGTCATGTTGGAGGTAAGCCCTCAGGCTCATGCTGAGAATGGGGGGAGGGTGATTCTAGGGAGACAGACTGATCTATATTTAGTAAGACTAGAATTAGGTGAAGCGGTTAGAAGCCTCCAGTGGGGGTGGGGAAGAGGTTCCCTGAGTTCATATTTTCCTCCCCCTAGCTTTGACTTTTCTTATAGTCTGAGCAAAAATAGAAACTGCTAAGCAGCCGTGATCTATTGGTTTACAGCAATTCTAGCAGGGTTGGTAGGGGAAGATTCACTACTTGGCCTGAGTGGACAAAAGATATAACTGGGTTCTTGGGGTGCCTGGGTGGCTTAGTCGGTTAAGCGTCCGACTTTCGCTTAGGTCATGATCTCGCGGTTCGTGGGTTCGAGCCTCGCGTCGGGCTCTGTGCTGACTGCCAGCTCAGAGCCTGGAGCCTGTTTCAGAGTCTGTGATTCCCTCTCTCTCTGACCCTCCCCTGCTCACGCTGTCTCTCTCTGTCTCCTAGAAATAAATAAAACATTAAAAAAAAATTAAAAAAAAAAAAAAACAACTGGGTTCCAGAGAAACCGAGGTGTTTTTTTTGTTTTGTTTTGTTTTTTTTAGTTTATTTATTTTTGAGACAGAGACACAGAGCATGAGTGGGGGAGGGGCAGAGAGAGAGAGGAAGACACATAATCTGAAACAGGCTCCAGGCTCTGAGCTGTCAGCACAGAGCCTGATGGTGGGCTCGAACCCATGAACCATGAGATCTGACCTGAGCCGAAGTCGGATGCTTAACCAACTGAGCCACCCAGGCGCCCCAGAGAAACCGAGTTTTTTAAGTTGCCTTTGGGTTACAATATTTTGGCTGTAGGCAAATTTGACATATCCTTCAAATTAATTTCCATGTTTTAAAGCAAGATTATATTCAAGATATTTCTGTAGGAAAAACACTTAGCCATAATGGTGTTTATGAGGTCCTGGTAGTATATGCTATTCAGTTAAAACAAGAATAGCAAAATTAAGGGAAAATAAAACATTTAGAATTGCTGTTGAGATGTTACTATACTCATGATGAAAGAAAGAATTTTCAAGTAGAATTTAGAAAAATGTTGATTGAGCCTTTGAACTATTTACTGACCATGTATATTTTTTCAGGCATAACATTTGGGTACATTATTTTTGGCTTCATTTCCTATTTAGGCCAAAACGTAAGATCTTAAATTATCAACTACATATGTACGCATAGAGGTGTGTCGTGTTCATTAGGTTTATTTGAAAACATGGAAATAATGCGTAAATTATTACAGGGGAATCTGCCTTGATGAGAATTAGTGTGAGCTGTGTAGTCCACGGATCCATCTTACTGCTTTAAAGGCAATTAACTGCAGATGATTTGAGATTAGATCTAGCCAGAGACAACGTTGGTAGGTGAGGGGATGGAAATTATAATACAGTTTTTAATTTAACTGACCTGTGTGAGCTTAAGCCACACAGCTGAAGCAGCTTTGAAACCTTATCTCTTTTTGTTTTTTTCCCCTCTGACTCTCTCCCAGTCCCCCCCGAAGGGCGTGACCATCCCGTACCGGCCCAAGCCGTCCAGTTCTCCAGTCATCTTTGCAGGTGGTCAGGTAAGAAAATTCTTATTGGTGGGCTAGAATGAACAAGGATTATGTTTGAAATGTCAACTTTGCCAGCAGCACACCAGGCCACTCTGCATGCTTGCTGAAACCTGTACTCTGGCCATAGTTTGACCTGCTTTTAGTTTTATTTTTTGTACTTGAGAAAGCTCTGTATGCCAAGCCCTTACTTAATTTTTAGCAGGCAATGGGAGTTTTGTAGGCACTCGGAAGAGGTAATTTACTTGGTAATTTAAGGTGGGTTGGGTTAGAAGAAAGGGTTAAATTGCCTTGGTGTCAGTACTTCTCTCCCTACCCCCCACCCCCACCCCATCCATGCTTTTTAATGAGTGGGGTGTTCTTTAGAGGTCTAAGTAAAAGTAGCAAAGAACTGGACCTCTGAAGGAGATTCTGGATGGTGGTCTCAAAATTGGGGGGTCCTGAACTTGAGTGTCCTACAAACTTCCCCTCCCTCTCCCCCCACCTCACCTCCCCTACTCCTACCCCTTCACTCCTGAGTTCCAGTGTGTTGTTTCCCCAGGCTCTTAACCTCATAAGCTGGTTTGAACCCACATGGCATAACTGAAACCAGCCCGGGGTAAGGGTTCAGTGTGCAAGAATAGAAGGGGGAGAGCATGTTGGGCTGTGGTGCTATGACCTTTGGTGTTAGAGTAAGAACACCAAAGCACCCCCTTGGCCTCTCTCTGCTTCACCCACCTAAAACTCTTGATCTTTGGCACATGGTTTATTCTGAAGTTAGATTTTTATGACAAGAGCATGGGTCAGAACCATGGTAGTTTTATGCTTTGTTGGTTAGTATTTGAGGAGTAGGTAGGTTAGTTTTTTAAATGTTGGGGTTCAGGTTGAAATAGTGACCTTCATTTTGGTGGCTGCCAAAGCAAGCAAGTACATTGCTCAAAATGCCTTTTCCCAAAGAGGGGCTGGCCTGTTCTAAGCACACTTACTCAATTAGTTCCATCTTGTGTTTGAATTGGGGGAAGCCTAAACGAAGTCCATCTCATTCACATTCTATTTTGAGTTGGCATAAAACTGAACAAGATTTTGGGGACTTAGTTTGTCATGTGCTTCTGGGAGCTTTCACAAGAAATTAATCATGTCACAATATTACATTGAGACAGTTTAGTACCTTGCTTTGTAGAAACTGGATTGGTCAAAGGGTTCCAACAGTCTGGATAGGCAGGCAGGATAAACAAAGGCCCGGAGTCAGTATAGCAAGGAGGCTTAGCCTTAGGAGTTTTCCCTTCTCCCCCAGGAACTCCAGGTTCCTGCTCTTCTGGATACTTCCACTCCCATTTGGGATTATATAAAGAGTCCCTTGCTGCATAGCGGCAGTCCTCTATAATTCTTTATTTCCCTTTCCTTTCCTCCTCTTTCCACCTCCCCCTTCTTACCTCTTTGCTTCCCCCCCCCCCCCCCTNCACCCTCTAAAGGCTTGCAGCTTCTTTCATGAGTGGCCCTTATTATTCCCATGGGCCTTTTTAAATGGACCAATTTATGCAACGTCCACAGATGGACCTGTATCTTTTGTTCCTTTGTGACAAAAGTGGGCTCTATAGGGGTTCAACTTAATCCCACATTGACCAGTAGCTGGCATCAGCTCTGTTGCCCCACCCCTTCATTCTTACTGAAAATAGCCCAATTGTGCAGTGTGATACCTGCCACAAGGTAACTTTTTTTTTTAAATTCACTGATTGCAGCTCGTTTCAAATTGTGTCGTGAGCTCCTTTTTAAAGGAAAAGAAAAAATTAAACAACTTTTTTTGTGTGAATTTCATGCTGGTGACAAGGTGCCGGATTGACAGCCCTGGAGACTGAAATCCTCTATTTATCCACAGGACAGGTACAGCACAGGCAGCGACAGTGCGAGCTTTCCCCACACCACCCCGTCCATGTGCCTCAACCCTGACCTGGAGGGACCACCTCTAGAGGTGAGAGGGGATGTTCAGTCTCCAAGGCTCACTCAATCCTTCCGCCTCAGCCGAGACTGCCAACACGCGGGGGGCCAGTGGCGCTGGTGATTTTTGTGCTGTGGACACCACCTGTCCACGGGGACCTGGACTGACCCCCCCCACCTCATTTCACACAGGCCGCGTAGCCCACCAGATGGTAACACCAACTCTCTTTTTTTTTTCTTTTTTCCTTTTTTTTTCCTTTTTTTTCCTTTTTTTTTTTTTTTTTTTTGTTGTTGTTGTTCAACCCTTCTTCCCCATCTCCCACTCTTCCTATCCCATTTTCACCTTCCCACCCCCACCTGGGTGCACTTTTGGGGGTACTGGCCACTGTGATGTGAAAAGCTTCACATCCTTTTAACCAGCCACTCCTTTCCCTCCCTTCCTGTTCCTTCTTGTCCCCCACCCCATTGCCCTGAAGACCCAGCTCCCTTTTCGGAGGTGATGGTGTGGGGGGAGGAGGGTGTAGTGGGAGCTGCAAGTGCCTTTTATGGAGGGGGAGGTGGGAGAAGGTGCAGGATTTAGAACACAGTGAGTTATTTATTTGCATTCCTATGATCAGCTCCCTAGTGTCAGGGACTAAGCCAGCTTCCAGAGCACTTAAGGTCTTTAGGCAACTGTAGAAAAAAATAAGTAGGGAAAGAAAGGCAAGTGTTACAGAACATGCCATGTAGGTTGATACAGATATGAACACTCATGTCATCATGATTGGTATAAGGGTTGGGGTGGTTGAGGGTAGAGACCATTTTCCTCCTTGGCTTTCTTGTACAGAGGGAGAAAGAAGGGGGCTTGGTCAATCGAGGCATTGCTTAATCCCACTTCCCACCTTTTCATTAAGAAACAAATGTGTATTTTGCCTTTGATTGCAGGGAACTTGGCTCCCTTGATAGGCTTCCTGGAATAAGTCATCATATTTAGGTTTCAAAGAAAGCCAACTCATGTCTGACTGTATTTGTGAGATACCATCTACTGCCTCAATCTGTGGCCTCCCCCATCTCTAGTTCAACTCTGGCTTCCTGGCTAGTTGAAATCTGTCTCCCCCTCTCCCGCTGGGTGGCTGTCCCTGATTGGTTTTTTTTAATAGGAACTGTTTTCCTCCTTTTGTAGGCCTATACCATTCAAGGACAGTATGCCATTCCACAGCCAGATGTAAGTTTTGTTTTCACTTCTTGTTTTGAAAAGCTCCCTCTCCCATCCAAAATTGTCTCACTCTTTCTTCCACATAGGCAGAAGTGAGTTGGGTCTTAAGCATATGGAGTATTGTTTTCCTCGCAAGGTGAACCCCATCTTTTGGCCCTTAAATAAACTCTAATCAGGGCATAGTAGCACTTTGTTTGCCTTCTGATATTATAATCACTGGAAATTATAATCCAGCAGATTATTAGATTCTGTTTTATCCTGTTTTCCACATTACTGTGTCTAAAAGAGAAATGTTCCATGGTGTATTATCATTTGTTATTCCAGGGCACAGTCTAAATTGACAGTGGACAGACTGCATCTCTTCATGGAGTCCTTCTGTGGGGGAGGAGGGGGAGGTTGGGTTTCCCTTGGGTACTGTACTCCTCAGTTTGAGGTGACAATTGAAAAAGCCTCAGGAGGGACGAAAAGGGGCTTATTTGCACAGGGAAGAATAAGAAGCTGAATATTGGGATTCAACTTCATAAAACCTTTCTTGCCACTAAAAACTACTTAAAAGTAATGGTATTCAGATTTCGTTTAAGGGCATTTTCTTTCTGCACTTTGCTCTGTCATTACTAACCCTTTCAGGTGCCGAGCATTAGACTTGGGATCTTGGGTTTGGTTCTTGGTTAGTGTTTGGCCCAAGAAAGAAACTAGCCTTGAGGAGGGATTGTTTTATAACAGCCAGGATAGTACACATAGGTGAAGAAGAAAAGCTGTAGAAATCTGTTGGTGAGGGGGTGCTGAGCCCAGTTTGGTTTCATCTTAATCTTTCTCCTCCTTGCAGTCTCCCTGCCCCCTCATCTCCTTCCCTCCTCCTGATACTGACAGAACCCTGCATGGTGTGTTTCCCTAGCACCACTGCACAGTTTGTTTACCTAGCCTGTCTGTGCTTGTCCCTGGGGCAACTGTTGCAATGGCTGCAAACACCTTCATTAAGTAGCCCACAAGGGGATGGTTGTTGGGCGGGTGCTGCTGCTTTTCTTTTCACACACCCAAAATGCATTCATTCTCTTGTACTGGTGCCCTTTCTATTTCTAACCCTTAGCTTCATATTTTGCCCATCCCCAGGATTATGGTATAAGCCCCATCTTCATCCTATGTTGTAGTTGAGTAGTAGAGTCAACTCTGGGGATCAGGAGCTCTGCATTTTCTAATTTGAATGTCCATGAACCCTGGCTCTCTTACTCTTCTAATGCCAACCTCTCCTGTTTCCTCCCTGCAGTTGACCAAGCTGCACCAGTTGGCAATGCAACAGTCTCATTTTCCCATGACGCATGGCAACACCGGATTCAGTGGTATGGATACCTCAGTGTTTATTTCTGTAAGGTGTAGTGCAAGACAGAGGCCAGCCCCAAGGTCTCAGTTTGACATCTGTTTAAAACATACTTCGTTACCCAGCATCCTGCTGGTTTAAACTTGCCTGTCTTCTATCGCTAAACTGAAAGAGGTAATGTGTTTGTTAACTTGGTTTTCATTTGGGGTGAGTTATTCTTAAAGAAAAAAAAAAGCCCTGGAAGGTTTGGGGTGAGGTCTGGGGATGCTTGTCAGGCAAAGGGTAGGCTGGTATTTCTTCTAACCCATCCTCACTGCTGCCCCTTTGATCTGATTGGCACCCCCTTTCTCTCCACCAGCTATTCACAGATCTGGGTAGAGAATCCATTTGTGCCAAATTGTGTAGTTTTTGTTTTTGTTTTATTTTGTTTTTGGGGTTTTTTTTTCTGTATAAGGAATAACTTGTCCGATAGGGTTAGGATGAGACCACCAAACTCATTTTCACTTGTATCTTAACAGGCATTGAATCCAGCTCTCCAGAGGTGAAAGGCTATTGGGGTAATGATTAAAAAAAAAAATCTGTAGTATTCTACTGTTATATTAATAAACTGGTGGGAGTCTTGTTTCACTGCCCATGACATACCAGCAACATGCACATGGCAGAAAGGAGCTGAGAGAGCAAAGGGGTGGGCCTGGTGCCCCTGAGGGTCCCTTGATGGATCTGGCCAACCCCCTTCTAAAAATGTTTAGCAGCCACAACTGAGAGCAAGACTAGCTTTGAGAGTTAACTAGCTGACCTGGTCGGGTCCAGGTGTCAGTATTACTGATGGGTATGAGTGTTTGCTAATGGGATTTTTTTCTTTTTCTTTGGAAAACAAAATAAAAATAAAAAAATTACTGAGCAATTGAGCAAAAGACAGGGAATAAATCTGGAGAAATAAAACTTCCCTCACCTGGCTGCCATTTCATTCTCTCTGACCTTCAAGTGTAGGTTAGGATTGGGGGAGGTGTTAATCTGATACAGGTATATTTAAAGCAACTCTGCATGTCTGCCAAAAGTCCATGGTACCCAGTAACAGGCATGATATTGGCACTGGTGCTAGTGAGCATCAGGTGAGATAAAATTGCAACACAACAGCAGCAGGAAATCCTAAGCAGAAAAGGGGAGCAGTGCAGAAGGACTTGGTTAGATTTTGGTCCTTTTTGAGTACTACATTCCCTTGCCCCTTGCTTCCATCCCCTTACATGCTAATAATAGGCTGGGCTTTGCAGGAAATGGCATGAAATCAGCTCTTCTGAGTGTACAGAAGAACCTTTCCAGCATTATTTCTGTACCCTTTCCCCCTCTTTCCTCTTTGGAGGCATCCAAGTTAGTGATGAATCCCAACAGCCAATGCTGGGTTTCCAGTTTATTTCCTTCTGTTAGGTTAATGTGCAAATCAGTTGGGGGATTGTATGCTTTGCATTGAACTTCCTTGCTCTCTTCTGTCTTTTAGCAGGTTTGGATGCATCTGCTCAGACTACTTCTCATGAACTCACCATTCCAAACGATGTAAGTATAGTTCATAGGGTTTCATGGGATAAAAATAAGACTGTTGACGCAGGGTCATGCCACTTTTAAGACCTAGGGAAGGAAGTGGGCTTTTTTAAGATCCCAAATTAAAAATTTTAAAGTATGTAGATTCTTGAATAAAAACTGGAGAATATGATAAAACTATTGTGTTACAGTTTCATGAGGCAGAAAGAGCCTTTTTGTTTCAGATATAAATTCCCCCAATTGCCTTGGTTTCTTGTATAATCTGAAGCCTTATTGCTTAAAGTAGTAGTTGATAATTCTACGTTGTCCAACACAATAATCATTAAACACATGTGGCTATTTAAATTGAGACTAATAAACTCAGTTTCTCAGTCTCGTTAGCTACACTAAGTGTGTTCAATATCATGTTATTAGTGTGTGTATCAGACAGTATGAATGCAGACCAATTTTTTACTTTTCTGAAGGCAAAAGCATTAGAAATTAGCCAGAATTCTTACTAGTGTATTATAATGGTAATCCTAGCAGGATGAATTTAGGCACCTTGGTTGACAAAAACCAGAGACCTTTATTATCCCTTGCCATAATAAACTGATTTATTATCATTTTGGCTTTGTTTTATTTTGTCTAGTTAGTACTCTGAGGGAGTGAGCTAATGCTACTAGGAGTCAGTCCACTGAGAGTTGGCTCTGACCTGTTAGTGGTCAGACAAAACAATAGGACAAGAATTGAGATGCAGTCTATAACTTGGGTTTTTAAATCAGGAGTATGTGAGTAGAACGCAGATAAGTAGTTTCTGTTCCCATTATTGTGGACCCAAGCTATGAAAGGCCGGAGGGATAGGGTGGAATTTTTGGACCTAGCCATGCAACTCTTAATTTGGTCTGCCTTGTTGTTTTTCTTCCTTAAGTTGATTGGCTGCATAATCGGGCGTCAAGGCGCCAAAATCAATGAGATCCGTCAGATGTCTGGGGCGCAGATCAAAATTGCGAACCCAGTGGAAGGATCTACTGATAGGCAGGTTACCATCACTGGATCTGCTGCCAGCATTAGCCTGGCTCAATATCTAATCAATGTCAGGTAAGGGTTCCCTCCTTGCCTTTTGTCTTATTGATGGCAACACAAGTAATGTGTGTTTTGGGGAAAGCTAGTGTATTACTAAATGTGGGAGTTGGGAGGGGAGTGGGGATGGGTGGAGAGGACAATAAATTTTAAGTCTAGCCCTACTTTAATCCAGTCTTAGTGTAATAGAAAAAGTAACCAGATTGTAACATTTGAATGGGGGAGGGGAATAGAAGGCTTGGATTTGTTTTGCTGTTTTTCGGAGTGGAAAGGGTTATGTTTTCACTAGGAGGATAGTGCTCTGACTAGAGCACACATAGTGACTTAAAACCAAATGTAGGTCTTTTGCTGTGCGTATCAAAGATGAGTATTTCTTTGACTGATTGGGTTTAGTCCCAAAGCGCCCTAATTGATGTAAGGAAAATGTAGTGTGACAGCAAGGTAGTTTCTTGGAAGCAGCCATTATTACCATTTATTCTCAAAACATCCATTTTTCTCAAATTGCAAATGTGTTCTTTTGTTCACAGCTTGCAGGAAAGGGGAGGCACAGGCTTGAGAATATTTCAGAAATGTCTAGTGTGTTTTCTTTTTTTCCCCGCCACCATCTCATACCTTAATGACTTCCTGAGGTTTCATTTTTCTTACCAAACCTAGCTGGTGTTACCACACACTATAGTTGTAGCAGGACCATGTCCCTTGGGCATCCTACAAAACGTTTATATTTCTTGCTTTCTCAGCACTTGTGCTTAAGTCCTGTTTTTAATTGCTTACTAACATTCTAAGCCAGTTAGCCCATTGTGCAAGGAGCTCAGCCATCCTTTTTATGTAGATTTTTGTCTACTTGTCATTTACTTCTGTCATAACTATTCAGTCTTTGTTGCACACAAAAGGTGTTGAGACTTCTTGAATCTAGTTGCAGGGGAAAGGAATTCATAGGAATGAAGTCTGTTACATTTACACTCACTGACTTTGTGTTTATTCCACTGTCTTTTATCTCCTGGTTAAGAATTCATCAATTTCCCAGTGGTTTTGACTTTTGCCTTAATTAAGCCTTTTAATGCTGTGAGGTATTTACTAGTATTTATGTAGAAAAGACTATTCTGTGTCTAGATCTGCTTTCTTCAGCTACCAAGCACATCAGATTCTTAACATTTCAGTGTGAAATGGTAGTAAACTTTCTGCACAGGCTGTTTGCAAAGGTTTATCTTGTTTCTAATTGGGGTGTGGGAAGGAGTTAAGTGGTGAGAATCATGTTCTTGGAAGCTGGAGATGGCTTTCTTCTGCTTTGGGTAGGCTTGCTCTGAATATTGTCAGATAGTGCTTAAATGGAAGCAGTTTGTTTGACTCCAGTACTTGGGTCAGTGTCTACATTGTAAGGAACCAGAACTTCTCCACCAGTGTTTCCTGATTCAGTCACTCTTTTGAGCATCATCCTTGTTTTACTCAATGGCTGGCTGTTTAGGGTCATCCTATTTAATGAAACTGTCCAAACTATGGATTTGTGTTACAACTTTTTAAAGCTTCATTTAACATCAAAGACTACATGCACAAAGCTTACTTTTCACTTGTCCATCTTGGCCCAGTTTGAATGCAGGAAGCAAACTGGTTTTACTACCAGGCAAGAAAGATTTCTCTGTTTTCAGTAGTGCAGTCGGAGTGTTTCTTCTGTCAGTATGAGTCCTCTCTGTATTCCCCCACCTTATCGATTGTAAGAGTCTCTGGACTTCCGGTAAACAAAATGGAATCTTAAGAGGAGGGTCCCTGCCCTTGTGGGGCGGGTTGACCAGACAGTTGTCAGCAAATACTGCAGTTCTGCTATGGAAACATGCAGGCATTTGGGAGCTGCCAGGTCATTACTGTTATTTAGAGTTTATTTTAGGAATAGAGGCATATTTTTACATTCTTAAGTGAGTTTTTCGGCCGTGCAGGAGTATGTTCCAATTCCGTAAGAAGTATGATCAGTTAAAAACAAGGCTTTTTTTTCTCACCTCTCCTCCTACCAGAAATGAAGCTTTCCTAGTTCTTATCTATACTTCTGTTCTCAGCATTTTTCTTTGAAAATGCTACATTCTTTGAAGTTTTGAAATTAGTGACCTACTTTGGTTTCTTGTCCTTTCCTGTCCTAATATATTGGTTAGTTTGCTGTAGAGATAGAAGCAGACTTCAATACTAGGGAAAGGTTTTTCTAATTCTATACAGTAACATTCTACAGCTTCACAAGTGATTGGTGGGTGAGAGACATTTGTTCTGATACAAGTATTCTTTCATTTTCTACTTTGAAATCCTTTCTGATTCCTGGGTTGGATCCATGTGTCAGATACACAGAAGTGTGCTCGGTGTGATTTCTTTTCTGTCTGTCAGCTTTTCCTTCACCACAGCAGTTTTAAATAGCATCATGGAATGGAATTTGGCAAAGTATACATTTTTAGAGGGCGGGACACAGACTTAAAGAAGGGCAGCTTATCACAAGTTGGTATTAGGTCTTCCTAATTTGCAACCAGAGGCACTTAACTGATAACAAGCGGTTTTTGTCCTGTACTTTTTCCCTTTTGTGGTCTTCCCTTCCACCCACCCTTTTTTTTTGTTCCTTTTTTTCCTCTGTTACAGTTTAGAAAACGCTAAACCCTCCTCCCAGGCAGCCTCCGTCACGATCCCTGATCACCTCAGCATCAACCTCTCTCAACCCTCCACCCCTTCTTCTTCTTCTTCCTCCTCCACCACCACCCCCTCGCTCGCCACAGCGGGGACCTCCGACGCACCCTCCAGCCTCCCCAACCCTCTTCCGACCGCCCCTTGTGTCTCCAGTCTGCTTGGCATGAAACCCATCCCTCTCCTGGCTCTAAATGTTGTGTCTGCTGCTAAGGGTACCGGGGCTTCAGCTACCACCACCACCACTTCTGCCGTGCCATGTGTAACTAACAAACTGAAAGGCGAGAAACAGAGATTCTCCCCCTACTGATTGAATACCTTGAGGCACCCCCTCAAGTATTTCTTGGTTTATTTTGTTTTTCTTTGTTAACATTGGTGAGAACCAAACAATTGTGAGCTTGTGACCGTTTCCTTTTTACTATTTTGGGAATAACAGGGTGGGGGTGGGGGCAATGGTAACCTGGGGCTAGGTTTAGGCCATTTCATCAGAGTGCCTGTTTCAGAGTCTGACTTGTTGAATTCTTTATCTAGAGCCACAGTTCTTGCTCTTCTTTTTCATTCTGTTACTTTTTTGTAGTTTTATTCTGCATTGCAATATAACAATGTGTTAGGCTCTGTGTTAATGAATAAAAGCTTCTCCGTTAACTTTTTATTTTTTTTAATTATTTAATGGTTATCAGCAGGCCTTCTTGGCCAGATTTGTGTTTCTAGCTGTAATAAAGTTGCCACAGTAAGACCTTTAGTTGATTGTGTGCTGTGAAGGGTAAAGGGGTGGGAGCTTGTGGCCTGTGGCTACTCAACTTAGGGAGTCTATAAAACTGACTCTGGCCTGTTTGTATCCCTGATTAATTTACTTTTAGTCCTTTGTCATTCCCCACAAAAGGAGATGGGCCTGTAGCAGATAAATCCTGAGGGTCTTCCATAATTCCATTAAGATTCTTTAGTGAAGAACATTTTCTCTGACTTCTCAGATCCCTTACCTTGCCATTAGCATCAGGTAACAAGGGTGTCCATCCCAGGCTTGTTTCCTCTGGTTAGTGGTTATTTTGAGGATCTTTTACAGAACATACATATAAAGAAGTTACTTCTTTACCTAGAATGAGGAGGCAAGTTGGAAAAAGTCCAGTAAAGTTTGCTGGCTTTTGTCTTCATTCCTCTGAATGAGAATTACCCCTCTTCCTCTGACACTGGGTAAATCTTGGACAAGCAACTATAATATCACCCAGAATTTGACAGGAAATTCTTAAAACAACCCTGTTTAAGTCCCTTTACCCTTCCTTCCATTCCCTGTCCACCCTTCTGTCTCCCACCAGCCCTGTCATGAACTGAGAATTACAAACTTAGATTTAGAAGGAACCTTTAAGGTCAATTATAACTCAACAATCCACTGGCTTTATCAGATTTTTTTTTTAAAAAAAGCCTTGGAAAATTTAAATTTGCAGATCGCATGAGTGATTAGTCAGCACTAACAGCTTTACTTTCCTCAAGTGTACTTTTATCTCCCTCAAGCCTTATTTTATCCCAAGATCACAGCTCTGTCTCCTCAAAAGACTAAAAATGCTATAGAAATGGTGTAATGGCAGAAGGCCTCTGATAGCCTTCCATTCAACCTGAATGCATACGGTTCTTCCTAAGGCGTTAGAGAACTAGTGTAGAAACCCTCCTCCCCCCACCCCAAATGATCTTTTCCCACATCCCATTTGGCTTACAGTGTTAAAAACAACAACTAATTGCTTTTAAGTGTTGGAGTGTATTATCTCCTGCCATTGTGGTCCCTCAATCCCAGATTGGCCCTATGAATTAGTGTTAGCATGACCCAAGTCTTCATGAAGGACCAGAGGAGCAACCTGTCCAGGTAGTTTTTCTTGTTAGTTGCTGACTGCTCCTTTATCGTATGGTCCAGCTTTCCCTTAATAAGCTTCTTTCTGTAGTTAGGACTTAATTTTGCTGATCCCATCTCCCC
>NW_027528345.1:13325549-13330705 GCF_008692635.1 Crocuta crocuta
CCCCCCCCCAGAGACCTGGCTTCTATTTTATCTAGTTTTTGATTAGAAGGCCTCTTTACCCAATGAGTATTCCTTAAAGGAGAGCTGTGGGGAAGGAAGCAGATGTTTGAGGTTTTAGCTGCCACCACCACCTCCAAAGGTACTTGGTGTTCAATTTTTTTGAACTTTTCAAACTTCTCAGATCTACCATGTGGACCTTCTATCACAGAGTCCTTAGCATGATGCTTCGGTTGGGTTTTCCCTTTCTGCCCCTTCTACACCCCCTCCCCCAATTGATGCTTAGGCTCTGTAAATGCTGGATAGTTCCTTTTGAGCTCTTTTTGGTGCCACAGCATCGTCACCTTCTTGCATGAACTTGCTTTCTTTGGGTCCTGGATCTAAACTGTTTCCAGCAGCTCCTTTCCTGAAAATCCCCTCCTCACTAAACTCTTTCGTTCAGCGCTTACTTTTTATATTGCCCTAGGTCATCCTGTTTTTAGGTGGGCAAGAATCAGCCCCCTTAAAGAACTATTCCCCTTTATGCTGAGGAAGAAATACAATTTCAGACTTAAAATTAAATACAGGTTTGTAGTTGAAGGACCTATTTCCTGGATCTTGGGTGTCCTCATCACCCCCTCTCCCTGTCAGACCAGCCTTTGGGTGTGGCTTTGTTGTGGAAGGGATAGAGATGGCAAAGTACCATTCATTTTCTTTTGACTAGATACACAAGTAAGTTATGCCAGTCAGTTCAACATTTTTATGAACTAAATTTAGGAATTGAAACTGAGTCTTACACCTTTAGTTCTGTTCGAAGTGGGAGCTAAGACTTGCTGACTATGCAGTAATCAGTGAAGCGGACTAAATGCCTAAATACTTTTCCTTCAGAGCTCAAAACTGGGTTCCCGGACCCTAAGTGATATTTTTGAGACAGAAAGCATTTTAGCTGGGTACGTTTGGGTGGAAAGTTTAGCTTAATTAAGGAGACCAAAGGTTTTCGGAGCTTCTAGAATGAACTGGGGAGTTGTTGAAACATTATGTTGGCTTCTACTTTTTTAAGTCCTGAAAACTATAGGTTGAATATAATTCTTCATCCATACTTAATTATACTTGGCTGTTCCCTTTTTAACAGCCCCTAGCGTTTAGAATTACATTCTCTTAATAGGAGTAACCTTCACAATGCTAGAAAAACCCAGGACTGAAGTCTTTTTTGAAGTTTCAACATTGGCCTCATGAGGCTATGTTCAGATAAATGTTTCCTAAGCTGCTTGCTATCAGTAGCTTGGGAGGAGCTAAAATAAGCTCGGCAGTAAAGAAAGAAAAGTTGCTTCCATGTATTGTGAGCCTGTAAGAGGAGGTTTTCGTGTGTGGCGTATTTTTGGAAAGCATTCAACATCTCCCACAAATATTCCAAAGAGCATCATTAGAAGAACACCCACAGTTGGTAACCAGAGTCTGTTTCCTTCTATTCTGAGGTAATTTGGCTCAGGAAGACTGGATGGCCGGGGTTACAGGATCATGGTACCAAGTACCAATCCAACCAATCTTCAAGTATTTCCCTCGATATTGAAACACTGTATACTCCTTTACATCTCACCAACTAGGCTAACAGTTCTTGGAGGTGAGGTGCAGCTGGGCATTCAGCAAACTAACTTTGAGTTGTTTATTTTTTGTGTTACAGGCTTTCCTCGGAGACGGGTGGCATGGGGAGCAGCTAGAACAATGCAGATTCATCCATAATCCCTTTCTGCTGTTCACCACCACCCATGATCCATCTGTGTAGTTTCTGAACAGTCAGCGATTCCAGGTTTTAAATAGTTTGTAAATTTTCAGTTTCTACACACTTTATCATCCACTCGTGATTTTTTAATTAAAGCGTTTTAATTCCTTTCTCTGTTCAGCTGTTAATGCTGAGATCCATATTTAGTTTTATAAGCTTCTCCCTCCCCCCTTTTTTTTGGCTCATGAATTTTTTTTTTTCTGTTTGTCATGGAAATGTAAGAGTGGAATATTAATACATTTCAGTTTAGTTCTGTAATGTCAGGAATTTTTCAAAAAAATTAAAAGATGGACTGGAGCTTTTTCTTTGTGAATAGAAACTGGATGCCACAGTGATTCATGTGGGTTTTATTCCTGTTGTCTTGCCGTTCTCTCTGCACCTTTTATGCCTCAAAAGACAGGGACCCTGCTTAGGTTTTGAATATAAGCCTTTATTCCAATTAAGATGTTTTCTTCTGTTTTACCACTCCATCATTTTTTCTGTAGCCCTTGATCCAATTTTCCCTTGAGCCTTCATTGCAAAGTGATCTAATAGCTGTTGCAAGCTGGTTGTGTGCCCTTTGTCCGAAAGTTTTCCCAGGACTTGTCTGCAGAGAGTAGGCAAGCACTTCCACTGGAGGGGCGGGGGGTGGGGAAGGATGCACATGTGTACTTGGGAAGTAGTTGGATGCGTGTGACTGGGATTCAGGTTGCTGGGCATGTCTGTTCCATCCTTGGCCAAGCTAAAAATCAGTTTCCTGTTTTGAATTCATTTACAGTTCTCTTCATAAAAATGGGTGTTATAACAGTTTCTGTCCTTTTACTAAAGTCCTTTAGAAAAATGTACCTGTTCCCATTTTTGCAGATAATTTTAGGTTGGAACTTTTAAGTAAATAAACCACCACATAAAAGGAGAGAATAACCTGTCCAGAGTCCTCAGGTAATGTATGGAGCCTAAGGCTACCACTTGACCATGTGTGCTACCCCGTACATTCACCAAAAAAACCCTCAACAGCTGGGCCTGCATGGAGTGGTTATATTTTAAGATTTTTCACAGGGGTTACAATATGACAGTCCCCACCCCAATCAGGCACCAGGATAAAAGCAGGGACTTAAAACAACATCCCATTTCTTCAGCCTGAGCCAT
Organism: Crocuta crocuta; assembly: GCF_008692635.1. Taxonomy (NCBI): domain Eukaryota; kingdom Metazoa; phylum Chordata; class Mammalia; order Carnivora; family Hyaenidae; genus Crocuta; species Crocuta crocuta. Next base: position 13,328,431 of record NW_027528345.1, read on the forward strand.
CACATGCTTTCACAATCTCCTAAACTCCCCCTAGGCCCTAAGCCAGGGCTTGGGCAGAGAAATGGAGGGACAAAGAAATTAGTTACATTGCCACCTGAGAAACCTCAGAGGGGAGGACCCAGCCTTAGCCTCCCTCCTCCCAAGTGCAAAATGTGTAAACAGAGTAAACGGGGGGAAAAAAAAAGTGCAGTCTAAGTGGCTCCCTTTCCTCCTCCCCAGGGTCAGGGGGGAAAGTATAGAGGAACATAAGAGGCAAGTTTGGCTTGTGTATTGCCTTACCGCTTGCTGAACATAACGGGGTGAAGCAGGAAGGGGCCAGTTTGCCCGCACCCACAGCTCTAGGGTAGTGCTTGTCCTTCACTTCCACAGCTGCCGGTATCCCTAGAGTTTTATCAGGTGAGTTGGTCAGGGGTCAGACTCCCTTGAGCCTGACTTAAGGCTGGGACAGCCCCATCTTTCTCTGTTGATTATGTGGCGCTTATATATTATTTATATAAATATTTCTCTATGTACAGGAATAAGAGTGGCTTTCATGGAGGGAGGGAGGCTGGAGGCTGCAAGGTTTCACCACTGTTGGAGTTGTCCAGTTCAGTGCTGTCACAGTCTGAGTCCTCAGAATTGCGAGGGCCCTGTGAAGAGTAGAAACGCGGTGAGGTGAGGCGAGGCGAGGCATCTCTTGGCATTACAAATAAAATCGATTCCTTCAGGATCCTCACTGAGGTTTCTGTAATAGCCAGCAGTTCAGACTGCGCTGCTTCAGATCAAGGCACCAGACTCTGGTTTCAGGACTGCTCTCGGCTGCAATTTATACACACAAGCAACACTACTAACCTACTAACCATACGATGTGCTCTATACTAAGGCCTCTCAAATTCTACCACGTGGATATTTGCTCTTTGGTGTGGGCGGAACTGGGACTTGGAGGCTAAATACTTCTCTTTCTGGCCTCTGCTCGCTCCTATGTAACCAGTAGGTCCCAAATGACCAAGCATCTGCTCCTTAATACCTAGCTGTTTCTGTGACTTACCTGCTCCCCTCTGGGTAGTTCCTGGTGTGGGATGGATGAGGAGCTGGGTTCGGGGCCAGGAACCACCTCTGAAGCAGGTGGGTCCAGTGGGATTTCGGAGCCCTGGGAACACATGTCATCCGACCGTTCGTCTGGCCGCTCATCAGTGTTGGTACTGCCAACTTCAGGTGTGCCACTGGGAGAAGGCTCACTGGCTGTGCCCTCCTCCCCATCAGATGGGTTCTCTGAGCTGAAGGTGGATAGTGACTGGCGCATGTTCAGACCCTGGGGCCACCTGCATGTTGGGGAGGCAGGGGCTACAGTCAGCACACCTTGCAGCCCAAAAAGCATGACTGTCATTACCCTCCTGTACTGTGTCACTCACCTCTGGCTTGATGTCAGTTCTACTTCACTGTCCACCTCTCCTTCCTCTTCCTCTGATGAGATGCCACGTTTCTGCAGGAGAGATGAGGGGACTGTGGTCAAAAGAGGGACGACGTCAGCAAGGACCCAGGAGAAGGGAACACAATCATAAGGGTTAAGTGGGGAATGGTTTAAGATGAAGACCTAATACGGAAGTGAGTTATGGACGTGGGTCCCAGGGAGAACAAGGAGAGGGGAAGAGCCTAGGAACCACCCCATACTTTACCTGGCTTCGGGTGACAGCAGCCCTGTACAGCAGTGCAGCTGGGGTCAAGTGTTGGGACCCAGCCCGGCTTCCTCCCCGTCCCGCCGTCCCTTCCCTTCCAGTTCCCAGCAGCCCCACGTCACCAGGCCCTACTGGCGGAGGTGGCTCCCCTTTGGCTCCCCCAGGTGAATCTGGGCTGGTGGAGCCAGGAGCTGAGCCCTCACTCGGCGGGGTGTCTCCCCGGGCTGGAGGGGGTGAGCCAGGATCCCCAGCTCCCCCTGTGGCCCCTCGGCCCCGGGCTCCCAGCGCTGCTGACAGCAGATCCGGGGACGATGACGACATCTTTCGTAGCAGGAGGTCATGGTGGAGCCCACGGAGGGCTGGAGGGCAGGCCTCCCAGGCTGAGGGTCCCCCTCCTAGCCCCCCTGGGCTTCCTGGTCCCCCAGGTTCATGGGGCGGCAAAGTTGCACGAAGCCCAGGCAGGTCTCCGCAGCTGCCCTTGGCGCTGGCCTTGCGGTGACGAGTTTTCCCACGGCGAGTCCGCCCTGGTGAGGGAGGGCCCTTAGGACACCCAGGAAGCCCCACCCCACTCAGGGCAGCATCAAGTTTAGGTAGCAAAGATTCAGTCTTGAGGAGCTCTG
>NW_027528345.1:13330730-13337662 GCF_008692635.1 Crocuta crocuta
GGATATTTGGGGTGGGGGGGGGGGGGGGAGGAGGGAAAAAGTACAAGTCTGAGATTCGCAAATTTACCAACTGAAAGCCCTCCCTAACTTTGGGTGGTACGGAGCACACGTCCCCACCTATATAGATCCATCTTCCTGGCATCCTTAACCTCTACCCCTGCCTTCGGCATCCCCCTTGCCATTCTTAAGCCTTGGCATTTGTGAACTCTGGTCCCACCTTTTACTGTGGGGTGACAGTTTCTGTGGGACATTCCTCTTCTTGATGAGCTTCTCCATCGTGTTCCCATGCAGAAGGCCTCGGGAAGGGTGTGACTTCAGCAGACCTGGACACCTCCGCTCTAAAGCTTGTTCCCTCCTGAAGACCAGACACCTCAGTAGGGCATGTGGTTGGAAAGGGGGGGCCCAGGGTCACACGGAGATTTGGTCCCTAGGGGGCATGCGGTTACCTGAGCAGCTCCCGCTCCTTGAGCTCCAACTGCAACATGAGGGCATTAAGTTCCATGTACAGGTTGTTGGCCCTCTCCAACTTCCTTTCATAGTGCTCCCTGATGTCCAAGGCGTGTCTGAAACAGGCACAAGGGGCTCACAGCTGAACTAGGTCACCTGGTGCTGTAATCCATCCCAGTCTCTGGGACCTGGCCCACGGCCCCCGCTGTTGACACGGTTCCCTTCCCAGACAGGCACACACCTGAGCTCCTCCCTCCTCCGCATCACCAGCTCCTCTTCTAGGCGGTGCAGACAGGTCCCTTCGGACTTAATTTTTTCAAAGTGCAGCTTTACCTCTTCGCGCCACTCTGCCTAGGGGGCGGGCAGACAATGAGGGGTGAGGGGCCGCACACCTGTAGGAAGCCTGGATGGGTGCTGCGCTGTTACAGACAGACTGGGAGCGAGAAGGGAGCAGGTGCCAGACTGGTCAAGATGGGGTCTCCGCCCTCTAAGAGCTAACCTCCCATTCAGTCGGCCCTTTCCCGCCCCCTCCCCCCACCAGGGCAGGAGTTGACGACGTAGGACTTTCCCACCCACAGCACACCTGGGACTTGAAGTAAGTCTCCTGGGGTGTGGAGAGGACGTCGGCCGAGGCGATGTCCAGATGCAGCAGGATCTGGCGGAATGATGGACGATTTCGTGGCTTGCTGTTCCTGGAGGGAATGGGAGTCGGGGGAGGCAAAGGAATTATTTCAGGGAAGACCGGAAAGGAACCAGAGCATCCTTTCCCAAAGCAGGTCCTGGAGAATCCTAGAAAGTACTCTATGGCAAAAGTCCTGCAGGAAGGAAACCTCTTTAATCCTACTTTCCAAGTTGGTTTGCCAAAACCTTTTTCTGAGTTAATTCCGTTAATAGAAACATACTTTAAAGTAAATGGTTACCAAAGATTAGAAATCTCCAACCTCCCTTCAGAGTCTAGGTTCCAAACAGGAGTTCAAGGCCCTCGCCTTCCTGAGTTCTAAGGCAGCCACCGTGAGGCTCAAACCGCCATGCTCAGTGGCTGTGCCTGCCCTTCCCAGGCACACCAGAGCAGCTCTGGGCAGCAGATACTGGCCGCCCTGTTTTACAGACGAGGGTGCCACTTGCTCAGCGTTGCATAGAGCGATCTAGTGGACGCTCGCAGGTTCTGGATCAGTCCAGCAACACTCCGCTGGAAGTTGCAGTCCTCTTGATCCGTGCCCTGAATCCTGGGGCCTTGGAAAGCCATATGGGGGAGGTCTGTCCCTTTTTCCGCCTTCAGGATTCTGGGCCTGGACTGCCTGGGTCCTAGGTGCTGGCTTAACCATCAGCGACAACCCTCCGTTCCCAGCTTTGCCAGGCCATCCTTACCAGCACTGGCGAAGCAGAATTTTGAAGCCGTCTGGGCAGCTGGAGGGCACAGGCAGATGGAGGCTGTTGCTTCCTACACCCCAGATGATGGCTGAGGAATCCACGTCTTTGTAGGGGATCTCACCAGTCAGCAGCTCCCACAGCACCACACCAAAGGACCTGGGGATAAAAGGGGACATCCCTTGGGAGGGGCTCCCTCGAGAGGCCCTGGCTGCTGGGCTCCTCTCCTTGCACTCAGGCCCCCGAAACCCCCTCCCTGTCCCCGGGGTTGGCCACCGGCCAGTCTCAGTCCTCAAACCTGGCCCTCACCAGATGTCGACCTTCTCAGACACAGGCTCGTTGCGGATCACTTCAGGGGCCATCCAGGCTACTGTCCCTGCAAAGGACATCTTGGTGCTCTTGTCACTCAGCTCCTTGGAAGTGCCAAAATCGGAGATCTTCACCACATCGTCGTACGTGATTAGCATGCTGGTAAAGATCGTAGTCAGCTGGGGTCCAGGCCCCTCCGCACCTCATCTAAGCTGCAGCAACTCCCTAACTTTCTGTTTTAAGTCATTTGGGACACCCACAGGTACGGGGCTTGCCACAGCCCTCCCAAGACAGGACTGTCATTTGAGAGGGGTTTTTGAGACGGCCACGTGAGCTTAGGACAGGGTTTGGAAGCTGGGACGTGGCTACGCTAAGAGGTGGGGTCACCTGCAGGAGACCATGCACACCAGCTTCTCTGTGCTCGCTTGCTTACTCACTTGGGGGACTTGAGGTCTCTATGGATAATCTTGTGCAGGTGCAGGTAGTTCATGCCACCGGCGATGCCCATGGACCAGTCAACCAGCAATGAGGGGGTGACAGGGCGGCCAGCCCGCAGTACCTCATACAGCTGGCCCTGGGCGCAGAACTCCATGAGGATGCAGTAGCAGGGAGCCTGGGTGCACACGCCCCTGGGGGCCAAACAGTGGTGTGAGGGCCTCAGCCGGCCTAGCACTCCCGATTCACACCTGGAACCCCCATTCCCACGCAGCCCATTCGGGCTTCGTCTTTGGGAAAAGGTGGGGTTGGGGCACCTAGGTGGCTCAGTCGATTAAGCCTCCAACTCAGGTCATGATCTCACGGTCCGTGAGTTCGAGCCCCGCATCTGGCTCCAGCTCAGAGCCTGGAGCCTGCCTTGGATTCTGTCTCACTAGCTTTCTGCCCCTCCCCAGCTTGAACTCTGTCTGTCTCTGTCTCTTTCTATCAAAAATAAACATACATTTAAAAAAACTAATTTAAAAAAAAAAAAAAAGGAAAGAATGGAGTTGATCCCTGCTGCCCAAGCAGGTCCCTGCCCACGGCAGAGTGGCCCCTGCCCTGGACCTTACTTGAAGGTGATGATGTTGGGGTGCTTCAGCTTTCGTAGGTGCTTGATGTCGGTCTCCTTCAGGTCCCGTACCTTCTTCACAGCCACCTCCTCCCCATGGAAGCGCCCCAGGAAGACAGCGCCCTGGGCCCCTGAGCCCACCCACTGCAGGTCGAGGATTTCCTCAAAGGGGACCTCCCAAAGGTCTGTGAACAGGAGGCACAGTGCCACAAGGCTCAGAGAAAGCCGCGCTCGGGGCCTTGTGATGGTCAGGCAAGGGGGACACACTGGGCTGGCCGAAATGACTCAGGGTGGCCAAGGCTGGAAAGTAGCCAAAACAGACCATGACGACTAGGTTTGGGGGGGCCCAGTATGGAACCAAACAGGCATCCTCCAAAGCACGGGGGAAGCCGGTGGCTGATGGACAGTTGAGGGGCTATGGCCGGGCTTGGGGAAACAAAGGGGCATCAGGGGATTAGGTGGGGACGTCCCACAGATCCCGGTGAGACGGGCTCCCGCGAAGACACGGCCTACCTTCTTGCTGCTGCTTGTGCTCTGTGGAGTAGGCTTTGCCGATCATGGTCCAGACAGGGCGCAGGCAGCCGAAGAGCCCTTCTAGGAAGCCACTGCCACTCTGGCACTGCAGCCGCACCTCATCTGCTCGAACTCTGGACGCCCGACTCTCAGGGGACCCAGTGGCTCCCCCTGGGCCCCCTGCATCCTGCTCGTGGAGCTGCAGGACACTATTGGCAAAAGGCTCAGGGGGCGGCTCTCCGCCTGGGGAGGGGCTGGGTCCGCCCCCACCCTGCCCACTGAGCGGCACCACATCTCGAAGTACACACTGGGTGGGCGTCAGGTCCTTCTCGGGGGTGCAATCGGAAGTGTCTGGGTCAAGCTTGCGCATAGACGCCTCACTTAGTGTGGACACGAAGCCCCCAAAGGAAGGGGAGGGTGTGCGGGTCTCGTGGAGGCAGGCCATGGCCTCTGGGCCCGGGCGTGGTGGCCAGCGGGGGGCCCTATGGAAACAAAGGCAGGAGGGATGGTGGGCCTGAGGTGCGCCAGCTTGGAACGCTCACCTTAGAGGCAGAGAGGCCTGGGCGGGGGGTCTGCGCTCATAACAGCCCAGTGACACTCGAGGGGCGCCTGGGTGGCTCAGTCGGTTGAGCACCCGACTTCGGCTCAGGTCATGATCTCACAGTTCATGGGTTCGAGCCCCGCGTCAGGCTCTGTGCTGACTGCCAGCTCAGAGCCTGGAGCTGGTTTCAGATTCTGTGCCTCCCTCTCTCTCTGACCCTCCCCTGCTCATGCTGTCTCTCTCTCTCTCTCTCAGAAATAAATAAAACATTAAAAAAATATTAAAAAAAAAAAAAAAGGAAGCAACACCCGAGCCTCACTCCCCTTGGGTCTCCTCCACGTTTCACCTGGGACCCCTCTTAGGAACGCGATCCACAAGCTTGCTCTCAAGCATCTATTAGTAACGTACCTGAGTATCCCCGTCAAGTAGACACAGGTAGCAGCCCCACTCAGGTACATACCTGCTGGTAAGCTAGGTCTGAAACTCCAGTACTCTGGCAACAGACTAGTTTCCTTATCCTCCCTCGTAAGATTACTGAAAGTCCCCTCCGGAGCTCATTTTTCATTCCCTTGAAGCTCCCATGCACACACATGCATGGTCTAAGGGTCTCTCAGACACGCCTGTTTTACTTTGAGTCTCAACTGTAGGCACACAGTAGGCACACACTTAGAGCTCCCTCGCACGGAGGCTCATGCACGTGACGCTCAGGCACTCTTCGATGACGTTCCTGGGCCTCCCACATGCCGGTGCTGCACCCGCACCCGGGGCTCCCTGCTCGTGTACTTACACGTGAAACAGCTGAGGCCTCGCGGGAACTCTAAACTCAGGTGAGAATCATCCTAAGGCACGCTCGGGGCTCTAATCAGGGTCTCCCTCTCCCGGGCTCACAGGTACACACCCGGGTAAGTGAAGCCCACAACCAATCAGCTCTCTTGTCCCCCAGCACAGCTGCGGGCAAAGGCAGAAGCATCCAGAGGGGGACGCAGGTGGGGGGAACACAGACGCAGGAGGAGGCTGCCGACTGCTTCACCCCCCATGTGCTGCCTGTCACCTGATCTGCTGCTCCCCCTGGGGGTAGGTCTCCTTTCCTCTTCCTCCATTCCCATCCCCAGCTGCCCAAACCAAGAGCCAGCTTTCCAGACAACGGAGATTTGTCCCAATTTGTAACTAGGTGCTATTTAAAAGGTAACCATTAAAATAAAAAATCTGAATTCTAGCTTTTGCCACCACCTGGCTGTGTAACCTCAGGCAAACTAGAGCTGGGCCTCAATTTCTCCAGCGGTACAAAGGGATAGACGAGCTCTCAGGCACAGCGAATTCTTCAACCTGTACCAAACCTGTCCAGAGCTTGACATCTGGAGCCATTCTGGTCTTCTGTCTCCCTCCACATCTAGTCAGCTAACAAATCATGAGCTGTGATGATTCCTGAGGGCTGTTCCTCAGAGTAGGGGCCTCCGGGAACCCCTGCATCAGAGCCTCTGAGTCACAAACGGGAGACAAGGGACAGGAATCTACACATAAAAAGGGGTCACTGGATGACGACACAGATAGACAGGTTTGGCCCCTCCTTCGGTCTCAGCTCTTGTAACAACTTCCAGGCGTCTCAAGGACTTTTTCACCGGGTGTGGGGTGGGCCTGGAACCTGCATACTTAACAAGCACCTCAGGTGATTCCTACTGGAATCGGCCCCTCTGAAAAGCTGACCCAACGCCATTCTAGTTACTGTCTTAGTTCAGGCCTCATTAGCTGTGTCACTTAGCCCGGAAGCACTGACTCTTAGTCTCCTATACTTGCACTTGCGCCGCCCCTTCCCCCCTCCATTTTCCACCAGCCTTTACAAGGATCTTTCTAAAACACAGATTGGCCAGGACCCTCTCTTCTGTTTCCAGCCCTTTAGTGACCCCCACTGCCCTTGGTCCAGCAGCCTCCTCTCCACGCTCTGGTCCCTCCCCAGCCTCCTCTCCCACTGACGCTGGTATTCGGACTAGACAGAACTGTGCCCGATACCGGGGTACCGTCAGGCTTTTGTGCCAGGACACCTAATGACAATGGCTAACTCCTACGGAAGGCTTACTATGTATGTTAGCCTCTGTCAATAGGCGCATTAACTCATTTAATCCTCAAAATGAAACTCCCCCCTAGTGACGGAGGTACTGGATAATCTGCCCAGGGTGCCTTAGATGGGAAGACGCCCAAGCTCCGCCCCCAGGCCTTCTCTGCCGGGGAGGCGCTTCTCAAGCCCCTTCTCTCCAAATCTCCATTCTGGAAGTCTGTCTCCCTCCCTTTCCCCGCCACTCTAAGTTACTGTCCCTTCTGGGGCTGGCACAGCCCCCTGCGCTTCCTCCATCATGGCTCCCGTTATCCGGGACGCACGGTGTGTTCGGGCGTGTCGGGCTCCTCTGAGAGCCTGGACTCCCAGAAGGCCTCTAGCTTTCACACGGGNCCTTTATATTCTGTAGGAAACTGAGGCTCAGAAAGCTGAAGTCACAGATCCAGCCTCTGAATCCTCAACATATGCTACGAGCCAGCGGCGCCTCGGAGGGGTTACATGTACACTGTAACGCCAAAGACAAACACAAGCCAGGAATTTACTCTGCGGGACCCGAGCGCTCCCGCCCGGCAGGTGCCCAGCGGCGAGGTCGGGACCGGGCCGCTCGCAGGTCCCGCGGGAAGCCCCAGCGGGGGCCCTTTGAGGCGGGGACGAACGGG
>NW_027528345.1:13337724-13340262 GCF_008692635.1 Crocuta crocuta
ACGTGGCGCGGGGCGCGTGGCCGGGACCGGGCGGGGGCCTGGCGGCTGAAGGAGGGGGTCCGGGGGGGGGAAGGGGAGGGGACACAGCGGGTTGGGGGAAGCGCTGGGCGCTGCGGCGTAACCATGACGACTGGGCCCGAGGCGGCATGTGAAGTCACCAGGACAAGATTAGCCCAGAGTCACGTGAGCGGCGGGGGCGGGGCTGCGCCTGGGCCCCGCCCCTGACCCGGTCTGGCCCATGTGCTGATTCCCCGGGTGGCTGCGGGGACGCATCCCCGACCCCCTCAACCCGCCGCTTGCGTGTTCCCCTCCTTCGCATACCTCCCTTGACCCGTCATGCAGACAGATCACCAGCCGGGGCACCGAGCGGAGGGCGAACGATTGATGTCGGAGAGAGCCGACCTGGGCTGGCATCGGGGGTGCGGTGCCACAGAGAAAGCAGGAGATGGGGAGATAGGGAGACCGACACAGAGAGAGGGCCACAGGCACACCCGGAGAGGGAGGGACGAGCGGAGACATTCACAGAGACCGAAACGGAGCGAAGCGCAGGCAGCGCCAAATCTGAGAAGGATGGATTGAACAACTGGATGCGAAAAGCAGAGGACACCGAGGAAAAGTAGCCGAGAAAGAACTGGAAAACGCCGAACCTACCTGCGCCGTTCCTCATGCTTTCCTATTTAGAAGCGGGGCCCTGACCAGGCACAACACCTAGCTTTCTAAAGGAAGTTCTCAGCCCTCGCACGGGTTCGGCAACTAGGAGTTTTAGGCATGGAGAGGATGACACGCTCGGAGCTTGCCGCCAAGCCTCCCTCCGGTTCCCCAGGCTTCCCCCGAGGCCCCTCCGGTATTCAGGGCTAGCAACTAGGGAGACGGAGAGACGCCGTTTCACCTGTTTGTCTTTAGGGCGGTGGGAGTACCCGAAGTAGGAGATGGGACCCAGGGAGAGGGAGGGGACCCAGCCAGGCCCTGAGGCCGGCCCTCATCCTGTTCTTAGACTGATGTGGCCCCTCCCTCCTGACCTGAGGGAGCAGGGCGAAGCGAAGGCCCTAGGGAGCTACAGGCAACTGGAGATTACTCTCCCAACAGCCCCCCCTCCATCACTGTTTCCTTTATCTCCAACCTGCCAGCTGTGACCCACTGCCCACCCCTCCCCTCCAGCCAGGCCTTGGCGCCTGGGCTTTGGGGGGCAGATCATGGCTAGGAGCCCCTGGCCGAGACGTTCAGTCACCCTGGGGAGGGGCGCTGTCTCCCTAGCCATCAATTATGCAGAGCATGGGGGAAGGGCAGGGATGTGACAGGAGGGGGTGGAGAGCTCTGTCATTTTGTCAACTGTTCCTAAGTGCTTACTGCGCAGAATTCCAGACCGGGTGAGGGGACCGGGTGGTCCCTAAACTATACATCCGCCAGGGGAAAACGCTCTCCGGACACCCTGGGAGGTCCTAATTCAGTTTCAGCTACCAGGGCAGCGCTTGCCGCCTCAGGGGCCTGCGGTGGGATGGGGGGCAAGGGAGGTCCCCCTGTTGACTCTTCCTCCTGGATTCTCCTGCCTGAGGTGCTGGAGGCTTGTGGCAAGGGAACCCTCTGAAGTCCTTCCTGCCATGTCCCATTCGAACAGGAGAATCTCAACGCCAAGCCGCGTGTCGGGCAGTCTTGGGGGCTCAGAGGAGAGGCAAGGCCATCTGTCTAAATCGCGGGCTTTCACCCTGAGCACTCACCAGGGTCCTGAACCTGGGTTTGCACTCAGGAATACAAGGAAGACCCCCGCCCTTCTCTCTCCATTGGGTGGGGGTGGGAAGGCAGGTCTTCACAGGGAAAGGAGACCTGAGACATTGGGAGGCTAGTTCCACCTGTGCGGGCTTCGGAGAGCCTGACAGGCGAAAGGACCGTGACCTCTCCTGACCTTGCCTCCTGGCCACTAGCAGCAGCTGTTTTTCTAAATTTTGAATGCAAAGTTCTTCCCAGAGGGAAAAAACTACAGCTTTCTCAATGCCTTCATGAGGGGGAGAACCGGGAGATCACCTCTAAATCCAGGCCCTTGCCATCTTTATACAGAGCCAGCCCTGAGACCCCCTAGCTGCCACCGCCTCTTCTTCCAGTGGGCTGGGCGGTGATGGGGCTGGGGGAGGGGGCAGGGCTGTTTAGGAAAACAGAGCAAGCTTTGGATTGGGAGAGATCAGAGCCAGAACCTCAGTTTTGCCACTAGTTAAAGACTGGAACCCCTCCAAGACTCCCAACCCTGTCTTACGGGGTGGGGACAGTTAAGACGATGTGGGGGAATGCCTTGAGCACAGTGCCTGGCTCCTGGCATCTTCCTGGCTGGCTGGCCATCAGGTCTATCTCTGTGGGCTCTGGAGATGCCCATCTCTTATGTCTGACCAGAAAAAGGGAGACTTGGTCTCTGACCTTCTACTTTCCCAGGACAGATCTTGACTTCAGGCTCCAGGGAAACCGGGTCACAATGACAGTGGTGTGCTGGAGTCCCCAGCCCGCTGCCCTACCAGAACTTCAGTCCTTCCTCTGCAGAGCCTACCATTCCCT
>NW_027528345.1:13341277-13344672 GCF_008692635.1 Crocuta crocuta
CCGTGGGGAAGGGAGAAGGCCTGCATGCCATACTCAACCCCTGGCCATCGTGGCCCAGGGTCACCCCTTCAGCCCTATTCCTTAATGTCCGAAGGGAGGGGGAGGAACAAGGTATGAAGGGCCACAGGGTCCCTCCTACTCAGGCCCTCAGATGGACCTGGAAGAAGTTCAGCATATTTAAACAAATAGCTCCTGGGAGGGGGGGGTGTGTATACATTTAAAAAGACCTGGAAGACAAAAAATAATAAAGATTGATCGATCGGTCTGTCTGGAAGGACAGATACCAAAGTGGAACAGTTCCTAGGTAGGTGGGATTGTGGGTGTTTTTTATTTTTCCCTTGTGACTGCATTTTTCTAATATTTCAGTAACAACTTTGACTTGTATTTAAAATAATAAAAAATTGGGACGCCTGGGTGGCTCGGTCAGTTGTGTCTGACGCTTGATCTGGGCTCAGGTCGTGATCTCACGGTTGGGGAGTTCAAGCCCCACATCGGGCTCTACGCTGGCAGCGTGGAGCCTGCTTGGGAGTCTGTCTCGCCCCCGCCCCCGCTGCCCTTCCCTGCTGGTTTGTGCTCTCTCAGAATAAATAAACTTAAAAAATAAAATAATAGGGGCGCCTGGGTGGCTCAGTTGGTTAAGTGTCCAACTTCGGCTCAGGTCATGATCTCACAGTTCGTGGGTTCGAGCCCCGTGTCGGGCTCTGTGCTGACAGCTAGGCAGAGCCTGGAGCCTGCTTCCGATCCTGTGTCTCCTCTCTCTGCCTCTTCCTCACTTGCACTCTGTCTCACTCTGTCTCTCAAAAATAAATACATGTACAAAAAGTTTTAAAAAATAATTTAAAAAATCGATTTTGACTTGAAAACGAGGAAATAAAAATCAGGGTGCTCACCCATTCCTGTCACCTAGCTTGGGACAGTAAGCCATCCAGGGAAGGTGGGCGGCCTGGGAATCAGAGAGGCTTGGCTGAGGTCCTGTCTCTGCTCCTGACCAGGCGGGCAACCTGGAGTAAGAGACTTCTGAACAAACCTGTTTCTTCTTTCCGAAAGGGCACGGTGGGACCGCAGTATATAACATGGTGGTTAAGACAGGCTCTGGGTTAGACAGGCCTGGGTTCAAGACCTAAGCTCTTGCCACTAACTGCTTTTTAGACTTTGAACAGATTTTTTTTTTTTTTTTTTTTTTTAGTAAATGTTTTGAGAGAGAGAGAGAGAGAGCCGAGGAGCAGCAGAGAGGGGGGAGAGACAGAATCCCAAGCAGGCTTCGTGCTGCCAGGGCAGAGCCCGACATGGGGCTTGAACCCACAAACCATGAGATCACAGGCTGAGCTGAAGTCGGACACTCAACCGACTGGGCCACCCAGGTGCCCCCGGATTCCTAGGTTAAATTGTAGTTTCCTCATCCCTAAAATAGAGATGATGATTAACACGACCCAACTCTTAGTCTTGTTTTTAACACTAGGAAGCTAATCCGAATAAAGTTCCTGGCCTGGTACCGGGCACGTAGGGAGTCTCCATAAACATTAGCCGTGCAGAAGGTGCGTAGCAAGCAGCAGCAGGGTTTTTAGAAATGTGATTCCCTTCTTTCCCTTTTCCTCATTTGCAGCAGAGAGGGTGCAGGTGGAAAGGGAGGTGGTAAGCAAACATGAGGGAAAAAAGGAGAGCAAAAAAAGAGGGGACCGAAGACCAATGGCTTTCTATCCCGGATGATCCTGAGTGTCCTCTGCAATAGTGTCCCTGTCTCCTCACGTCACCTTCCCCCAACACACAGATGACCCTGGTCCTTCTAGGAGCAAATGAAGCCGACAGACCAGTCTCCGTGGCCAGCCCCTCCTAAAGCCCTCATGGCGCCTGCTGGCCCATCTCCACAGTGTCCCCTCCTGGACGGCTTGACTCCCTAGTCCCTTCTTCCTCCTGAGCCCAGGCAAGGGAGAGGCAGGACCGCACGTGAGAAGCCACTGGGTGAGTCAGGGGTGGTGGGTACTAGGACTTAGGGTCCTCTTCCTGGCAAAGCCAGGCGACCACACTATCACCTCCAGGGGAAGGACTGGGAGACGGCATCTGGTTTTGAGAGGGCTTCTGCCAGCCTCAGCTGTAAGGACACAGGACGTCCAAGCCAGTCCTTCCTTAAACTTGCCGCCGCGGCCCATAACCGGGTTTGGTCCGGGGACGGGTATTTAGTTGCATCTTCGTGGGGCTGGAGTTGGGGTGTCACCGTTGGTCGCCCCAGCATCACCTCCGTGCCCACTGGGAGAACGGAGGAGTGGCAGGCTCGCGAGGGCAAACGTTTTCGACCACCTGAAGTGTGAGATGGGAGAGAGCAGGCCCTGGACGAAGCTCTGGGGAACTCTGCTGTCTGGACGGGAAGGCCGGGGAGCCCTTGAGCCTGCCTTCCCTTGGTATGACCCTCGGGTTGAAAATCAGAGCTCCCAGAGCCATGGAGTGGAACCCACGAGGTGGAAGGGAATGCTATTTGGAGGGAGGCCCTGCTGTGGCCAAGAGGACTCTGGGTGAGGGACAGACCTGAAGCACTCTCCCTCTTGGTGACGGCCACCCACCCACTCTCCTCCCAAGAGGGAGCAGGTGCAGAGTTAAAGTCGCTGAAGGCGGGACTCCTCCCTCGATGCTAAGGGACACCCCCACCGGATTTCCTTCCACTCTGTATAGAGCCTCTGACCCCTTCTCTTCCCTCTCCTCAACCAAGACCACGGTTATCAGGAATCAACTGTGTGAAACAGATTCTTGCTTATTTTTAAGCCAAGGAGTTTGAGAAATGTTTGGGGGGAAAAGGGAGGAGGTTCCTGAAAGGCCTGGGCGGGGGAAGTGGGTTAGGGGAGATAGAGGAGATGAAGAGCAAGAGGGAGAAAGCCACAAATGAATGGGGGAGGGGAGGAAGCAACAGCTGGATGGGGAAGGTGAATGCCACAGCTGGAGGCGATTAGGGGCATCAGAGGGACAGGGAGGAGGACCGTCACCTGGGCATCCAGGAACAGGTGCTCTCGGCCTATAACCCTCAGGTGCAGTGGGTTGAGTGTGGGAGTGGGGGTGGCGGGGAAGAGGACGGTGGGCGCATCAGGCCCCGTCCTTCCTTTCCTTCCTTGAGGGGGCCCAAAGTCTTCCTCCTCCTTCCCTCTCCCCCTTCTGGAGGATGAGTGGGAGGAGAGGAGGACGTTCTCTTGCCCGCTGTCCTTTAAGTCTGTCCCCCAATCATCTCCCCCACCCCCACCCCATACGGTCCTTTCCGGCTCTAGAGGCCCTTCGTCTCCAAGCTGGGCCGCGGCGTCCCTCCGCTCCGTTCCCCTCCTTCCCATCCCCACAGACGTCGGGTCCAGGTCCCCAGTTCCTCCGCCCCACAACCTCAGCATCCCCTCCCCACCCTCCCCCACCCCCCCACATCT
>NW_027528345.1:13345416-13361717 GCF_008692635.1 Crocuta crocuta
TGCACCCCGACCCTCCCTCCGCACCCGGATCCCAGGACCCGGACCCATCCCTGCCCTCTACCCCCCCAACTCGGCCAGGCTCTCACCTCGGGGGCTCCGCGGCCGCAGCACAAAAGGCGGCGCTGCTGCAGCTCGGCTCCGGATGCTGCTCCCGCCTCCTCCTCCTTCTCCTCCTCCTTCTCTCCTCCCCCCGCTGCCCTCGACCGGACCCGGGGCGCTGCCACAGGCGATGCNGGACACGCCCTGAGCGGGGGATGCTGCGCTGGAGCCGCCGGCCTCTTAAAGGAGCCTGCTGCTGCCATCCGGCGCACTCCAGGCTCGTCCCTGGCCCCTCTGGGCCCCTCACCTCCCTGCAGGCGGTGTCTGGTGGCAGTCGCACCTCGGACCTTACGCTGATTCCGTAGGAGGCCCCTATGACCAGCCTTATAAACTCCCTCCTATACCCTGAGACAGCAGCCCCTCAACATGGGATTCCCGCCCCCCCTCACCCGCTCAGAGCTCTAGCATCGCTCCCCTTGTCAACCGCTATTGCCAGCTTTCCTTCCCCTAATTGTCACCACTCCAGTTCTACCCAATTGGAATCCACTCAGCTCAGTGCCCCGTCCCCCTGCAGTGTGGCTCATTATCATTCCAAGATTCCTCGGGACCTCCACTACCTAACCCATTCTCAGAGCACTCATTAGATTCAGACATTTTCGTGATCTCTCTCCAAGGTCACAGGATTTTCCCTACATCCTTTGACCCAGTGGTCGTGAGACTTTGGGGAGGAGAGACTGGAGCTCTGGGACTCAAAAATACGTGTTCTGCTCTGCACCTACATTAGTGGATTAGTTTTAAGAGGCCAGAATCCTCTCTTGCTGTCTCCTCAGCCGAGAGACCCAAGACCCACAGCAGAACGAATGAGAGACCACGACGTGCTCCTCCTCCTAATCCTGTTGTCCTACCATAGCCTGATTCTCAGCACCCAGAAGGGGGGCGGGGGGTCTCCCGGCCAGCTACAAAAAGGTTCACTAGGGACACTCGAAACGGGCTTTAGAAAAGAACTGAAACCAGACAGGCTGCGGGCCAGAATTACGGGGAAGGGAGGAGAAGGATAACCTAGGAAAAGGAAGCAGATGCTGTGAGACGAAAGCTCGAGGGCCAGGCGCTTAGGCCGAGGACTGGGGGTCGGCCTGAGATGGACTTGACCTGCCCCACCGCTTAAGGGGCAAGGAACAGTCCCCTCCCCGCGTCCAGGTAAGACAGGCCCATCCTCAGAGCTTGCAAAAAGCTAGGATCCGACAGCCGCCTCGCCCCAGGACCAATCACAACCACTTTTCAGGAAAGAGGCGGGGCCAAAGGGGGAGGACTCTTTCCTTGTCCCCGCCCTCCTAGGAAACGTAACCAATCGCAATCTGCCTGGAGCCAGCCAGCGCAATCGGAAATAGCCAATTATACCGCGAAGCTTTCCGTGCACGCCTGACCCTGCCCCTCCAGCTGCGACAAAGATGGCGCGCGAGCTCCTGGGTTTTGTAGTTTCCTCGGGATTCAAAGGACCCCGTGCTAGAGTTAGCCCTCACCGCCCCGCCTCCGGCCGCTTCCACTCAACTAGTACGCATGCCCGCCCCGAGGAGGGGAGACGCGGAAAAAGGAGGCGGGACGCTATTAAAACACACACACACGCAAATATATATACACACACACACAACCACCCTCAGTTCGGGAAGCAGTAGTGGAGGGCTCCGCTCCTCCCAGAAGGCGGTGCTGTCTGGCAGGGCAAACCACGCCGAGAGTTGTGGGGCGGATAGCTCCCCTCCCGTTGGAGACTCATGGAGTCAGGTGGGCGGGGGACTCCATGTCCCAGCATGCCCCGCGGCGGGCCCGACCGGCCGCGACTCGGGGCTTGGCCCCGGCCCTAGCTCGTCGGCTGTGTATTGGGGCGCGTGGAGGCTGCAGTCACGGTGGCGCCCGCGGGGACGGAGGTGGGAATGAGTGAAGAGGAGCAGGGCTCCGGCACTACCACGGGCTGCGGGCTGCCCAGGTGAGCCGCCTCATCCCGATCCCTGCCGGGCGAAAAGCGTGGCGCGGTGCGGAGGAGTTAGCGGCGCGGCCCCAGCATGCACCTGGCCTGAGGGTTGTTCCCGGCAAGCACTGGGGTAGTGGGCCGTGGTTCCCGGCATGCATCCCGGCAGTGGCCACTGCCTCCTGCTCTAAATAGTTTGGGGTTGGCCGGGTTCCCAGACTGCACTTGGGGCACTGGGCTTTATGCCCCCGACCTTCAGTGCATTTGGTGGGTACCGGGTCCCTGGCCTGCACTGTGTCAGGGGACATGCACTTGCGACCTGCACTGGGGCACAGGATCCTCTTCCTTAATCGAGACAGGAACAGTGCATTCCCCTCTTGCTCTGGGGGCAGTGGACCCTGCTTTCCCAGCCTGCATCTCTACTCCACATTGAATCCAGCCAGTGTTTGCTGTATTGCCCGGGGTCCCCTGGACCCTATGTCCCCCATGGTGTGCCTGGGTTTGATAGTGTTTGGCCAGGTGGGTGCAGAGTTGGAGGTGTGAATGAGGGTCTGTGCCCCCCGCCTCCCTCAGTATAGAGCAAATGCTGGCAGCCAACCCGGGCAAGACCCCGATCAGCCTTCTGCAGGAGTATGGGACCAGAATAGGGAAGACGCCCGTGTACGACCTTCTCAAAGCCGAGGGCCAAGCCCACCAGCCTAATTTCACCTTCCGGGTCACCGTTGGCGACACCAGCTGCACTGGTGAGGAAGGCTTGGGCAGCCTGGCTGGGGTGTGCATTCACAGGGCCCTGTTGGCTTTGTTTCTTGGAGTCTCTTCCCAGTCGTCTTCTCTGAGGCCAGTGAGGGAAGGAGAGCTTTCAGGGGAGAAGCCACTGACTGGATTGGGGGAAACTGGTGTGTGAGGAGGTGGGCAGGACTTGGGAGAGTTAGAGGAGCGGGCGGGACTGCCACAGTGCTCTGGCAGATATGTCATCATCCTGGAGGAGAAAGGGGCGATAAACCCAAGGCTCAGTGAAGTATTTGGGGGAGTATGGGTCCGCTGCACTGGGCTCTGTTCCAGGTGCTCGACCAAATTCCTAGTTAATCTTAAACCACAGTCTAATCCAGGGCGGTAGATGGTAGTATCCTCACGTTGAATATGAGGAAAGTGAGACTTGGAGAGATTCAGCGACTCGTGCAAGGTCATGTGCCTAGTAAGTGGCAGAGCCAGGCCTTGACTCTAGAGCCTCCCCTCTTTACTTTTCCAGTCATCTGTCTCTATTGAGAGAAAAGGAAGTGCTTCCCAGAGGAGAGTAAAGCAGGGGAAGGCTCTGCACCCAGGGTGTATGAGCTCAGGAGCAGTTCCGCCTGGCCTGACTCCATCTGGGGAGCTCATGGGAAGATAAAAGCCCTCCCTTCCTGCAGTTAGTGTAGCGCTTCCAGTCTTGGGCAGGGACCGTTGGCGAGTGGGGCTTGGTTGACTCCCTGCAGCTGTGAGGAGAGAGGCCGTGGGATGCTGGTTTTTCTTCTGTCCTCCCAGTGACGTCCGGTATTGCCCACGCCCCTCTCCCAGGTCAGGGCCCCAGCAAGAAGGCCGCCAAGCACAAGGCAGCTGAGGTGGCCCTCAAACACCTCAAAGGGGGGAGCATGCTGGAGCCGGCCCTGGAGGACAGCAGGTGAGGGAGGAACAGCCAAGGCTTCCTAGAGGCCCTGCCAGGAACCCAGGCCCCTGTGCCACCTCCTCTGCCCAGGAGGGCTGGCCTGGTGACACGTAGCCGCCTTGACCTGGGCCTCTTCCTGAGGGTGGCCTCTGGACTGAGCAGGATGCTTCCGGGGCTCCTGCTGTTGTGAAGGACCCTTGGGCCGGGGGGGTTGTCAAGGGGCTGTGGTTTGGGCCCAGGCTAGGGAGGGGGCGGGGTGGAGGCCGAGGCTAGAGAGGCTGCTCCCCAGCACGCCTCCTCTGTTTAGCACGTTGTCCCTCCTTCTCCCACACTGGTCTTTGGAGTTTGTAGCCTCCGTGTTTCTTGAGTGGGAAGAGACCCTCCTTCCCCTTAGATCCAGTGTTTGGCAGCAAAGGTTTGCTGGTGGTTAAGCTTCCTTGAGTCTTTGGCTGAAGCGGGAAGGAGTTTTCTTAGGGGATGGGGAGGCCAGGAGGACCTGGGTCCCCCCTTCTACTCCCTCCCCCTACATGGGTGTGAATCAAAGGCCCCCTTCCCCTCGGGAAGTTCTTTTTCTCCCCTAGACTCTTCACTGCCTGAGGACATTCCAGTTTTTACTGCTGCAGCGGCTGCGACTCCTGTTCCATCTGCTGTTCCAACCAGGTATCTTGTGTTTCCTGCCTGCCTTGGTGGGGAGAGGGGAGGAAGGGGTCCTGGCACTTGGTCCCCCAGCCTTTGGACCCAGGCTGGTCAGGCAGGAGGAAGCCTGAGAGTAAACAGAGGCTGGAATAGTTGGGCCCCAGAATTTGAAGAATTCGTCCCAGCTGGTAAGCTCTTGGGACAGGAGGGAATTGATGATTTTTAAATGGCCATGTGGATGATGCTTGGCCACGTCTGAGGGTCTCGCGGGCCCCATTTCCTTCGGAGTTGGTCACATGATGGTCCGGTGTGCGTGTCCCATCAGGTGCTTCCAGGGACTGGATATGTAGCCCCTCTCCCATTCTCCTGGCTGGGCGATGATCCTTTGTTCCAGAAAGTCTAAATGGGTCTTGGCCTCACCCAAGACCTCACTTGGGTGGGAGGGGGAGGAAGCAGGCTGGACATTTGGATGGACAGCTGCCTGCCAGGCGGGGAGTAGGGAGATGGTCACGGGGACACCGGAGCAGGGCTTGGGACTCATGGACAGCTGCAAAAGGGACAGCCCCATCAGCGTTGGCCTGGACCCTTTTCCCTTCAGGAGCTCCCCCATGGAGGTGCAGCCCCCCGTCTCCCCTCAGCAGTCCGAGTGCAATCCTGTTGGCGCTCTGCAGGTGTGCCCCCATCCTCCTTTCCCGTGCATGCCTGTCTTCCCTCGAACCTGGGGCCATGAGGAACGCTCATGTGGGGCTCTTCCCTTGTTCTGAGGGCTTTTCCCACCCCCTTTATCCCTCTTCTAACCCGGGACCTGAGGCTCCCAGGGGAGGGGGGAGAGGACACGCGTTCTCGCTCAGCCCTGCGCACCCTTGTCTCTCCCTTCCAAGGAGCTGGTGGTGCAGAAAGGCTGGCGGTTGCCTGAGTACACGGTGACCCAGGAGTCTGGGCCGGCCCATCGCAAAGAGTTTACCATGACGTGCCGAGTGGAGCGTTTCGTTGAGATCGGTAACTGGGCGGAGGGGAGTTCTTGCTGCTACTCCAGCCCCGGCCACCGGCAGCTCCTAGCCTCTCTCTGCCAAAGCCCCACTGTCCTGGCTGAGCCCCCGGCTTGGCTCCTTCCTCCCGGCATCTCCCTTGCACGCTGTCTTTTGCCCCCTGCTGGTTGACCAGGTTCTCAGGCGCATGGCAGGTACCGAACTCCTCTTTCCAACTGACATCCCGTGAGGGGACCCTCACCCCGAGTTTGAGCTGGGTGGAAGGCACTGGGTCTGTTGGGAATCAGAATCCAGCAACCCTCTCCCCACACGCAGGCAGTGGCACTTCCAAAAAGCTGGCAAAGCGTAACGCGGCGGCCAAGATGCTGCTTCGAGTGCACACGGTGCCTCTGGATGCCCGGGACGGGAATGAGGCAGAGCCTGATGATGATCACTTCTCCATTGTGAGTGGTTCGTGTGGGCCAGGCACTGTGCTCCGTCCTCCGTGCCAGGCAGGGCCCCGGGGACATGAGCCTGTCACTCGGGAGTGAGCCCCTCCAGGTCCCAGGCCTGCTTCTCCCCATTTTCCTACCAGAGCCAGAGTTCCCTGGGCCCCCTCTCTGCCTCAGCCACAGGCCTGCCTGGCGAGTGC
Organism: Crocuta crocuta; assembly: GCF_008692635.1. Taxonomy (NCBI): domain Eukaryota; kingdom Metazoa; phylum Chordata; class Mammalia; order Carnivora; family Hyaenidae; genus Crocuta; species Crocuta crocuta. The sequence continues at coordinate 13,351,317 of NW_027528345.1, forward strand.
CAGGGGGAGCTGGCCCGGGGCAGGGGCCCTGCACACTGCTGCTACTGGATGACGAAGGCTGCCCGGACCCCTGGTCCAGAAAGGCCAACTCAGAGAAGGCACGCGGGACGAAGCACTCCTTCTGTGGGCTTTTCTCCCCTTGGCCTCGAAGGTCCGGTCAGCGCCTGGGTCTCAGCTCACGGCTGCATCTTTCTCCCTGTCCCCGTCTCGCCAGGGTGTGGGCTCCCGCCTAGATGGACTTCGGAACCGGGGCCCAGGCTGCACCTGGGATTCTCTGCGAAATTCAGTGGGAGAGAAGATCCTGTCCCTCCGTAGCTGCTCCTTGGGCGCCTTAGGTGCTCTGGGCTCTGCCTGCTGCAGCGTCCTCAGTGAGCTCTCTGAGGAGCAGGCCTTCCACGTCAGCTACCTGGATATCGGTACGGCTGGTCGGGAGGCCGGGGATGGTGGGGACTGAAGCAGAGCAAGTACACGTGGGTCTGCGGGGGCGGGCACGTGGTGATGTGGCTGTAGCCCTGCCGGCTCTGCCTTCCACCCAACCCTNCAGTGCCTGGTGGAGCTGTCCACACAGCCGGCTACCGTGTGTCATGGCTCTGCAGCGACCAGGGAGGCAGCCCGCGGCGAGGCTGCCCGCCGTGCCCTGCAGTACCTCAAGATCATGGCGGGCAGCAAATAAAGCCCCAGCTGGACTCACGGATGTGCACCCACGCTCCCTGCCCTTCTTGCCCCTGGCCCACGTGTCTGCTCAGCTCTGGTACCCCTGGAGGGGCCGTCTCTACCTCTGACACAGACTGCCTGTCTGCAGGCTCAGGAGGACACAGGGCCAGGAGCCAGGAACCACAGGGCCTTGGCTGGCCCAAGATCTGTCCTCCTGTCACTGGTGGTGACGAGTGAGAATGAAATCAGGGGGCTCTCCCCTAGAGCCCAGAATAAACGCGCTGCCTCTTGGATTCTTAAATCTGCTCTGTTTCTCTGACTGATACTGACGACGGAGGAGGTTAGCACCAGATTGCCTCCCCTGTTGTGCCTCCCCACCTTGTTCCCCACTCATCCCCACAGTCGCCTTTCTAGAGGCAGGAGGCTAGGTGCGGTGACCTCTGGGAACGCCACCACCTGGGTTCCTGCAGAGCTGGGTTTTGTGGGGCTGTGGTTCTTGTCCCGGGGCTCTCCCCCAGCCCTTTCACGTCTCATCCAGGCAGACACATGGGTTCAGAAGCCAGACAGCTTTATTTGGGGGTGGGGGTGGGTGGGAAAGGGAGACATGGCACTTTCAGTTGTGAGCCTTGCATGCAAATATTTCAAGGGATGACATGTCACTTCTTCCCAAAGCGTTGAGGGGCGGCCAGGCTCCAGAACGGGGAGCTGAGCCCCTCCCCAGCTCGGGGACCCAACTGTTCGCTGCTCCAGGAGCCCCGGGTGTTTCTGCCAAACCTTGGAAAAGATCCATCCTCAGCTGTAGGTCCTTACGGCCCCTCCCAAATCTCCCCCCACCCCCTTTCCTGTCCCTTTGGCCCCTGCCTTGCCCAGTGTCCCTCTTAAACTCACCTCTGGGGCTGAAACCGAAAGGCTGAGCTACGGCCGGGTCTCTGCATGGCCTGGAGCAGGGAGCGCAGGAATGACCCAGGGGTCTGGGCCTCCGGCAGCGGGCGGGGCCTGCTGTCTTCCTCCTGTGGTTGACAGGGCCAGCGGGGAAGGAAGGTGGGCAAAGGCCTTGGACATTTAGGTCACATGGCGAAGGGAAGCTGAGGAGCTATCTCCTCAGATACGAGGACCCAGTGAAGACCCCGGCAGCCCAAGTACCTGAACTTGGGAACACAAGCTTCAAGCTGAGAGAGAAGAATGGCAACACGGGAATGGGGTGGTCACTTACCACAAAGATTTGGTGTCCTTCGTCTTGGCCACCTGGTCCTTGGGCACAGCCCCAGTCTGGCAGTAGCAGCAGCAGCAGCAGCAGCACTGCTGCCCGCCTGGAATCCATCCTGCCGTGTGCCTTCCTGCGGCTATACCCGCCTCTTATACCCGCTGTGTCCCGGCCCCCTCCCCTCAGCAGCCCGAGGGGCTCTAGAACAGGCAATGCAAACACATGGCTCCATTAGGAGCCGCCTGGGACCCCCTCCCATGGCACCCCCGGGACTTCCTGCTCCCAGCCTCCGGCCCCCAGCCCCAAGGCCTGGAGTTAGAGACTTTATTAGATCCATAAATCCTGTCTCCAGAGTTCAAGAAGCATCATTAATTGCAGATGCTTTGTCAGAGGCAGGCCCTGAGGGGCCTTCACGAACCCCTAATTTCTCAACAGGTTGGAGAGCTCCAACTGATCACCTCCTCTCGTTCCTAACTTAGAGAATAAAAGCATAGAGGAAGTCTTCTCAAGAAGGGCTAGGCATTATGTCCTGGGACAGAGGTAGGGGCTAAGAGCCAGGGTGAGAATTCGCCAGAATGACCAAGCCGGGTCCCTCCAGAGACTGGCTGCAGCCGGGGTCATCCAGCCTATTCACAGCCTTGCGCCTCCATGCCTCTTCGAGGGTTAAAAGTGAAATCACTATGCTGAGATTTGCCTGGGGATGGAAAAGTGGGATACAGGGGGCTAAAAGGTTTCAGAGTCCACACAGTGGGTGACTGCTTCAAATCTTTGTAGACTGACCCCGTCTTCACTCGAGAGCCCTGCTTAGGACCTGCCTCACCTGGGCTGCTGGAGCCCTCCTCTGCAGTGAGGCACTGCTGCCACCCTGTGGCCACAGCTCTGCACTGTCAGGTCCGGCCATTTCCTTTTTCTGCTCTTTGAAGGGTGGGGGAAGACGGAGGTTCCTAAGGCTGACTCTAAGGAGCCACAGAAGGCAGGGGCAGGACACTGGGGTTGGAATATGGTTCTGTCTACCTTCTCCTAGTTACCCCAGCCTCTGACCTGTTGGAACAGGTGAAAGGAATTCTGCCTTAGGAAAAAAAATCAGTCACTCTCAGGAAGGGGTCCTTCAAAGTCATCTGGTACAGTTTCCCTTCTGATCCTAAAATTCCTTCCTCAGCTTCCCCCGTCCTCTCCTCCCCTCCCCACCGCCGTGTGATTCTCCAGCCTGTGTTGGAGAGGGGCCATGACATAAAGGGCCTGCGGATCAGTCTTGGGCAAGTGCATCTCAATGAACTGCAGTCTCCTCACCTAAAACATGGCAACATTAAAAGGAACTACTGTCAGGGAGCCTGGGTGGCTGAGTTGGCCAAGGGTCTGACTTTGGCTCAGGTTATGACCTTGAGGTCCATGAGTTCAAGCCCCACGTCAGGCTCTGTGTTGACAGCTTGGAGCCTGGAGCCTGCTTTGGATTCTATGTCTCCCTCCCTCTCTCTTTCAAAAATAAACATTAAAAAAAAAAAAAATGGGGTGGGGTGCCTGGGTGGCTCAGTCGGTTGGGCCTCCGACTTTGGCTCAGGTCATGATCTCACGGATTGTGGGTTCGAGCCCCGCGTCGGGCTCTGTGCTGACAGTTCAGAGCCTGGAGCCTGCTTCGGATTCTGTTTCCCTCTCTCTCGGACCCTCCCCTGCCCCCGCTGTCTGTCTCTCTCTCTCTCAGAAATAAAGAAACCATTTAAAAACAAAATGAGGCAACTGGGTAGGTAGCTCAGTCAGTTGAGCGTCTGACTTCGGCTCAGGTCGTGATCTCAGTTCGTGAGTTTGAGCCCTGCATTAGGCTCTGTACTGACAGCTCAGAACCTGGAGCCTGTTTGGATTCTGTGTCTTCCTCTCTCTGCCCCTCCCCATCTCATGCTTTCTCTCTCTCTCAAAATAAATAAACATTAAAAAAAAATTTTTTTTTAAAAAGGAATTACTTTCTAGGGTGAGCATTATTTGAGATACTTTTTGTAATCCATTCGGCACCGGATCTGGCACAGAGCAAGTGTCCTCAAAACGTTAGCAGTGGTGATCCGTTCACACATGAGTCCCAGTGAACTTTCCATCTCCTCAGACAGTGGTTGGGCAGATGTATCTGTATGCCATGCTGGCTTCTGTCTCCTGTGGCCTCCACCAGGGGTCCTAGTGTGCTTCACTAGGACTGTTGCACATTTGTGTGCAAGCCTTTCATGTCTTTGAAGACAGACTCCCTTCTTCCACTCTTTTTTGTTAAGGGGACCTCCCTCTTTTAAGCAAGGCATCTAGAAACCGATTTATAACTCCGGAGAGGTAGAATAAAGCCGGTTTTGATCTGGATGTTCTACTAGGTTTCTATTGATGCGGCCTAAGGTAGGGGGACCCCTTTGGAAGCTTGGGCTCACAGCTGGTCCCAGGCACGGAACCTGACACTCATCATCATATCGTGGAGTGTCACCGCTTCTTAGAAGGGAGTATCCAGGTCACGAGCAGACGGGATTTTCTGTGGGAAATGGATCCTATGCCACATCACGGCCTCTGTCTGTTCTTACCTGACAGAAGTCCAGAGGGGCAGGGTTGTGAGCCACTGCAGAGTGGCGCCGGGGTGTTTTAATGCCAGCACGTGCACTTCACCATGTGCCTTGGGCAAATGTCTTAACCTAAGCCTCAGTTCATCTTAAATGAGGCATTACCAAGAGGCTGTTGTAAACATGAAAATGACTTGATGAATGCAAAGCATCTAGTGTTCCATCCAGCACAGAGCAGCCAATAAGTGTCTGCCACTCTGATTCTCCTAGTATCTGTGCTCATCAATTACAAGTGGACCTGAGCTGAGGTTCAATTCAGTAAAGGTCTGGCCTAGCTAACTTCCTATGCCCAGGATGGAGACGGCTACCTCCTTTGGTAGGCACAGGCATATCTTGGAGACATTGCTGGTTCAGTTCCAGACCACTGCAATAAAATATCACAAGAAGGCAAATCAAATGAATTTTTGTTTCCCAGCACACATAAAAGTTATGTTTACTCTATGCTGTCGTCTATTAAGTGTGCAAATGTCTTAAAAAGTCAATCATGTCCATACCTTAAATTTAAAAGACTGCTGGGGCACCGGGGTGGCTCAGTTGGTCAAGCATCTGCCTCTTGATTTTGGCTCAGGTCATGATCTCAGGGTTCATGAGATCTAGCTCCATGTCCGGCTCTGTGCTGACAGCGTGGAGCCTACTTGAGATTCTCTTTCAAAATAAATAAAACTTAAAACAAAGTTAAGATATTGCTAAAAAATGCTAACAATCATCTGAGAGTTTTAGCGAGTTGTAATTTTTTTTTTTTTAAGTAAGCTCTACATTCAATGTTGGGCTTGAACTCAGGACCCTGAGATCAAGTCAATGCTCTACCTACTGAGCCAGCCAGGCCCCTGCAAGTTGTAATCTCTTTGCTGGTGGAGGACCTATCCTTGATGTTGGGCACTGCTGACTGATCAGGTTGGTGACTGCTAAAGGGGTGGGGTAGCTATGGCATGGCGATTTCTTAAAACAAGATAATGAAATTCTGCTTCATCGATTGGCTCCTCCTTTCATGAATGACTTCTCAGTAGTGTGTGATGCTGTTTGATAGCATTTTACCCACAGAATTTTAAAAATTGGAGTCAAACCTCTCAAACCCAACCACTGCTTTATCAACTACGTTTCTGTTATTATATTCTGTTATTATATTCTAATAATCTTTTTTTCAGATTTTAAGTAATCTTCCCACCTAACATGGGACTTACATCTCGAACTTACAATTCTGAGATCAAGAGTCCCGTTCTCCACCGACTGAATGTGGCTCCAGCCAGGCACCCCTGTAATATTCTACCACAGATATTATATTCCCGGGGAGGCTCCAACCATCAACCTTTCGGTTAACAGAGACCCCGCCCTGTAATATTCTAAATCCTCTGTCATTTCTTTTTTTTTTAAAATTTTTTAAATGTTATTTTAAATTTATTTCTAGGAGAGAGAGAGAGAGAGACAGCGTGAGCAGGGGAGGGTCAGAGAGAGAGGGAGTCACAGACTGAAACAGGCTCCAGGCTCCGAGCTGGCAGTCAGCACAGAGCCCGACGCGGGGCTCGGACCCACGAACCGCGAGATCATGACCCAAGCTAAAGTCAGACGCTTAACCGACTAAGCCACCCAGGTGCCCCAATCCTCTGTCATTTCTACAGTCTTGACAGCATCTTCACCGGAAGGAGAATGTGTCTCAAGAAAGCACTTTCTGTGCTCTTCCGTCAGCAGCAGCTCCTCTGTTCAGGTTGGATCATGGGGTTACACCAATGCAGTCCCATCTTCAGGCTCCACTTCTAAATCTAGTTCTCTGCTGTTATTTGCCCACATCTGCGTTACTTCCTGCACTGGAATCTTGTACCTTCAATTTATAACAAAACAAAACCCCCCCACCTATGCGAAGCACAACAGAACAAGATACGCCTGCATCTGGAATGGCTTAATTCTCCCACCCTGAGAAAGTGCCCTCCCTTCAGTCTCAACGCTTCCAAAACCTCACAATCTTGGTGGCTTTGGTCTTTGGCTTTCAGCAACTTATTTTCTCACCCTTCTCTGGGAACCTGTGTGCTCCTGAGCACAACACGGCGAAGACCACCCTGCCTTTCCCACTCTCCTGTAGAGACTCCAGCTTCCTGCTTGTGTCACTTATACCAAATACCAGCCACAAACAGCTTCTAAATTGCTTCTCTTCTACTGGGAAACCCTCAGAGGCACCTGTTATCTGCTGGTCAAGTTCTGCAGCCTGGCTCTCTCTTCCTCACTTGTGCTAATTATCTAAGGGTGCACAGACACGAGCTATTAGTAGGGACTCCCCTGCCCCTCGCCACAGTTCCTGGCCATTACATGTTTTTCTGGCGAACTCTTACCTGCTTTTAAACAAGCTCCACCCCTCACTTCCAGATCGCCCTCTTCCCCACATCTTCACTTCCTGTGTGTATGTGTGCACTTCCCTAGTCATGCTGCCAAGTTACTGAGAGTAGGGCTTGCTTTTGGTTTTTATTGTTGGGAGGAAGGTGGGGACAAAACAGAGATAAGAGGCCGCCTGTCTTCGGACACCCGACCATTCCCCATTCACATAACGCACCCACATTCTATAGTGAAGGCTCCCATGATGATGTGGGGGCCCTTGTCCCCAGGGCAGTGCACAGATCTGAACCCTGGTCTCTATGCCTTCTTTTGTGTTATGTAATTTATATAAACCACATACCTTCTCTAGGCTGTGTCTTCCCTGCATCAAAAGGAGGGATAAGAATCCCTGCTCCTTCTGTCCTAAAAAATGGGAGAGTGAGGAAAAGCACAGACGTGAAAGCCCAAGGAGTTCCCAGAGAGGGTGGCCAATGAGACTTGTAGATCAGAGTACCGAAGCATTAGACATAACAGTGGTTCTCTTTGATAGTTTAATGTTATATTTGCAGCATAAATAAGGCACAATATATGTCAGGGCAAGGGGGAGCAGGAGAAGGCATGGCCAGGGGCAGAACTGCTGGGTGGTAAGGGGGGGATGGAAGAAGGCACGGTTAGGGAGAACAGAGCGAAGCCTCTGTCTCAGCCCCGTCCTGGGAGATCGTGAGAGCCTGCTCACAGGGATCATGCCAAGTGGGTGGCAGGGAAAGGGAGGAGACGGTTTTGTAACAGAACAGCCCGTAGCACTGCATCCTCTCACCTGTCAAAGCGCATCGCTGGGGACTGGAGAGACCCAGACCCAGAGTATAGCTCCTTGACGGGATGGAGAGGTGCTGCTACACGTCAAAGATATACAGATGAACAGAGATATAGCCATAGATACACACTGCTTTCTTTCAACAGATACCATGTCAGGAGGCTGCAGCCTCCACGGTTGGGGCTGGAGGCTCCTCTCCCTGCCGGAAAGGTGTGTGTGTGTGTGTGTGTGTGTGTGTGTGTGTGTGCGCGCGCGCGTGCGTGTGTGTGTGTGTGTGTGTGTACAGGACAGCTCGAGCTCCAGCCCATCCTTCCTGTAACAAAGAACGTGGAGTGACCAGTCTGCAAGGGAATATGGGACAATTCCTGTCAGGACCAAGTCAGAACAGGTTTTAGGAAGAAGTAGAAGGAACTCAAGCCTAGATTCTGAGATGAACGACGCGGTTGTTGTTTTAATGGGGGTGGAGGGAGGGACTGGAGGAAGTGGGAAAATGTGTTAGTGCTAAGGCAGAGGATGGTACTTAAAGTATCCCTGGCACCCTACAGGATTTCCCAGCTTGCCCCTAAGGCAATGGTTCTCACACTTTAGTGTGTGTCAGAATCACGTGGAGTGCTTGTTAGAGCCCAGCCTGATTCAGTTTCCGATTCAAGAGGTCTGTGGTGGGGCCCAAATGTGTATTTCTACCAAGCTCCCAGATACTGGTGCTGCTGCTGCTACTGGGCCTGGACCACATCCTGAGAACCACCGCCCTAAGGGAAGGTCAGTGAAACTAGTGCTCATAGCCATTTCTTACAGCTAAAACATCACTCACCGGTAGCGAATGCTGATGGGAGCTCTGTGCTACCAGCACCCCACCCCATTACAAAAATAAGATAAACCCTAGCAGCTACAATACAAACCTGCGTCTACAAAGGACACAGCTGTCTTAACCTGCCTTACTCTCCCCAGCCTTTTCTCATTCTGGGGGTAGGACTTTACCCCAAAGAGAGATGCATGAACTGGTAACAGGGTGGGAACAGTGGCCAGTAGCCACCTACGCTTATTCCTGCTCACTCTGGGGTGAGTGGGTGGGGATTTATGTCTGTGTGTACATGCATGTATGCAAACACAGAGGGAAATCAGTTTTATACTGTGAGGGGGATGACTAGGGTTGTGGGGGTCTGAAGTAGGATGGGGGATCCTCTAATCTGCCTTGGGGTCCTGTCCCATTCCCCCCTCCACCCCTGTCAAACAAAAGTCTAAAGAAAGCAGAAAGAGCATATCAACAAAGGCATAGGTGATATAACTAGGAAGACTGGATTCTAATCGGACTGGTTATGGAATAAAAAAAAAAGAATACATTTCCTTCCTGTGTATACAATGTACAATATTCATGAAAAATAATGATTGGGGGATGGCAAGGAAGTCATGAAAGAAAGGGGGGTGACTCGCAGGGGAAGGGGGCTGTCTCGGGGCTAGCACCTTTAAAGGAGCCTCTCAGTGTGGAGCAGGGGAGCCTTAGAAACCAGAGGAGTTTTTTGGTGTCTGCTTGGCGGTTCAGGCTGTAGACAGGGCATGGTTATGGTTAAGTACCCTGTTAACCAGGATGGGTAGTGCTGGAGGGCAGCAAATTAGGAAAGGAGCTAAGAATGGCAGAACAGGCATGGAGGGGGGCGGGGGCGGGCGGCCANAGTGCTTAGGGTCACGGAGAGGAGTGGAGGATGAAGAAAGCCAGATTTGGGGTGTACAACCAATAGGGAAAGAGCAAGTAAAGGAGAGCCTACGTTTCCCCTCTCTAGCAGTGAGGGAAGTTTCCTCTGACTTTTCAACTCTGAGCAAGCTTTCTTTTAAAGGAACAGGGCAAAAGTCTGCAGACCAGAACCCCTGGTATGGCACCTTTCTCTTTGGCCTTGGTTATCTATCATCTGTGTCTCTGCAGTGAGGTGGGAGCGTCCCAAGGCATCCACACTCCCAGCTCCTTTCACAGAGTATCTTCCCCTGGGCCCCTAGAAAGACCATGATCATTAAGAAGGGAGAAGCGACGCCCTCCACGATGCTTGGTTCTGGTCCAGATAAGTCTGGAAAGCAAAGGGCAAGGGAGAGTGGCCACACGGATGGCAGCAATAACAAATAAGTATAAGTAACATCCCCCTTAACTATGAGACAGTCTTAGGATAACCAACTGCCCTGCTTTCTCAGTGAGGCCAAGGACCAGCTAAAGAGCTATCTGGGAGGTTATGTCCTGTTCCTTCCTACTGCTTCACTAGTAAGCTTCTGGCAATCTTCTCAGTTAGGCCCCAGTAATAACTTCCCACCGATGACAATGAGGTAAGAGCTCGAGAGGGGGGAGACACGGGGACTGAGAAACTACATGAAACCCTCTAAATAAATGAGTTGTCCTACACGGGCAGAGATGGGTACGACTTGAACTTCCTCCAAGGCCAAGCAGTGAGGCAAGGCACGTGTGCAGTGACAAACGGATTCTTAACTTGAAAAACACTAGAATAAAGGGGAAGAAAAACAGTCCAGGGTCTTATGAAGGCTCCTTAGGAGCCATAAACTCAGTCAAGCTTTAGGGCAAGGCTGCTGGTGGGAAATCAAGATGATAAAAAATGAGACACAACTAAAGTGGAAGAAAGTCCCAGGGAGCAGCCGTCAAAAGGAAAAGTCCTGAGTACAAGTTACGGCTGTGAACTGTTAAAGGCAAGTGCGGTCCCTGGAGGTGGGGACTTGCATCCCGACCATCTGCTGGGCCATTTGCTAGTCTGAGTCACCTCAGGGGCTGTTCCTATTCGGTCTCAGGTGGCAGAGGATGAGAAAACCATGTTTTCTCTCCATTCTCTTAACCAGGTGTGTCTTGTTCAGCA
>NW_027528345.1:13361904-13376171 GCF_008692635.1 Crocuta crocuta
GGGGGGAAGGAAAACAAATGCAGTGGAACACATCACCTGACTGGCTCACCGGTATAGCACTCCGAGAAGATGGGACTCTCTTAGCTTAGATGTCCTGATTCCCCCATGACAGCCAATTCTGGAAGACAAACTAAGGAAGGAAGCTGGCAGTTATTTTGTATGTATGTTTAAGATGGAGGCAGGAGAGAGGGAGAAAAGGGCATTCTTGGCTTGGGCAGATGGCAGGAGGTGGCTCTGGGACAATTGGAAGGGATTCATACTGACAGGCTATTAAAGCTGACCTATCTATCCACAGGCCTCTGGCTTTGTATCACTTCCTGTGGCCCTGGTAGAAATTGCATATTCAGAGCCAAAGGAAGATCGGAAGTCTTCATGGGGAAGAAAGAGGGACACGAGGGATGAATTTCTCCCCCTGCAACCGAACTCCTCAAAGTAAGAATGGCTGAGAGCAATAGTCACCAATTTCCCAGGCAGGCCAGACCTTCCCCAAGCAGGGCTGTTCTGCTGAGATCAGTACTGCACCTCCTCTCTCTTGCCCCTCCCCATCCTACCTGACCCTCGAGAAAATCCACTTAGGACCCTGGCTCTGATGTCTCAGAGTCCTGGGGCTGGGCCTTTGGGGACGCGTTGCATCTAGGGGGCAGAGAGCAGGGAAGGGCTGAAGACATGCTGCAGAGCAGAGGGGACCAGAGGCTAGCCTAGGAGCCTGGTGTAAGACAGAAGGGGGGAATCCAGGGTGAGGGGCGCTTGTGAACAGAAGACCCTAGCCCAGAAAAGCAGACAGACACGTGAGGCTGGGAGAAGAGCAAGGGAGTGTGAGCGTGCCCTACACAGCAGCTTCGGAAGGCTGCATCTGAAGAAGGAAGACAGAGGCAGGACACAGGGGGACAGAGAGGGAGAGACAGGAGTGACGGACGACCAAATGGAACATGTGTGCTTTGGCCAGTAAACTCTTGTAAAACATAAAGAATCAGTTCAGTAACCTGACAGAACGAGCTTTCAACTATGCAGTTCCTGCCTGCCCTAACGACAGCTGCAGGAGGGCGGGCTGGGGAGGCAGGAATCGGCCAGTCACACTCGGGGTGCTTTCCCTTTTCACTAACAAGCAAGAGCTAATAAGGCCACACAAGTTGATCTTGCCAAGACTTAGTGGGAGGCGGAAAAGGCCCCTCCTGGAGACTGGGAAAACTCAAGACACAAAGCGAGATACCCAAATAGCTCTGGAAATAGTTGAAAAAGGACTAGAATTCTTGGGGTTTCTTTCTTTCTTTTTGCTTGTTTTTGTTTTTGAGGTTCTCCTGGTGGCAGGTAGGGAGAAGGACTAAAGTTTATGGAGGAGCTGGAAAATACTGCTAATTCATGTATCAAAGGTAACTTCACATTCGCCATAAGTGAATGTTTTAACTAGACTTCAGGAAGGGGAAAAGGGGATAAGATAAGCAGCTAAAGGGAGACAAAGTCCTGAGCCTATGGGGTGGCTGAGGCGGGCCCTCGGGTGACCTGCCATCAACATTAGCCTCCCTTTACCTAGCAGGAAGTGGCGTGCTGCTAAGAACAGGAAGCTAACAGCCATGGCTTCACGGGAAGAGAGGGAACTGAGAAGCCCAAAACCTAGAAGTGCAAGGGTTAGTGTTAAGAGACAGGTATACATGCACAGGCAGGGGTGATTGTTCGGACCATCTAGAAAGGCCTTTGGCTGTGGGTACATCAGAAACTGCCCCCTTTGGGGATGATCTATGTGGCTCCGGGGCTGGGAGGCTCTTAGTACAGGTGTCAATGTACATGACCATGTGGCTGAAGAGAAAAGCCCCACTTCTGTCCGTTACTCACAACACACAATCTTCCCCCCATACTGCCACGTCCAAGGCAGATAGATGGAAGGGGTAAGATGACATCTCTCTTGGCTCTCGGGCGGGCGAGCTCTGGCTGGGGACCTCTCCACCAGGGGAGGCATCATCTGCCCGCAGACTGGGACTGTGGGGTCATGATCACATGCGACTGTATCGGCATGCTCAGTTCTGTCCTTTGGCTGGCCATCTGAGTGAGGACCGAGGTGGCCACAGCTTCGGCTGCAGAGCGAACACTGAGGCCGTTGCTGGGAGCTGTTGCCGAGCTGTGTTGAATCACAGGGGCTGGAGAACCCGTGGGCTCTGAGCTTTCCTTGGGGCTTTCTGCCAGGGAAGAAGGCAAAGAGCAGAGAGTAAGTGGTTAGAGAACAGCATGGGCAAACAAGCAGGACCACCTGTGCCCCAATCCTAAAGGAGCCCAAAAGAAAAGGAAGCCCATCGTTCTGGGGGGAAACCTCCCGGGGTCTTGGCTTCTAAGCCACAAAGGGGCTGGGAAATGGGAAGTTGTGAGAAGGGAAGCAAGAACCAGGCCCACATTAATCTCTCTATCCTAGTAAAGCAGACACCTCAACATGTTAATTACACCATCTGGCTTCTAGGTCTTTGTGTAGTTCATTACCCCTATTGGAACACTTTTCCTTTATTCATGTCTTTAAAGGTGATTTAAAATAGATCTCTTGTTTTAGCTATCCTGATTAATTCCCACAAGAATTTAATTGTTCCATTATTTTTTTATGTTCCTTTAGCATGCAGTTGCACCACAGGTGAGCCTGATAAATATCAAGGTGCACTCAGAGGATGTTATGACCAGTCCTTGGCCAAGGTTCGGTTAATGCAACAAACTACAAAGAGGCCTGCTGGACCCTCCTGATATCAATTAGCTAGGCATTAACGGCCTCAAACATGTATTATGAGCTATGCCACGTCACCTAAAGTGATGATAAACACAGAGCTGAGCTGCACACAAAGGTGACTCCATGTTGTTCTTCAGTCGAGTTTTATTAAACATCACATAACCTCTATGGCTGCTTAAACAGAGATGTGTGCAATAAATACGGGCAAGCTAGTAAGAGCTGGTTGTATTTTTCGTTCACTCCTGATGAATGTCTGAGTCTTCTTTCAGGATTCAAATATAACCTGCTCTGTTGCACTCATGAAATTAACCTTTCTATCACGTGGGCTCTCAGAGTGCACATTTCATCTACTCCGTCTGTCCATCGTTTTACCAAGCATCCTCTGTGTGCCGGCACTGGGGTATATAATGAAGAAGCCAAGAGGCCTGTCCTCAGGAAGCTCCCACGTGAGGGACTGTGGGAACGCTTACCTTATTTACAGGTTGACACGTTTACCTCCTCATAGCTCTGAGCCCCTCAGAGGTGGAGACAGTGTGTCATTTGTCCTTTGTCAAATACCTACCACAATGGCTACACCACACAGCAGGAACTAAACACGGCCTTGGAAATACATAGTTTAACGGATTGACTTCCTCTTAAAAGTTCTTGCAGGGATGGAGTAGAAAACTTGCTATATACAGATTTCATACTGATGAATACTCAGTCCTTGCCTTCCTTACCCCATCAAAAAAGATTTGAAATAGCTGATCACTGAACTTGTTGAGCCACTTTCTTATTCTGGTTTCCAGAACAGCACACCCACTACTCAGCTCATTTTCTTCCCACTTTCTTGGTGGCTCATTCTGCTTCATCCGTGGGTTTCTTCTTTCTCTGACCTCTAACTGTTGGGAGTACCCCAGGGCTCGGTCCTGCGACTACTTTTCTCTTCCTGTCTGTGCTCTTTCGATAACAGTTAACATTTCATCCGATTTTGTGGCTTTAAAAACTAAGTACATGCTGCTGGCTCCCCGAGTTGTATCTTCAGCCTTTCCCCTGAACTGCAGGGCCACATAACCAGCTTCCACTTGACACCTCCACCTCCAAGCCCAGTCGGCTTCTTAAACTCAGCCTGTCTGAATCTGAGCTCCAGATATGCTTCCTAATCCATTTCTCTCTACACTTCCCTCTACTTCGGTTCACTGCAACTCCATTCTGGCAGTTGCTCAGGCCCAAATTTTTGGTGCAATTTTTTATTCTTTTCTCAGATACACCACCCCATCTGGCCCATCATCAAACCCGGTCACTCTAACTTCAGAACACATCCTGAATTCACCCCCTCCTCCCGACTTTCACTAACACCATCCTGGTCCAAGGCTCCATCATCTCTTGTTCACAGGACTGCAAAAGCTTCCTAAATGGACTGGCTGCTCCTGCCTGTGCACTCCTGCACTCTCCAAAAGAGTGATTCTGTTCAAACAGATCAGATCAGTCACATCACTCCTCTTCTAAAAACCCTCAAATGGTCCCCAACAGAGAGTAAAAGCTGAGGTCCTCACTATTACCAATGAGGCCCTATATAAAAATGTTCCCATTAGCTTCCCTACTTCATCTCCAACTCCTCTCCACCAACTCTCTGATGTTCCTAGAATGTGCCAGGCACATTTCAACTTTGTGTCTTTGCAACCGCTGTCCCTCCTATTGGCAGCACTTTTTGCCCTTATACAAATGCATAGCAAGCTCCCTCACTTCTTTTTTTATATAATTTTTTAAAAAAAAAATGTTTGAGAGAGAGAGGGAGAGAGAGACAGAGTACGAGAAGGGGAGGGGCAGAGAGAGAGGGAGACACAGAATCTGAAGCAGGCTCCAGGCTCTGAGCTGCCAGCACAGAGCCTGATGTGGGACTTGAACCCACAAGCCACAAAATCATGACCTGAGCTGAAGTTGGATGTTTGACTGACTGAGCCTTTCCTGGGAGTGCCCCTCCCTCACTTCCTTGAAAGTCTTTATTCAAAAGCCACATCATTGAAAATTTCCACCCTGCTGTCAACATTTCATATTCCTCTTCCTGTTTTTTTTCTTCCAAGCACGTACTCTTATCTAACATACTGTATATTGTACCTATTTATCTTGCTTATTGTCTGTCTCACCTACTAAAATATAAGCCCCTCAAAGGCAGGGATTTTAATCTAATATTTGGTTTCCTATTGTATCCTCAGCATGTAAAACAGTGCCTGGCACAGAAGAGGCTCAATCAACATCTGCTTAATGAATGAATGTATCCTGAAGTACATATTAAAATTAAAATTTAAATAGAGATGCTTAAAATGAGTGATGTGGTTACTCTTTTTCTATGGGAACACAGCTCCGAAATGATAAAGACAGTGGAAAAATAATTCAATATATCAAAAGTTGATAGCCAAAATTTCTATGAATTTATTAAATTTCTAAAGGACAGCTTTCACTGTCCATGAGCAAAGTATTCACAGTAATTTGAATTTCAGGACCGTGCTTGTCCTGAGCATGACTCTATGACCATCTCTTTCTAGCACTATTTTATGTGTGCATGTAGGTTACAGACTCAATCCACCATCAGCCCATCATTACAAAGATAAAATATACCCCCATATCACAATGCTTAACAATTGACAATGCTTCATCTGTTGTTCATATTCTCTTGAGGCCAAGATAGTGTCTTTGGTATAAGAAAGACCTAGATGTGAATCTTGGCTCTGCCACTTCCCCAACTGTGTAACCTCAGGTACGTGACTATCCTGAGTTCGATTTTCTTGTGTATCAATGGGGGCAAGATCTATTTCATGAGAGAACTGGGCAGATGGTAGACTGCCTAACACAAAGTAGGCACCCAATGAATATTGCTACCCTTTATCTCCAAGTATGATAACTCTATATGATTCTGAAAAAAATTACTTTGTAGGACTGGTTGTTCCAGAAAGGCTGTTCACTTTTCGGTTTTCCTCCCCCCCCCACCAAGAACATTTACAATGGGGTTATAAAATTATAAACCATTCAGATGCTCATTACATTGCAGTTTACTGCCTGACCAGCCTTGCTCAGGTTGTGAGCCACTCACCTAAATAGCCTTGGGTCTTTTTCTGTAGTGCAGTGACTGGGCAGTCTTTGTGAGCTAACAGTAGCTGTTTCAACTGAGCCACCTCATTGCGTAGTAACGTGACTTCATTCTAAAGAGGGAGGGAAGAAAAAAGTATTAAGAAAATTCATCCTCCGCCCTTGAACCTCCAGGGCTGTCCCCACAGTGAGGACAGATGCTGCCTGGATTTTCTCCCCTGAATCCAGGAGACCTCTGATCCAGCAAGGCGTAAGACAGCAGGGCCAGTACAGTCATGAATTCAACGACAGGAGCTGCTTACAGTGAAAAGTAGGGATTTATAATAGAAACATTACTCCTATTTAGGGGATAGAATCAAACCAAAATTAATAATGCATATGTCCTTTGACTAAGAAAGCCTACTTCCAAGAATCTATTTAACAACTACCTACTCAAGAGCACGCAAGGTTTACCATAGCACTGCTGTTCTGGCAAAAAATTAGAAACACTATAAATATCTATACTTCATAATATAACCACACTGTAGGATGTACTACTATACAGCTATTTAAAAAAATGAAGTAGATCCTCTATACACCTGGCCAGTTCTCCAGGAGATACTATTAACCCACTTAAGACAAACACACAGTCCTTTCCTGACCACCCCACAAAAAATATAAGTGAAGAAATAATTAGAACTACATGCATGTCTGGTAGGTGCACACCAAACTTATCCACAGGAAAAAAATAAGACTGGGGAAGGCATGCTGAAGAGGAACTTTGGTTCTGTTCTATATCTTTTTGTGTGCAAAAGTGTATACATATGTTAAATATATAAATACATTCATATACTACCTTTGTAATGAAATTTTTTGATTAGTAAGTAATCAAAAGAAGGAACAGTAATATTCAAGAAAATATCTGGCTTATAATTTTTCTATTTGTGCTTGTGGCGCTTTTTCTTTTTTTTAGTAAGCTGTATTATCTGGGGCAAATACATTTCCCTTTGGGTGTTCCACGACCCCAGTCAGATTTTACTGTGACCTAAAGTAACCTGGGGCAATTAATCTAATTCCCTTTATCCAAATGGGTCTACGGTTGATTCAGACTCCAGCAGCAGGTCTGGGAGTAGATGGTAAATGTCTTTTCTAGTCCCTAGGGAAGACATTTTAATTTTGACTGTTAGAGAGTCTCTTTCTGCACTCTTCCTGGCACATCTTCTGGATCTGTCCTAATTTAAAGAATCATCATCTTTCATTGTTTCACTTTTTTCTGATTCAATCCCACTTTCCAGATTCATCAATCCCCAAAATCATCCAGGACCCACTCACACTCAGCTGAATGTTCTGAGAAGTGAGTTCCTCTGCCTTCTTCTCTAGGGAGGACACCCAGAGCTTCCGCTTTTGACGGCAGCGGGAGGCGGCAGCCCTGTTGCGTTCCAGAAAACGCTGCCGCCGCTCATCAGGATCTTCATCCACTGTGCGTCGCCGACGCCCTCCGGTGCTAGGAGTGGGCTGGGCTGGTGAGACCTGGTGCCCAGGAAGGAAGAGAAGTTACTCGAAGGGAATGTCAACACTTTCCCAAGGAGACCTGACGTCAGGTGGATTAGCAAGCTCTGGTAAAGCTCTGGTAAAGGGATGCACTAGTCTCTGCAATCAGAGTGAGTCTCACTGCCATGCCCCTAAGCTTCTCTTCTGCAGGAGTTCCGCACTCGGTCTCCCATTTCCTTCCAGGCTTCTCAGCCCCACACTCAGAGAAACCACAGCTCAGGTGCAAACTGATTATTTCTGAGACGGACAAGATGAAACAAGCATCACTTTTTGTTTCGTAACAATAGAAAATCTTACAGGCAGGGAAATCATAATGGGGACTGGCTGCCAGGAGAACTTTTAGGGAGACTGTGCAATAAAAATGTCTGAGAATCAATGATTTGGACAAGCAATATATACAAACAACCAAATACTATTCATTTCAGAAAAGGAGAAAAGATTTTACTACCAGCAAGATACTGGCTATCATGGAGAGATATGAATTCATGTATTCTTATTTATAATCAGTTATTAATCATCCTCAGCAATCACCTTCCCCACCTTGTTGGTTCTGTTTGCTTTTAAACAAAAAATTATTCTTTAAACCCTTTACAAACTGGTGACACAGGACTGCCTCTTGTCTATAAATTTTAGGCTGATGTCCTCTGTCGCTAAGTACTTTTGGATCATCTTCCCTTTCTATTAGCTGATATGTGTTCAGAGAAGATAGACCAACTTTATAAAAGTAGCCCAAATTAAAATGTAGAAAGGTCAGCCATCTGTATAAAAGAAACTATATAATGTAAAACAATGCCAAAAATAAATTCTTCCTGGATCTGGTACTATTAGAGAATATCTGTATTAGTAGTTCCCAAATGCCAGAACTTACACCAGTTGCATGAGAATAAGCATGAGCTTACAGAAAAGCCCAGAAATGTTATACTCCATTTCAGGCCTTATTAAATCATGTTATCCATTAATGATTAAGAGATAATTTTATTTATTCACACTAATATTATCTCTCCCCAAAGAAAAAAATGGAGAGGAAATTTAAAACTCAATTTAATGAGCCAGAGCCTTGGGTCATCACTTCTCACTGTACTAAGGTAAGTTTACACTAATTCTCTTGAGATTTTCAATTTCTTCTCTGTCCTGAGCTCAGTGGAACACACGTAAAGACCGATGCTCTAGGAGGATGGGGAAAAGGAAATGACAGGCTCCTATTCTCTCACAGTAACTCCGCAGCTCATGCAGGGAATGAAGGGGAAAGAGTGCCAGGAGAAAGAAGAGAAGAAGGAGAAAGGAAAGGAGTCAGTGGTGACTAAAAAGAAGTCATGGCATTTTCTTATGTTTTTTAATTAAAAATTTTTTTTTTTGATTTTTATTTATTTTTGAGAGAGAGAGAGAGAGAGAGAGAGAGAGATGGATGGAGAGAGAGGGAGACAGACTCCGAAGCAGGCTCTAGGCTCTGAGCTGTCAGCACAGTCTGATGTGGGGCTTGAATCCATGGACCATGAGATCATGACCTGAGCTGAAGTCGGATGCTTAACCGACTCAGCCACCCGAGCACCACCATGGCATTTTAAGAGGGAAAGCAGCACAGCTTGGGCAAGGTGGCTGCTGCTTTATCGTCTCCAAAGACTAGCACCGTTATGGGACGTTGGGCGAGCTTAGCTTCCAACAAGAAAGCTCAAGTGAAGGCTTTTGTTGTTGGCCAAGCTTTAAGGTGGCATATGGACGTTAAATGTTAGGACATGTGGTGGTAACTCACAAAGCAGGTGGGGACATCGGAAAAAGGGGCTGGGCAAAGAAACCGATCTCAGGTTGTTGTCACTTGTCCAGCACAGATAATATGAAAACTAAGGCCTATTCAGTTTTCGAAGAAACTTAATTAAAACTGAGGCTTCCTTGAGAAAAGAACTGGGTATATGAATGGGATTGCTCTAGCTTTATTAAGACTTTCATTTCTCCGTGATAAAAAGGAATTGATAAGGAAAAGGTGTTTTGTTTGTTTACTGAGCCACCTTCGCACTGTGACATCACATTTTACGTATTTAAAAAAATTTTTTTAAGGATGCTCTATATCCAACTTGGGGCTCAAACTCACAACCTTGAGAATCAAGAGTCACACACTCTATCAACTAAGCCAGCCAGGCACCCTTGACATCACATTTTACTAATATATTGTTATTACTCAATTTTTGCTATAAAACCTAATCAGATACATTTTTTTTTGTTCTGTTTTTGGTTTTTTGATTTTGGTTTGTCTGGTTTTTGTAAGTCTTAGTAAGTGGGAAAGAGACTAGGGGAGCCTCCTTTGGTGCACAAAGTGGTTTGAGTGAGGTTCTGTTACATTGGAGAGGGCTCTACAGATACATTATTCACATGTTTATAGAAAGAAAAGACCAAAACACAAAAACTGAAACCCCCTTTGTGATGGTGCTGTGTTACCTGACGTAAGTATAACCTAGAAGGAGGTAAAGAATGGTGCACACTTTGCTACTGTCCAACTTAACAAGAACCAAAGCATAGGAAGATGCCCAGAAAACTGAAATTCACTCTTCTGTAATTTTTCCGCTCTTTGAAAAACAGACATGACATACAGAGTAACGGTGACGCAGCAGGCTCCCCCATCCAAATACCCAACTGACCTGTGGCTGGGCAGGGGATGGGGCATCAGGGTGTTGGATGAGGATCTGGCTCTGCTCAGGACGGGCCGTCACCATGGTGCTGGCAGTACCTACCACCATTCCACATCCACCATTGATTGAGGAGACTTGGTGGGTTAGCGTGGCTTTTAATCTCTGTGAGAAACAATAATAAAAAATAGCTTGTTGAGGGTGAGATTCTATCAAGGGTGAGAGAGTGGGCTTAAATTTTAATACTGATCTTACAAATAGCTAAAATTTCCATGCCAATTTGCCCTTAACGGAGAAATTAAAAGAAAATGACAGGGAGAATGTGCACCTGGATCCCTAAAATGCCTACTCTGTTCCTTGGCTATCATCCTGGGCACAGTTGGAGGGTGGGGGTTGTCGAAGTAATAGAGTCCAGATGAAAGCTCTCTTCTGGAACCCGGCCAGGTGCTGGTTACGCAGCTATTCACCTCTTGGCCAGCTCTCCTGCCCACTCATCCACCCTCCATCTGTCACCCTGGAACTGAAACAGCAAGCATTCCATGCCAAACAATCTGTGCTGCCTCTTTTCACTGCCATGGTCTATGTACCAGGTTCTAAAGGTGGATGAGAGGAGATAGGAGTCATGAATCAGGGTCTTTTCTTCTCCAGACCCCACAACAGAGTATCTTTAGCTCTGCAAGCCCCATAAGGTTTCTCTGGTTGGCTCGCTTGAAAGACCTAGACTGGTAACATTTCTTTTGAAAGGGCCAACATTGCCGTAAGCGGGGAGGTACTCACCATTTTGGCTTCTGATGGCATAGGGTGGCCAGAGGGAGAAATGGAACCGCCGCTGTTAACTGGTGGGCCAGGGATACCAGGAATGTTGGGCACCATAGACACAGGTCTGGCCAGCTGGATCAAGAGAAGGAAGAAAAACCAGAGGGGAACATAATACTAGTGGTAGGGCAACAGCTTCCCAAAATGAAGTGCTTCTGAGATTGGCATGTCAGGGCCTGTTCTGTGCAACTTGCCCACACGGCATACAGGGACAGCCTGGGAAATACCTTCCCCCATGGAGCACCAAAGGGAGGGGAATCTAATCCTTTGGTGCTACGACAATTTCTATAGGAAAAACTGGGGCTGTATCTTGAGGAAAGTGGTGGGCAATTTGGGAGGTGCTAAGTGCCAAGTGAAATCAACCAATCAGTAGGCTGGCAAGACCAACTCCTAGACCAGGAGCCAATTGTCCAGATGAGGCTTTGTCTAGTGTTCCACAGTACTGGATTGGCAGAGGTTAGTGAAGAGTTTGGGCAGGCTGCCACGCTCAACTAATACAGACCAGAGCCCACGTTTCCCTGGGGCTCACGTGTGTTTATGAGCATTCAGGTGGAAGGGAGGGATTAGTGTGCGGGTAGGGTTGGCTGCCCCAACTACAGAGCTCACCGATATGACAGAAGGCATCTGTACCGGAGGCCCTGGCAGCACAGGCATGGTCTGTCCATTAGCAAGATGCATGACGAGAGGGAGGGAGCCAGTGGGAGACCTAGAAGAGACATGAAGTAAAATGCTCATAATACAGACCCTTTTGCCTAGGGATCTTCCTCCTATAATTACAGCAGATCTCCCAGTCTTCTCTAGTTAAGGGAAGCTATAGGGCAACATTATAAAATCCTGACACCTTCAGAAAGGTGGAAAAAGTAGGGAGTGCTACTTACTTTACCTTATAGATGGAGAGAAATGCTAAGATCTTTACACTTTGCAAATTAAGCAAACATTGCTGAATTCAAATGGGTGGGAAGCTAATCCTATTAAGATTTTAGAACAATTAAACAAACATCCCTACCACTGGCATGTATAAATTGTCTTGCCTTAGGCAGGACCTGGACCAAAGCTGTCATTTTGCAAAGCTGAATTCTGTCATATAATAGCCAAATGTGAGTAAATTTCTCTTGTTCTTTTTCAAGTATTGCTCTACCTTGCCTCCAAAGATGTCACTTCACATTTGTCCTAGCAGGTCCAGTGAATAAGCTTTAAGAGGCTGAATCCAGACAACAACCTCTTAACCCTGGGGTGCCTAGGAACAGGAGCTCAAGTCCTCTCATTAGGAAATCTGTATGGACCATGCCAGGATTGAAGACAAACAGACAAACAAAATTAGGGGTAGCAAAGACGAAGAACCCTAACTCGGACTGAGGGGAACACCAGACTCAAAAAAAAAAAAAAAAAAAAAAATAAAGGGGAAAAACAAAGAACGCTTTCAACTCAGAGTCCTTTATAAGAAAGAGAGTTCATACCTGTGCACTGGCCAGTTGAGAGTGGCAGAGAGAGANGGGAGAAAAACACCAAAAAAAAAAAAAAAAAAAAAAAGACTTAATGGGTTTCAGCCTGTCATTCAGTAATGCCCCCACAAAACTTGTACAGGTTGAGGCCAATAATTAAATATATTTCCCTGTGTGGCCTTCACCAATATGATGAATTTTCTAAAGTTTTGAAGGTTCTTTTAGATCAAAGAATTATTAAACCTCCAAATTAAGGAAGCATTATTTCCAAATAAATACTTGTTTGTCTACTAATAAAGTAAAGGAGATTTCTGTTTATGGCAGGAAATTTTATTCAGAGAGGCAATCTCACTGACTTGTTTTCCTTGAGTATACAAAAAGAGTCCTGTTTTCCATCAAGTACAAAAAGATTCAGGCTTCGCTGTTTCTCCTCGCTGTCTTTACTTACCCCAGTTGCCTGTTGGATGGTGGAGCCTGTGTGATGACAGAAGTTGGGGAGGGAAGGGTTGGGTGAAGTGGATCATAGCCCAAGTGGAGAGGCAAGGAGCCAGGGCGCACGATGGTAGGTGTGGGGGTAGAGATCACAACAGGCTTTGGGGCCACCTCCTGGGGAGAAGAGACCAACAGATCACAAAATGCTATAAACAAAGGGTTGCTTATAGGAAAACGTATAGCTGGTAAAATGTGGTACAAATCTACTGGAAAGAGCACTGTGGTAGCTCATGTAAATCATGTCCTGACTCTATCATGATCATGGACCCATACCTCACTCACCCATGCAACAGGAATGCTGAGTGAAGACCTTTGGCTATCTTCCTTTCAGGGATGACTGCTATACGAATGAGAGGACAGCTGAAGAATCACGTGGAATCTTTGTAGAAGCACTATAGTGCCATATAAGTTCCAAGGACTGTCAGAATTTCAGTCTTTATATTCTCATTCCAAAATTTTTTTACTGTTTATTTATTTATTATTATTATTTTTTAATGTTTTATTTATTTTTGAGAGAGAGAGAGAGACAGCATGAGCAGGGGAGGGTCAGAGAGAGGGAGACACAGAATCCAAAGACAGGCTCCAGTCTCTGAGCTAGCTATCAGCATAGAGCCCGACATGGGGCCCAAACCCACGAACCATTAGATCATGACCTGAGCTGAAGTCAGACGCTCAACTGACTGAGTCACCCAGGCGCCCCTGTTTGTTTATTTTTGAGAGAGAGCGAGCGTGAGCAGGGGAGGGGCAGAGAGGGAGGAGACACAGGATCTGAAGCAGGCTGCACACTGACAGCAGGGAGCCCAATGCAGGGCTCACACAAACTGCGGGATCATGACCTGAGCTGAAGTCAGTCGCTTACATTTAACTGACTGAGCTGCCCAGGTGCCCCATTCTCATTCCAAATTTGATGCCTGAGTGTCCTCTGATTTCTAATGAGAATGGACAGGGTGTAAGAATGGCAATAAGGCTACCAGTATCTCCTAGAGAGCCCTTTAAAAAAGGGCTATGGGCGGGGGGTGGTGGCATGCCTGGCTGGCTCAGTGGAAAAAGCATTCAACTCTTTTTTTTTTTTTTAATGTTTTATTTATTTCTAGGAGACAGAGAGAGAGACAGCATGAGCAGGGGAGGGTCAGAGAGAGAGGGGGTCACAGACTGAAACAGGCTCCAGGCTCTGAGCTGACAGTCAGCACAGAGCCCGACGCAGGGCTCGAACTCATAAACTGTGAGATCATGACCTAAGCGAAAGTCGGACGCTCAACCAACTAAGCCACCCAGGCACCCCGAAAAGCATACAACTCTTAATCTCAGGGTGTAGAGATTACTTAAAAATAAATAAATACGGGGCACCTAGGTGGCTCAGTTGGTTAAGCATCTGACTTCAGCTCAGGTCATGATCTCACAGTTTATGAGTTCGAGCCCTGCGTCGGGCTCTGTGCTGACAGCTCAGAGCCTGGAACCTGTCTGGGATTGTGTCTCCCTTTCTCTGTTCCTCCCCTGCTCGCACTCTGTCTCTCTATCTCTCTCAAAAATAAATAAACATTAAAAAATAAAATTTAAAAAATTGTCTACTAGTATATCCCACTTAACATTATTCAGAAATCA
>NW_027528345.1:13376250-13524633 GCF_008692635.1 Crocuta crocuta
ACTGGAAATAAAAAGATAAACCATGAAAAGAGAATTACAAAATAATAAAATATAAATAAATAAATAAATAAATAAATAAAACTAAAAAGAAAAGGGGTGGGGCCACAGAAGTTTTCGTAATGGTCTTGTTGTGATAAAACAAACTGCTTCCCACTGTTAACTTGCTTACGGTCTTAGCTGCTAGTGGCCACACTGGCCCTCAAGCATCTCCACACAACATCTAGGACCTGGTTGCTAATGAAAAGGGGAGGGAGGAGGGATGGTTGTAACTTAGGGAGGGAGTAGTTTGGAGAAGTTATCAAACCAAGTTTGGAAGGCGGTAAAATGAGATACAGATGCTCTAACCACACTGGACATTAAAATTATAACCACTAGTAGAATAGTAGAGCCTGGAAAGAAGGCATGAGGGGCCTTCTGAGGTTCTGAGAGTATCTAGGTGCTGGTTACACAGGCCGCAAACTTTGTGAAAATTCAGTGAGCTGTATACTTACAATTTATGCTCTTTTCTGTATGTGTGCTCTATTTCAATAAATTCATAAAAAATATTACTTCATAAAAAGTTCCATTAAAAAAAATAATCCTCAGAATCCTAGTAGATTTTCTCTTTGAGATACTAGAAGACTTCCTTCTAAGAAGCCTTTTTTTTTTTAATGTTTTATTTATTTTTGAGAGAGACAGAGACAGCATGAGCAGGGGAGGGTCAGAGAGAGAGGGAGACACAGAATCCAAAGACAGGCTCCAGGCTCTGAGCTAGCTGTCAGCACAGAGTGCGACGTGGGGCTCGAACCCATGAACCGTGAGATCATGACCTGAGCCGAAGTCGGACGCTCAACTGACTGAGCCACCCAAGCGCCCTAAGAAGACTTTTTTTCTAAATCATTCAAGGTCTAACTTACAAATTATACATTTTTCTTTTCTACTTATTAACTGAAGTACAACATAAAGTGCGTTAATCTAAAGGACACAACTAAGTGACTTTACATATGTAAAATAAGGACCATTTCCAGCACCCCAGAAGGGGCTCCTGCATCCCTTTCCAATCTAAACCTTCCCTCGCAAGAGCTAAACATTTGAGTTCTATTGTTATCAAATCGTTTTGCCTCTTCTTGAACCTGATGTAAATGGAGTCATACATGTACTTCTGAACTGTGTCCGAACTGTGTTACTGTTGTTCAACGTAACATTTGTGGGATTCACCCACAGTGCTATTTATATTATTAGTTCATTGGTTTGTTCTTTTACAGTGCTACATGGTATTTAGAAATACACCACAATTTATTTATTCATTCTCTTGTTGAGGGACATTTGGACTACTTCAGTTTTTTGACTATTATGAGTACAACTGTTATGAACATTCTTTTTTTTTTTTTTTATTTCTAGGAGAGAGAGAGAGAGAGACAGCGTGAGGAGGGGAGGGTCAGAGAAAGAGGGAGTCACAGACTGAAACAGGCTCCAGGCTCTGAGCTGGCAGTCAGCACAGAGCCCGACACAGGGCCCGAACCCACGAACCGCAAGATCATGACCTAAGCGAAAGTTGGACGCTTAACCAACTAAGCCACCCAGGCGCCCCATGAACATTCTTAAATACTGCTCTATAGTGGACATACACACTAATTTCACTTCCTTATAGATTCAGAAGTGGAACTGCTTGGCCAGAGAAGAGGTGTCATTTATGTAAGTCTTCTAAACAATGAAGATTTATTTAACTATAATCAATCCTGTATCACCTATTATTTACACAACTAATGAATAAAAGCTTAAGCTACCTACCAATTAACATTTGGCATAGTTCTTGGTAGTGAATTTACCTTTTCCTTGAGTGGTGGGGAGCAGGGACTGGAAGCAGGGCTATCAGGTGGCGATGAGTCTACCTCCACTGGCTCTTCTTCTTTGATTTTGATGTCTGGTGTGGAAGGCAAGGACATGTCAAGGGGCCCACCAGCAGCCTGTTAAAAGAGAGAAATGAGCATAGTTCAACTCAATGATTCCCTTCAGGCTGAATCCAAATCTTTCTAGTTAAAAGATGAAGAAATATACTTTATTATTTTTAAAAGTAACGTCCACACCCAACATGGGGCTTGAACTCATGACTCTGAGATCAAGAGCTGCATGTCCCACAGACTGAGCCGGCCAGGTGCCCTAAGGAAATATACTTCTAAGTTTAGCTTTTGGTCAAAGAACTGAATTGCAAGTCAAAGAAATATAGAACCTAGATTTTATGTACAACTCTGGGCACATCATTTTAACTTCTCAGAACCTGTTTTTCTAACTGTAAAATAGAAATAATACCTGCTTCATAATGGGTGAATACTTGTAAAGATTCTGAAAGGTATAAAAAATACTTATAATGCTTATAAAGACCCTGCAGTGGGGGGGGCGGGGGGGGGGAGGAGATGACTCTTAAATCCACGCAAATACCATAATTATATTATTTTTCATAAAAGTAAAATGATTCCTGAATCCAGTGCTTGCCTGTTTCCAACCAGCTCTGTTGGCTCCTGAAGAACTGTGAGCACTTTTTCTGCCAACCACAAGAACTAGATTATCCAAGTATCAAAAGCAAACAAAGACAGGGGCACCTGGGTGGTTTAGTTGGTTAAGCATCTCACTTCAGCTCAGGTCATGGTCCATGAGTTTGAGCCCCACGTCAGGCTCTATGCTGATACCTCAGAGCCTGGAGCCTGCTTCAGATTCTAGGTCTCCCTCTCTCTGCCCCTCTCCCACTCATGCTCTGTCTCTCTCTCTTAAAAATGAATATATGTTAAAAAAAAAAAAAAAGAAAGACAAATTAGCTATTAAAGTACTGCAAACATGAGGGGCGCCTGGGTGGCTCAGTCAGTAAAGAGTCCAACTTTGGCTCAGGTCATGATCTTGCTGCTTGTGGGTTCGAGCCCCATGTCAGGCTCTGTGCTGACAGCTCCAGAGCCTGGAGCCTGTATCAGATTCTGTGTCTCCCTCTCTCTCTGCCCCTCCCCTGCTTTCTCTCTCTCTCTCAAAAGTAGATACATAAACATTAATTTTTTTTTTTAAGTACTGCAAACATGATAGGGAAGATCTTGTCTAGGGAACTTCCCATGCTTGATGGTGATGTGATCTCATCCCAAAATCTGGTGGTAGAGGCTAGAAGTTAGGAAGCTAGGGTTGGGAGTATTAAAGAAAGGAAAGACTGGTCATCTGAGCAGTGAAAGAAATTAGAACTTGGTTCTAGAAGCAGGACTAGAGAAAACCAGAAAGGAAAGAGAGTACTTTTCTGGCCACGGTGAATCACTTCACAAAACCGTGAAGCTGTAAATGGCTTTGCAGGACCCATAAACCATCTGAGATGACGGCTCAACACTGCACCATGACAGGAGGGCTGGCACTGCAGTTCAGTCTCATGACAAAGTAGATCCTTTGTTCTATTCTTTCCGGACCTTAGGCTTCCCAGAGAAAGAGGAGCTTGTTTCTAACTCTTCCCTTTCTACCTGAATCCCTAGAAATCTTGGTAGTTGAGCACACTGAAGATAATCTGGGTGTTACTCCATTAGAGAAGGTGGTGATGGTTCTCTCTCTCCAATCCGATGGGGGTGAGCAATAGCAAAGATGCTTTCATTTCTGCCCTCATTTTTTCCTACAATGCAAAGATGTCAGGCCCAATTCAACGAATTCTAGGATCCCTGAAAAGTCAGAGGGTAGAGGGAAGGAGAGGCCTCTAAGTAAATACAACCACAGGTTTAAAATCCCTTAGAGGCATCTCCTAGAAAAGTTGTGGTTCAGTAAAGTTTTAGACTCATCAACATTCCCAGACACGGTATTCTACGGAGTCTGTTCTTCTCATCAAGCGGAGGTAAAGACCACTCCTGTATAGGCAAAAAGAAATACAGAGATGCCCAACGAGTGAAGGTCTGACCAACTATGAATGGTCTCCCAGAAGTGCCAACTGAGTTAAAATACCAGTGGAAAAGCCTTCAAGCTTGTAAAGGGAGGTTAGTTTTCTTGACTTTGCATATAATGAGTTTGCTCTTAAATCCCTCATATCCTAGAAAAAACAATTTGATTTCCTTGTCATTGGGGAAGGAGAAATGATGGGGGAGAGGGCAGATAAAGTAGGGAAGCTATAAAATAAAAGTATACCACATAGATTGAAGCAACTGAGAGATGACAGACTGGGGTCTGTGAGGAAAAATAATGACGAGCAGACTCTTGACTAGTCCAGCCATTTGAAAGCAGAATTACAAACACATGCCATTGGATTTCCCTCTTTCCTTCAGTTTGAGAGAGAGCAGGAAAAGCTGCTTATAGGAAGCTATGGAACTCGGAAAAACCTCCAGTGTTAATTCTTACAAGTACAATTTAAGCTGGGTGAAAAAAATCGTGCACAGCTCCGTGATTTACCTGCTTTTCTTCTTAGAAGGAAAGCGCTCAGAATACAAAGGGATTCCAACACTTTAATCCTCTCTACAGTATCTACACTAAGTGGCCTACATAAAGGTGGACATACTTTGTGATAGCTTCCATCTGCTGGTCCTAGTCCTATCTCTGGGCCACACAGAAGTTGAACCCCTCGTTTACATGAAAGCTCTTCACATATTTGAAGACCACAATTTGGTTCACGTTGATCTCCTCTTTTCTAAGCAAAACTTCCTCGGTTTCTTTGTAGGCTCCTAAAGTGACATAATATCCTTCTTTATGTTTAATGTCTTGAATATTACTAGAAAGCTACCTGAAGGTAAAAGCTAAATACACTGAAACAAAAAAGTGTCAATGTTTGTTCATTGGCTGACTGAAAACAGTTCAGGTAAGAAGAGCAAGAGATTTGACCCCCAAAAATGTTCTCTCATAGGATCTGAGTAATTTAAAACCTTTTAACATCCTCAACATAGTCAGAAGAGAAATAATTTTTTAAAAATAGATTACTGGATGGATGCTGCACTGAATGGGCAAGAAGATACTTTCTGGTAAAGACAGCGTTGTGCGGACCATTCATCTGGACCCCCTAAAGTCGTGGAAGGCTGGCTAGGATCAGTGGGTACTATCTGGGTCTAAAGAATGAAGCCCATAATTTTGTGCTTTAACCGGTTAAGCAAATTATCCCAGGACACAATGAAAACAGCCTCCATCTGAACACTGCCCGTTTTTCAGCAAAAGTCCCGCCTCTTGCCTTTTTTTCATCCTCATCTGCAGCTTTCTTGAATTCATGTTCAAAGGAGCTAGCTAATTCATTGAAGAGCCCCACCTCCTCACAATTCTTCAGGAATCTAGTCGGTGTAGGAGTTTGATCTGTAGATGTGAGAAAAAAAAAAAAGGAGACTTTATTTTAGTTTTGACCTGAAATGAAAACTTGAGAGTATACAGAGAACACATTTTTATTCTTGTGTTTGGAGAGAGTCTCTGTGTTGCTGTTATAGAGCTTGAGCAGGGGAAGGCCAGTGCTAGGCCACCAGAGGGTGTCTGTGCTGTGGCGCCGCAAGGCCGGCAGAGGGAAGACAGAACGAGGTTTTGTTGTGTGACTATCCACGTAACCCCCTTTCTCCCAGAGGCTGGCTTCACCTCCCTCACCCCCCAACAAAACAAAACACCCACCCAGCGGAGTTTGTGGTACCTCCAGACCTGAACACCAAGGACAGTTAAGCGACATTTTCTCTTTAAACTTACTCCCTGCTATGTCTGAAGTGAGAAAGTATAAGCAAGCAGATGGACGTTAAAATCTGATGAGGAGAAGAAACTGAGGGTCAGATGGCAGAGTTGGCTTGCTAAAGCTACCAAGTAAGAAACGGTGCCTTGTCTTTTCAGTGCTCACTGAGGTAAGGTCTGCTACCTTTTGAAGGTATTCCGCGCAAATCTAGGGGCTGGGGAACAAGACAGCAAGATCAGGAGCTAGAAAAGGAAACTGCAAACAATAGAGCTCATTTCACAGAGACCTGGGCCCACAGCAAATTCCGGAAACCAGGATATTTGGATTTAGATTTGCCAGCCAAAATATCCTCTCAGGGGCTGCACAAATCTTTCAACAGTGCCTCTGCCCTTGGGAAGAGGAAGGCAAGATCCGTAACCCATGGGAACTTTTCAAGCAACCTGAATTTTAGATTTGTGCTTCTCTCTCCCCATTCTGCTTTTCTGGTTTTTCTCCTGTAGGTCAAATGAATCCCTGATCTCAAGTTCTATTATGATGGTTTCCTTTGACGTGCCAGTGACCTCAGGGATTCATTTTATACCCCAAACCACTAAACTGAATGACAGATATAGAACAATGTTTAAATGACGTTTTAAGGAGTGAGGCCAGGGATTAAAATCACTCCTTCTAGCATGATCGATTGGAAACAGTCGACTGGGATTTTCCATGGAAAGAGCGTAATTTTTTTTCTTCAATTTAAACAAAACCTCTTCTGAATCAGAGTGTTTGGAAAAGTTACCACTACCTCCCAAAATAGTTTTAAAAGGTTCTCTGGCAGCTTTGGTTGGCCAATGATGAAGCCACTTTCCCTCCATCCCCGGGTGAGTGGAGGTAATATCATCCTTTATGCTCAAGAGTACTTCAGTAAGGGCACCCAAAAAATCACAACTCAAGTGAAACAGGATGGGGCAGCTAAGGGCACAGTGATGGGAGAAGAGGGCCTTTTGGTTCTCTGACCTGAAACTCATACAAACTTCTCCCATTCCTGAGCAAACAAGCAAATAGCCTGAAAATATGTAAGAAAACCCTTTGCCTTCTCTGACGATTCTGAAGAAATCAACAAGTGTTTATTGAGTACTTTCTATGTGTCTTGATGGTACGTGCATATGCTTCTGGGTAAACTTGGAGGAGGAGAGGAAAGGAGTATAGGAGTTCTGCCCAAATCTAAGACATGACTCTTGCCCTAGAGAACAAAGAGAATGTTTTCTAGTTGAGGAAATAAATATACATAGATAGCATCATAGTACATAAAAAAAATAGGTGCCATGTGCAGTAGAGAATAAAATTATTGTAGTAATTAAATAATGACAAATAAATAACAGAATAGTTAGGAGGTTTCAAGAAGTAGGACTTGAGATGGGCCTTAAAGAATGGTTTTCACCAAAAGAAAGAAGATTTGGGGGGGTAAGAGGAGTAAAGCAGGTGAAGGCATAGAGACAGGAAGGGTATGGGCACCATGTATATATAGATGAGGAGAAAAAGGTACGTCCAGGGTAAAGATAATCAAGTCAGGGGGAGCCTGGGTGGCTCAGCTGGTAGAGCATGTGACTTTTAATCTCAGGGTTGTGAGTTCAAGCCCTACATTGGGTGTGGAGCCTACTTAAAATAAAATGATAATTTAAAAAAGATAATCAATTCAGGTATATAAATTATATACAAGGTTGAGTAGGTAGGGATACCTACTTGGCTCAATTGGTGAAGCATGCAACTCTTGATCTCGGGGTTATGAGTTTGAGCCCCACATGGGTGCAGAGATTACTTAAAATCTTTCAAGGGGCACCGGGGTGGTTCAGTCAATTGATTGTCCGACTCTTGATTTCAGCTCGGGTCATGATCTCACGGTTCGTGGGATCAAGCCCCTCCTTAGGCTCTGCGCTGACAATGTGGGGCCTGCTTAGGATTCTCTCCCACACACCCCCCTGCCCCCGCCTCTCTCCCTCCCCTTCTTACTCTCTCTCAAAATAAATAAATAAACATAAACAAAAAAGAAATCTACAAGTGACAGAGGGCCATTAGCATTAGTTTAAAAAAATCAAACCAAATCAAATCTTTTATAAGCAAACAAAAAACAAAGTTGAGTAGGTAGTTACCATCAGGCTAGGTTACAGAAAGCCTGAAAATCCAAATATAAATAGCCTCAAAGTAAAATAGGATGGGTGCCTGGGTGGCTCAGTGAGTTAAGCATTTGACTTCAGCTCAGGTCATGATCCGGGGTTTGTGGAGTTGAGCCCCGCTCCCTTGGGCTCTGTGTTGACAGCTCAGAACCTGGAGCCTGCTTTGGATTCTGTGTCTCCCTCTCTCTCTGTTCCTCCCCTACTCGCACTTTGTCTCACTCTCTCTCTCTCTCTCAAAAATAAATTAAAAATTTAAAATTTAAAAAAAAGACAAAGAAAACAAAAGAAAATAGGAAGATTTTTTTTTTTTAGTTTATTTTGAGAAACTGTGTGCCTGCATGCATGTGTGCGTGAGTGAGTGTGGGAGGGGCAGACAGAAAGGGAGAGAGAGAGCAGGCCCCACACTGTCAACACAGAGCCTAAGGAGGGGCTCGATCGCACAAACTGTGAGATCATGACCTGAGTTGAAATTAAGAGTTGGATAATCAACCAACTAAGCCACCCAGGCATCCCCTCCCCCAGGCTTTCTTAAGGATCATCAATGACAATGTCCCCACTCATGCCCTTTTCCAGGAATTACAATCTACAAGCTCCTAGCAAAGTGGCTGGTGGACACAGCTATTCAGTAAATATCTGCTGAATTAACAAGGAATAGGAGATCTGTAATGGCAAGTTCCTTTCTTCACACATAGAAGTATGGAGAAAGAGGTTCTCTCTTTAATACTTCACTGTATTCTGGGTTGCATTTTGGCCAGTAATACTTAGAGAAACTGTATCTTATCTGAGTTATTAATGTACGTAATAACCACCAACGAAATACCGTGTTGGTTAAATACTGCGACAAATTTGCCTACCCCAGGCTAAATCAGACCCCTCGAACTATCAAAAGAAAAGGCCCACTTTGGTTTGTATTTCTGTCTAGTTGAAAATGACACAAGAGAACTGCTCCCCGATCTGAGAATAGTTGCTAAGGATACTCCCTTGAGAATGGCATACATAAGAAAGCCAGTATCTAAAACAATCAGTGAGAGGTTCCAGGTCACCCCAATTGGCTTAGAAGAGTCCCACTGACTACATGTCTTGTCTGAGCTTTGGAAACGTGCCCTCAACACTGTCTGGGTTCACGAGGCAAGTTGAATTTACAAACTGACAATCAGCCTGCTTGGGGGAAACTGATACCCAGTGGAAGGGAAACAGCCAGGCTGGGTCAGCTTTCTTGCTTTCTTTTGTTCACCCCTTTGCCATGGGTAGGGAGAAATGTCAAAGTCATCTTTTGTCTGTAAATCTTCCAAAGTCTTAATAAAAAGAAGGCAAGGAGGAGATAGACTGAAAAAAGACAAGACAAAACCTCAACACACCTACCCTCAAAAACCGCAGAACCCAATCTTGTATTAAAAACAGAACGGAGGGCACAATAGAAACTTGGGAGCTTTTAGTGTTCCTTTTTCCTGATTAAATGCAGATCACATCAGAGCTCTTAATGGGAAAAGGGGAGTATAGCTCCCTGTACATCTGGTCCCTGGTATTAATCTTAACTGTCTGGTGATACCAAGGCACGTGGCTTCTGGGGCAGCAAATACCTGCAATGATGACTGAGTCAGTTCGGGCTGGGCCAAATTTCAATGTCATCTCATGCTTGTGTTTATGAACTGCCAGGTGGTCCTCGTTTGTAAATCTCTGAAACGAAACAGAAACAGAGATGTGAAAAAAAAAATAAGCGCTTTGGTGCCCTTTTACAATGTCCTACTAAACACCCGACACTGAGGATAGTCCTGAGACAGGGGGACTGGAGAGGGAACAGGAAAGAAGGAGAAGGACTTGGAGGTGATGGACAATGCGAGGAGCTGGATGTAAGAAGAAAATGGGGAAGGAGAAAAAGAGGCACTAGGAAGCTGGGAGGAGAAGAGAAGAGGAAGACCATGGCAGCAACTGCTCTGTAATATCAGGTCCAAACGAGAGAAGTAGACAGATTGCTGGTGAAGTGGGGTCTAGGCAGGAGGCTCCAAATGAAAGAAACATTTAGGCAAGGCTCTTAGCGAACAAGGGGAAAATAATTTTTAATAATAATAATAAAGAGAGAAGAAGGGAAAGGCCGGACACTCGTTGGTCATCACAAAAATAGGAAATTCAGAGTGAAGCTCTCCATGGTGGGGCCGAATTGGACTATTTACAAGGGGGCTAACAGGGAGATAAATTATGCAGGATTAGGAGAACCATTTAACTTCCTGGCCCCCACAGTGCTGCAGTAGGCGCCTGCCCAGCTATTTGGCTCAGCGTTTTAATGAGCCAGGATGGGGCTGTAGAGGACAGAGGCCCAATGGCCAGCAGTAATGGCACACACCAGCCCCATCGGCCAAATGCTGTCTCCCCTCATCGGGCAGCCCGCCTGGGCTCCGTCAGCCATAAAGGGGCCAGTGCAATGCTGCTGGCTATATAATGACAGAATAAAGATGCAGGCAAAAAATTTTTGTGAGGGGTGGGAGAAGCCTGTAGGCAGGATGTGGGAAGGGGAGAGGAGATAGTATAGAGATTTTCTTTATTTAGGGGTTTGGGTGAAAGGACAATGAAAAGGTGAGGCTAGGTATGCCTCAGTTTATGACATGTGAGACAATAATTTATGCTTCCACCCCTTCTTTAGAGCGGGGGAGGTAAAGAGAACAGATGAACAGCAGTAATTCAAAAGAATGATACCCTCAAAATTCCCTCTGAGGCTGGCTGGGCTGGTTGCTTCATTAAAACATGCCTGCAACACAGTAACAGCTTGGATGCTGTGGTCTCCCACAGCTCCCTCACCAGCCAGGCTCTGAAACATGGTTCTATTTGTCTTTTTGTTTCTAAAAATAATGACTGGTTAGTCCCCTCTTTTTACTTTCCTTGTTAGATATATACACACTTCCTACCAAACACTTTAGCTCTTTTTCCACGGTGCTTCTTGGCACTTGACCACGGACCAGACAGGAGTCAGCCTCATCCACCCCTGCTCCTATCCAGTTGAGAAAGTGACACTGAACCTCAACTTAAGTTCCTTTATTTTACCTGAAAGTATCTTCCCCCAAATTTGCTCTGAGCCCTATCACAACTAAAGCTATCTTACAGCGTAAAATCCTTCCAGCTAGGCTTACAGGCCTGGAGGGAAAAGTGACTTTTCACCTAAAAGTATAAAGAACCAAAATGAAACCGTCAAAAGCCTGCCCGAGTGGTTTCAGATAGATCAGGGTAAAACTGAATAAAAGCATGGGAGAATTTAGCTAACAACTTTAGTTTTCTCTGTTGTTGGTTAACTCTAGGCATCAATTGTTTCCTTCACAGATTTTTCCCTAAGGAAAACAGGGTGAGGTTGGGGGTGAAGAAAGGAGAGAATAGTCTATTAACTAGGGGTATGATATCTGTAAGGTTAAATAAGTCACTGTTGAGGTTCTGGGTTTACCAGGTATTCAGTAAAAGGAAGTGAGCAGAACCCGGTCTACAATGAACAAAAACCATCATTTTATTTATTTACTTGAAATGTTTATTTATTTATTTTGAGAGGGCCAGAGAGAGAGGGGGGAGGACAGAGCATGACTAGGGGAGGGGTAGACAGAGAGGGAGAGAGAGAGAGCCCCAGCGCAGAGCCCCAGGCGGGTCTCGAACCCATGAACCGTAAGATAATGATCTGAGCCAAAGCCAAGTGTCAGACACTTAATGACTGAGCCACCCAGGTGCCCCAAAACCCAGCATTTTAGAGAAGAGTGGTGGATTAGGCAGAGGTATAGAATTTCAAAAGATAGTGGTAACGTTCTAACAATCTTTCAAAAAAGATGTTTATAATAAGTACTTCACAGAAATTTCATATACATAGCCTGAAATGTTTGCACAATGTTCTAGAATCTAGAAGAATGATTTTCAAGCAAAATTCCTTTTTCTACTCTCAGAAGGCAAGTTTGCTCACATCTGAGCTGAGAGAAAGATTTTAAAACTCCATCAGGTTTTGTGCTGGTCAGGATCACTTAATATTTTAAAAGGCAACTCCCCTTCTGTCAGAATTGTGCTCCACAGTCTTGACTTGCCTTATTTGTCCTCTAGCTCTCGTTCCTCTGTGCTGCATACCCCCTACCCCTGCTCCCTTCCACGCTGCCCTGTTCCCCCTTGAGCTATTGTGCTATTTCTTTTTTCCAAATTAAAAGCTGGGGTCTGAAAAAGAACTGAAGATGGCTGAAAGGATTTCCCACCTATCAGCAGCAGCTCAGAGAGTTTGATAACTGTGAACACAGATAGGAAAAAAAGAATATCTTTATTCTCACGAAACTCTGAAATTTAGCATTCCTAACTCATAATAGAAAATCACACATATTTTCTTATCACATATATCAAAATATCCTTTATAGTCATCACTACTTTGAAACTATGGTAGTCACGAGACCCACCACTAGAACATGTTACCTAATGCATTAATTAAAAAGCACCCATATTACATTATCAAATATTTTAAGACTATTTCTGAGAACTGTCTTCTCAGAAAGACAGTTATTTCAAAATAACTGGTTTCCTTCATAATCCTATGTATTTTACTTTACTGATTTAAAAACAATATTCATTTTTTTTTTTCCTGAGAAAGAGACAGCATGAGCAGGGGAGGGTCAGAGAGAGAGGGAGACACAGAATCTGAAACAGGCTCCAGGCTCTGAGCTAGCTGTCAGCACAGAGCCTGACGCGGGGCTCGAACCCACGAACCATGAGATCATGACCTGAGCCAAAGTCAGATGCTTAACCGACTAAGCCACCCAGGTGCTTCTAAAAACAATATTCTAAGAAGGGGTTCACAGGCTTCACCAAACTGTCAATCCGGATCATGATACCCCCCAAATTAAGAATTCCTGACTAAATCAGCTAGGGCGCTTCAGAGGAAGCAAATGGGGTGAATTTTAGGAAGCAGGGCACTCGCCTGGACTCTCCCTATAATTACTAATACAATTTTTTTTAAGTAGGCTTCACGCCCCAGCATGGAGCCCAACACGGGGCTTGAACTCACAACCCTGAGATCAAGACCTGAGTGGAGATCAAGAGTCAGAAGCTTAACAGACTGAGCCATGCAGGAGCCCCTCTAATACAATTTTTATATGGCTACACTAGGCAGGGGAGAATAAAATTATGCTAAAGCTTTTTATCAAAGTGAATGTCAACTTGGCTACTATGTTCATTGTTCCTTTTATTCTCCTTCATTTATTAAAAGTTAACCCGTAAGGGTGTGCCTGGCTGGCCTAGTCGTTAGTTGGTGGACAGTGCAACTCTTGATTTCAGGGTTATAGGTCTGAGCCCTACACTGAGTGTAGAGATTGCATAAAAAGAAAGTCTTCAGGGGCGCCTGGGTGGCTTAGTCGGTTAGGCGTCCGACCTTCGCTTAGGTCATGATCTCGCGGTTCGTGGGTTCGAGCCCCGCGTCGGGCTCTGTGCTGACTGCCAGCTCGGAGCCTGGAGCCTGTTTCAGAGTCTGTGACTCCCTCTCTCTGGACCCTCCCCTGCTCATGCTGTCTCTCTCTCTCTCTCTCTCCTAGAAATAAATAAAACAGTAATTTAAAAAAAAATTTTTTTTAAGTCTTCAAAAAATTAAAGAAAAAAATTTTAAGTTATTTGTTTAACCCTTAACAATTCTCTAGATCAGTCTCAAAAATGCATGCTTAGGAAACCCATCCCTCTGAAAGCAATTTCTCAATTAAAATATCTAAAATCATTAAGTGATAAAAATTTTGACCTTATTAGACAGATTATTCTATTGAATTAAAATGAGCAGAGGAGCTCCAAAAAGGATTTCCTTTTTGAATTACTGCCCATTTAAAAATCTAACTCTCCCATTTGTTAATATCCTTAACGGGTCTTCCTTTGTTCTTTGGTCTTACCTACCATGAAGGTTTTGGCAAAGAGCCACTCAGGGAAAAATCACTCTGGTTGTAGGGTAAATAATGATAATGTTCAGGGAATATGTAGATATCAACCATCTTCAAGACAACAGAGGGCTGATTATCATTCAAAATGGAGACTGAAGAATGTAAGTCATACTGGATCAAGAAAGCAGTTTTTATATACCTTGGGAGAGGATTTGTATAGTTAACTATGGTGTAGCATCTAATTTGCTCAAGTAAATGAATCAGGGCAGTTTCTTGGCATAAATGGGTGAAGAGAAGTATTATGTGGTAATGTGCACCCTATCTAGATCTAGAGACCAAGATGATTTAGCTCTGCCCTACCCAATATGGTAGCCATTAGCCACGCGTGGCTATTGAGCACTTTAAAATATATGGCTAGATGTAGTCAAAACACACACTGAATTTCAATGACTTAGTACAAAAAAAAATGTAAAATATCCTATTGATTTCATGTTGATTACATGTTGAAATGATATTTTGGATATACTGGGTTAAATAAAATATATTATTAAAATTAATTTTACTTATTTACTTTTACTTTTTACTGTGGCTATGAGAAAATTTTAAATCACATATGTGGTTTACATTATATTTCTTTTGGATAGCTCTGATCTAGATAATATCCTCAAAGATCCGAAGGGAATTTTAATCATGTGCCAGTCTTGAGTCTTTCCTCCTGAACCCATTTTCTCTAAATACAGTTTATATTATATGGCAGTGGTTTTCAAGCAGGGACAACTCTGATTCCCAGGGGACATTTTACCAACATGTGGAGACATTCCTGCTGATCACAACCAGGGGATGCTACTGGCCTCTACAGAGCCATGGGATGCTGATAAATATGCTGAAATGCACAGGCCAAGGCTCTAAAACAAAGAATTATCTGACTCAAAACATCAACTGTTATTATTTGTTAAGAAATTCTGCTACACAGTAATAGGGAAAGAGAGAAAGAAACAAGAAAGAAAAAAAAGAGACTGTTTTTAAGTTTCCCTTGCCAAACTGCCAACACATGTTTTTGGATCTAAAACTTGGAAGGGAAAAAAAACAGGCAGAAAACTCCCAACCTCATTTTATAAAATGGCTGATGTACTACAGATCTGCAAATACTTAGGTTAGGGGAATTAGGAAGACAGAGACAGAAGGCACTATAATTGGGAGAAGAACAAATTAAATGGAATTCTCATGCATTGTCTTGTTAGTTACAAAGAGGTAACACAGAAGAAGCAAATCAAAACAATTTTGGCTACTTTTGATTTTTGCTCACCAATGGAGATTTTTCTTAGTTTAAGAAATGTTAAGAAACATAAAATGGAATGTAAGGAGTATGAGGAAATTGATCTGAAAACTGGTTATCAGTTGTGGAATAGGCAGGGAAGATACAGGTTCTTATTACCAATTTTCTACAGAAGATCTTTGGTAAAACTGCTTTCTGTTTCTAGAAGTTTCAGCTTCGCTTATCCTGTCATAGTAGAATCTGGAATCCTATCTACTAGCAAACTGACCAAATGAACAGTGCTAAGTAAAGAGTACGCAATGGCGTGAAGAACAAACAAGGATGGTGGGAACTGTAAAGCAGAAATACATCTCAGTGGCGGCACCTGGGAGGCTCAGTTGGTTAAGTGTCCAACTTTGGCCTAGGTCACAATCTTGCCATTCCTGAGTTCAAGCCCCATATCAGCCTCTGTGCTGACAGCTGGGAACCTGGAGCCTGTTTCAGATTTTGTGTCTCCCTCTCTCTGCCCTCCCCCGCTCACGCTCTGTCTCTCTCTCTCAAAAATAAACATTTAAAAAATTAAAAAAAAAAAAAAGAAAAATTCATCTCAATGAATGAAGTTTTAAGGTTTGAATTTTTTAGGGGCGGCTCGGGGGCTCAGTCAGTTAAGCATCAGTTCAGGTCATGATCTTGTTTGTGAGTTCAAGCTGCCTGTTGGGCCCTGTGCTGACAGCTCAGAGCCTGGAGCCTCCTTTGGATTCTGTGTCTCCCTCTCTCTCTGCTCCTCCCCCACTTGCACTCTGTCCCTCTCTCTCTCAAAAGTAAACAAACATTTTTAAAAAAGGATTTAAAAAATTTTTAATTGATGTAGGTCATGTACAAAACCCACAAATATTAAGTGTTCATACAGCTCAATGAATTTTTATGAGTAAATGCCCACTGTGATTACAACCTAGATGAAGACATGAATCATTTCAGGCACCCCAGAAGGCTTCTTCATATCCCTCTTTTCTTTTCTTTTTTTTTTAATTTTTTAATGTTTTATTTATTTTTGAGAGAGAGAGAGCGTGAGCAGGGGAGGGTCAGAGAGAGAGGGAGACACAGAATCTGAAGGGGACTGCAGGCTCTGAGCTGGCTGTCAGCACAGAGCCCAACACAGGGCTCAAACCCACGAACCGTGAGATCATGACCTGAGCTGAAGTCGGACTCTTAACCAACTGAGCCACCCAGGCGCTCCTATATCCCTCTTTTCTTAAGCTTTTAAATGAAATGATTACATAAAACCGTATAGTACCTGGCATACAGCCTGTTCTCCAGCTAGCTCTCTACATTTTTAGCCTCCAGGTAGACAGGTATTGTAGTAAAAATTAGTTTTCCTTTGCAGAATAACTCTAAACAAGTCAATGGTTAGAGAGAGTTCTTTTCTTAATCCCATCAAAACTAGTCTCCCAGAAAGTTTCTGAAATAACATCACTAAACAGAACTGAAGAGAAGGCTCAGGGCAAAGGAGAGCTCACGCCAAACTAGAGCTAAATCTTTGCCTGTTGATTCTGAGCCAGGCACAAGCATATGGGCATTAGAAATGTAATAGTTTCAAGCTAAATCCTTGGTAAAGTATTGTGACCAATGAAATTTCTGTGCAATACGCACTCAAACCCTAGCCAAATTCATTCCTGAAATGTTGTTTTTGGCCACCACAGCTCCAGTTTCCATGTGGATTTGTCTCACATTTAAAAATGCTCTTACGGCCTGACCTATGATTAATACAAGTCCCTTTCCTTGTTTTAGAAGAGTAGATGGGGAAGGAGACAAATCAGAACTCTTTAGTTATTAGGAAATGAGCCCTGAATGCCTAAACTATCAAGGAATAATACAAGGAGCTGAGCTTATATTTATGATAGTCTGGAAATTCATTTATGCTGAAACTATGTCTATCCCCTTCTCCAAAGTTTCTCGGTTTGGCAGCGCTGCATGGACAGAATAGCTTTCTTTTATTACAGTATTTACACATGGACATAGTTTGATGAAAGAAAATAGCATGAAAAAGCCACAGAAAGCCTAAAAACTATGGGGAGCAAGCTCTAAAATACAGTGATATCACTGCTACACAGGGCGGAAAGAATAACCAACCTTTTTATAAGCATTATTTAATCTCTTCAATTGATCACATGTTCTGAAAGGAGAAACTAGGAGATCTGCAACAGTCTTAATAATGCTTTTCACCCTCACTGCAGCGCTTCTATTCCCAATGCAAGAGATGGTTTGTGTTTGGGAAAGTAGGGAATGGGAGAAGAAGGGAAAGGACTAAATATACACACCTCAAAGCCAACATAACTTTCATTTGTACCTTAGTCAATCTTAGGCTCCTGTTCTCTCCTTCAAGATGCTATTTACTAAATGAGTCACACATCCTGCTTTGAATGCTTCATGGCTCTTGAATGAATCATTTCAAAGTACAGAATTGTTCAACAAATAAATACAACCACAGCAGTGGCAGCTCATAGGCCGTATGTGTGAGCAAGGTAATTTATAGAGGAAAAAAAAGAACAGGAAACTTCTTCCCAAAATACTCCAAGAGAAAATGTTGTTAGGGGAATGCAGAAGGACAAACTAAAGGGGAGAAGAGAAAAACCCACCAAATTGTACCCAGCATTCCTTTGCCCATAGACTGAGGAATTTTCTGTTTGGGGAAGGCTATTTGAATATCTTAAAGAGAAGATTCTGTCAACTGACTAAATTTGTCCACCGTAAAAAGAAAGAGTTTTATGAAGAGAGACATTATTTGATAGTTAGCTTAGCAATGAAGCCATCTAGTACTCAAGAGCAAGGACCCTATTCATTAGTTGGTATGTGGAAGTATCCCAAGTACCTTGAACAGTACCTGCACACAGTAGGTACTTAATATTTGCTGAATAAGTGCCAATTAGCATATATCACTAAACTGCTACAAAGCATCTCCAGCTTACAAAACTCTTGTCCATGTGTACAATGGTGGCAGAATTTTCATCATTTATATCCAAAAGGAGCTGGTATTTAAAAAAAATTTTTTTTAATGTTTATTTTTGAGAGAGAGAGAGAAAGCGTGAGCAGGGAGGGACAGGGAGAGACTGAGATATAGAATCTGAAGCAGGCTCCAGGCTCTGAGCTGTAAGCACAGAGCCCGATTGATGCAGGGCTTGAACTCATGAACCAAGAGATCATGAAATTGGATGCTTAACCGACTGAGCCATCCAGGAGCCCCAAAAGGAGTTGGTATTTTAAATACCCAACCTTCCCAATGGAACCAGACACTGGGCCCATTCAGGATCAAGAATATTCTTTCTTTTTTTTTTTCTTTAAATGTTTACTTTTATTTTTGAGAGAGAGGGAAGGAGGACGAGAGAGAGAACAAATAAGCAGGGGAGGGGCAGAGAGAGGGAGACACAGAATCTGAAGCAGGCTCCAGGCTCTAAGCTGTCAGCAGAGAGCCTGAAACGTGGCTTGAACTTGTGAACTGAAGGATCATGACCTGAGCCAAAGTTGGATACCTAACCGTCTGAGCCACCCAGGTGTCCCAGGAGCAAGAATTTTCTAACGGGAGGAGCTTAGGATATGAAACAAATACAATTTCAAAAATTAAGACAACAAGAAAAAGTCAAAATGTTAACAAAGGGGATTTAAATCACTGAAAAGAATTTCTTGATTCTGAGAAGGGGGTTGAAATCATTCTCAAAGGAGACTTAAAGGAACATAAAATGCCTGAGTTTTCTGGTCCTATTGTATTTTTATGACTTTATTTTTTCCTATTCCACCCATGCTTTCTATCTAGGTTACTCTCTCTACTGATCTTAAAAGTCTACTTGTTTTCAGTTTTGTGTCCCCATACAGTTTGCCTGTTCTCAGCCATGTCTTCCTCTCTCCCCTCTGTTTATTCAAATCCTACCATTTTTTTCCAAGGCCCAGCTGAAAACGTTTTTGAAATTTTTTTAAAATCTCTCTAATGATTCTTTAGTAATCTATCTTTCCTAAATGTGTATCGTACTTCAACACTTTGTACCACATAATTTAGAATTTTGGTCTATACGGTCTCATAGTTTTATCCTTTAAAGTACACTGTAAACCACCAGAGAGTTAAAAATGTATCCTACACTTAATCTTTACCCTCCCATCTAAGGGCTTGGTCCAGTGGTGAGCATAAGTAGGTGCTCAGTAAATTCCTGTTTGAGTGGCTGGGTCAAGTTTTATATAGTGGTATGAGAGTAACTGTTCAAAAAGTTTACAACCTTTGGGTCCTAAGACTTTAACAGGGGACACTTTCAGAATGGCCTGACACCTTTCCATCTCCATTTCCAAAGTATATTTCACTACTCAAGTAAGTAAAAATTCATGTATCCTCTCCACTATTTTGTTGGACACCAGATTTTCTTTATTACAGAAAGGCATCTATGGCAATTTTAGCATGCTTGAATTATACTGGTGTTGTATGAAAGGACCCTGGTACCATGCCTTATGGGTCAATTCACTTTCTTTAAGTAACAGAGTCCATTGCTGAACTTTATTTTACTACCAATTAAAATGCTCTATGCAAAAAAAAAATGTCAATTTAGAAACAGTATCCTATT
Organism: Crocuta crocuta; assembly: GCF_008692635.1. Lineage (NCBI taxonomy): Eukaryota > Metazoa > Chordata > Mammalia > Carnivora > Hyaenidae > Crocuta > Crocuta crocuta. Next base: position 13,395,735 of record NW_027528345.1, read on the forward strand.
CTTTCTTTACTCCCCAAAACCCAAACCAAGAAAAGGAACATTACAATCTAGTCAACAAATCACTTGGCAGGGGGAAGAATATTAAAACCACATTCAACAGTGAATTGCTGGATCTTCATTGTTAAGATCTGGGATTAATATCAATGCTTATTCTACATTATTTGGAGTAATGATAATACAACTATTTCTCTAAATAGTGGAAGTTTTTTTTAAATTCTTTTTTTTAAAGTTTATTTATTTTGAGAGAGAGTATGTGTGCAAGCAAGTAGGGGAGGGACAGAGAGCGGGAGAGAGAGAATCCCAAACAAGCTCCACGCTGTCAGCATGGAGCCCAATGTGGGGCTCAAACCCATGAACCATGAGATCATAACCTGAGACGAAACAAGAGTCATACACTGACTGAGCCACCCAGGAGTCCCTAAGTGGTAGATTTTTTGAACACTCAACTGGATCACTCACTTTAATTTTGGTTCTTTGTTCCTTCCTTTTGTTTATTACAATGTAAAATATCATGATCCCAAAGGTGATGTCTGTGTCAAGTAAGTTGTGTCTAGTAAGTTGATATATTGGCAAGTACCCAATATATCACAGCAAAATAAAAACTGAGCTCCCAAGGTCATACAGGCCATCTCCAACAGGGACTGAACAGTGTAGAACACAGGGTGGCAAATATAATTTATCAGCTTAAGCTGGAAAAGGTTAGATATTTTCTTTTTAAATTCTGCTTGTTGCTCAATGCTGTTGAGAAATATAATCTTTCTTCAGGTTTCAATAGATTTAGCCAAAGTTCTAGTCCTCTCAACTTCTTTTTCTATGGGATCATAGAAAACTAGTACCACAGTAAACTAGTAAGCATAAATCTTCTTTCTTCTTTTAATTTTTTATTGTGGTAAAATACACATAACATAAAAGTTACCATGGTAACCATTTTTAAGTGTATAGTCAGTGATATTAAACACATTCACACTGTTGGGGTGCCTGGGTGGCTTAGTCGGTTAAGCGTCCGACTTTTGCTTGGGTCATGATCTCGCGGTTCACGGGTTCGAGCCCCACGTCGGGCTCTGTGCTGACTGCCAGCTCAGAGCCTGGAGCCTGTTTCAGTCTGTGACTCCCTCTCGCCCTGACCCTCCCCTGCTTACGCTGTCTCTCTCTCTCTCTCCTAGAAATAAATAAAACATTAAAAAAAAAAAACAACACATTCACACTGTTGTGGGACCATCACTATCATCCATCCCCATAACTCTTTTCATCTTGTAAAACCAAACTCTAAACTTACTTAACAATAACTTCCCACCGCCTCTTTCCCCCCACTGTTAACCACCAGGATATTTACTGTCTTTACGATTCTGACTATACAGGTGGAGTATTTGTCTTTTGTGATTTCACTTAGCACATCTTTAAGGTTCATCCATGCTGTAGCATACTGCAGAATTTCCTTCCTTACTAAGGCTGAATAATATCCCATTTATGTATATACCACATTTTGTTTATCTACTCATCAGTCAATGATGGGCACTTGGGTTGTTTCCACATTTTAGCTATTGTGAATAATGCTGCTACAAATATGGGTGTACAAATATCTTTTCAAGACCCTGCTTTCAATTATTTTGAGGACATACCCAGAAGTAGAATTCCTGGATCATATGGTAATTCTATTTTTATTTTATTTTTAAAAAGTTTTTTTTTAATGCTTATTTATTTTTGAGAGAGAGAAAGACAGAGTGTGAGTGGGGGGCAGGGGCAGAGAGTGAGAGAGAGTGAGGGAGACACAGAATCCGCACTTGATCCAAAGCAGGTTTCAGGCTCCAAGCTGTCAGCATAGCGCCCAACATGGGACTCGAACTCACAAACTGTGAGATCATGACCTGAGCCGAAGTCGGAAGCTTAACCCACTGAGCCACCCAGGTGCCTGGTAATTCTATTTATAATTTTCTGAGTAGTCACCATATTATTTTCTACACTGGCTATACCATTTTATATTATCATCAATAGTGCATAAGGATTCCAATTTTTCCACATCCTCATCAACACTTTTAGGAAAAATGTCTATTCAAGTCCTTTACCCATTACTCAATCAAGTTGTTTTGCTGTTGAGTTTTTCAAGTTTTCTATATATTCTGGATATTAATCTCTTATCAGATACATGATTTGCAAATATTTTCTCCTATTGTGTGGGTAGCATTTTTATAATAAAAAAATTTTTTTAATGTTTTATTTATTTCTGAGAGACAACATGAGCAGGGGAGGGTCAGAGAGAGGGAGACACAGAATCCGAAACAGGCTCCGGGCTCTGAGCTGGCTGTTAGCACAGAGCCCAACGTGGGGCTCGAACCCATGAACCATGAGATCATGACCTGAACTGAAGTCAGACGCCCAACCGACTGAGCCACCCAGGCGCCCCTGTGTGAGTTGTATTTTTATACTGTGGACAGTGTCTTTTTTTTTTTTTTTGAAGATATGTCATTTTATTTATTTTTTATTTGTATGTAATTTATACATTTTTAAAATTTTTTATTGAAATTCCAGTTAGTTAACATACAATGTAATATTAGTTTTAGATGTACATAGTGATTCAGCATTTCCCTACAACACAGTGTGTTCCTCACAAGTGCCCTCCTTAAGCCCCATCACCTATTTAGCCCATTTCCCCAACCTACCCCCAACAATGTCTTTTTCTTTTAATTTTTATTATTTTCTAAAATTCTTTTTTTTTACATTTTTTAAATGTTTTTATTTATTTCTGAGAAAGAGAGAGAGAGAGAGGCAGTGGGAGCAGGGGAGGGTCAGAGAGAGAGGGAGATACACAATCCAAAACAGTCTCCACGCTCTGAGCTAGCTGTCAACACAGAGCCCGATGTGGGGCTAGAACCCACGAACTGTGAGATCATGACCTGAGCAGAAGTCGGACGCTCAACTGACTGAGCCACCCAGGTACCCCTCTAAAATTCTTTTTAAACATGCTCCATGCCCAACATGGGGCTCAAACTCACAACCCCATGATCAAGAGTCACATGCTCTACCAATTGAGCCAGCCAAGCACCCCTGACAGTATCTTTTATTTTTTTATTATTGTTTTTTAAGTTTCTTTCTTTATTTTTGAGAGAGAGAAAGAAAGAATATGAGTGGGGAAGGGGCAGAGAAAGATGGAAGCCAAAGCAGGCTCTGCGCCATTAGCATGGAGCCCGACTTGGGGTTTGAACTCACAAACCATGAACTCATGACCCAAGCCGAAATTAGGAGTAGGATGCTTAATTGACTGAGCCACCCAGGTGCCCCTCCACAGTGTCTTTTAATGCACAAAATTTTTAAGTTTTAATGAAGTTCAGTGTGTCTATTTTTTTCATTTCTTACCTGAGCCTTTGGTGTCATACTGAAGAAATCATTACCAATCCCAATGTCATGAAGTTTTGGTCCTATGTTTTTCTTCTAAGACTGTAAGCATTTTAGGTCTCACATTTAGGTTCTTGGCCCATTTTGAGTTGGTTTTTATATATGGTGTTAGGGAGGGGCCCAACTTTATTCTTTTGCATGTGGGGATCCAGTTTTCCCAGCACCATTTCTTGAAAAGACTGTTCTTTCCCCCACTGAATAGTCTTGACACACTTGTCAAGAATCATTTGACCATATGTGAGGAATTATTTTTGGAATCTCTATTCTATTACATTGGCCTATATGTTTTTATAGCATTACCACAATGTTTTGATTGCTGTAGCTTTGTAGTAAGTTTTGAAATCAGGAGATGTAAGTCTTCTAATTTTGTTCTTTTTCCAAGACTGCTTTGGCTATTCAGGGTCCCTTGTGATTATATATGAATTTAGGATGGGTTTTCTATTAATAAAAAATGTCATTGGCGGGGCGCCTGGGTGGCTTAGTCGGTTGAGCGTCCGACTTTCGCTTAGGTCATGATCTTGCGGTTCGTGGGTTCGAGCCCCGCGTGGGGCTTTGTGTTGACTGCCAGCTCAGAGCCTGGAGCCTATTTCAGAGTCTGTATCTCCCTCTCTCTCTGACCCTCCCCTGCTCATGCTGTCTCTCTCTCTCTCCTAGAAATAAATAAAAATATTTTATAAAAAATGTCATTTGATTTTCATAGGTATTGCATTGAATCTTATTGTTTTGGGGAGTATTGACATTTTAACAATACTAAGGCTTCTAATCCATGGGATGTGCTTCCATTTATTTATGTCTTCTTTAAATTCTTTCAGCACTGTTTTGCAATTTTCATTGTATAAGTCTTTCACCTCCTTAGTTAATTCCTAAGTACTTTATTCTTTTTGATGTTACTGTAAATGATTTTTTTGTAATTTGGGTTACAGGCTAGAATCCTTTCATTGCATCTTGCAGAAGTCCCTTAAGCACTTCTTGCAGGGCAGGTCTAGTGGTCATGAAATGAACTCACTTTCGTTTATCTGGGAATGTCATAACATCTCCCCCACTTTTGTTGTTTTTAAAGATTTTATTTTTTAGTAATCTCCACACCCAACATGGGGCTCGAACTCACAACCCTGACATCAAGAGTCATGCGCTGCACTGGCAGAGCCCACCAGACACCCCCCCACCTAACCTCTGAAGGGCAGTCTGGCTGGATACAGAATTTTTGATGGGCAGCTGGTTTTCTTTTAGCACTGCATGTATCAGCCTGTTGTCTTCTGGCCACCAAAGTTTCTGATCAGAAGTCTGATAATTGAGGATCCTTGGTATGTGATGATTCACTTCCTTTTTGCTGCTTTCAAGATTCTGTCTTTGTATTTTCAGTTTGCTTGTAATGTGTCTTGGTCTGGGTCTCTTTGAGTTCATCTTACCTGCAGTCTGTTGAGCTTCTTCAATGTTTACAAGTCATGTCTTTCATCAAATTTCGAAAGTATCAGCCATTATTTCCTCAGTTATTATCCCTGCTCCTGTCTCTCTCCTTCCAGGACTACTACAATGTGTATGCTGGTCTACTTAATTATATCATACAGGTCCTCTGGGCTCTGTTTGCTTTTCTTCAGTCTTCTTACTTTCTCTTCCTCACACTTGATAATTTCCATTCTCCTATATTCAAGTTTGCAGATTCTTTCTTCTGCCTGCTCAAATCTACCTTCAAATCCCTCTAGTAAAATTTTCATTTCAGTTACTGTACTTTTCAGTTCCAGAATTTCTTTAAGTTTTCTATCTCTTTATTGGTATTTCCATACGGTGCACACACTCTTTTCTTAACTTTTGCCACATCTTCTTTTAATTCTTTGTACATCTTTAAGACAGTGGTTTTAAAGACTTTGTCCAGTGGATCTGCCATCAGGGCTTTTTCAGGGGGTTTCTGTTATTTTTTCCTTTGAATAGACCAGATTTTGCTGTTTCTTTGTCTGCCTTGTGGTTTTTTTGTTGTTGCTGCTGAACACGGCATTGTTTTCTAAGATTTTATTTATTATTTTTCATTTATTATTTTTTTACATCCAAGTTAGTTAGCATATAGTGCAACAATGATTTTAAGAGTAGATTTCTTCATGCCTCTTACCCATTTAGCCCAACCTCTCCCATAACCCCTCCAGTAACCCTATGTTCTCTGTCTTGAAGAGTCTCTTATGTTTTTGTCCCCCTCCCTGTTTTTATTTTTTTTTTGCTTCCCTTCCCTTATGTTCATCTGTTTTGTATCTTAAATTCCACATAGGAGTGAAGTCATATGATATTTGTCTTTCTCTGACTAATTTAATTAGCATGATACCCTCTAGTTCCATCCATGTAGTTGAAAATGGTAAGATTTCATTCTTTTGGATTTCCAAGTAATATTCCATTGTATATATATACCACATCTTCTTTATCCATTCATCTGTCGATGGACATTTGGGCTCTTTCCATACTTTGGCTATTGTTAATAGTGCTGCTACAAATATTGGGGTGCATATGCCCTTCTGAAACACCACACTTGTATCCCTTGGATAAATGCCTAGTAGTGCAATTACTGGGTCATAGGGAAGATTTTATTTTTAAGTAATCTCTACACCCAATATGGGGCTCACACTTACAACCCTGAGCTCAAGAGTTCCACACTGCACTGACTGAGCCAGCCAGGTGTCCCAAACATTGGGCATTTGAATCTATTTAATAAAGCAGTAACTGGAAATCAGATTCTTCTCCTTCCCCAAACCTTGCTGATTTTTGTTATTATTTTTGTGATTTTAGTTGTTGGAGGGTATCTCTGTGCTGAGGATCATTCTAAGGTATAAACTTGGTATCTTCTTAGGACTTTTCTGAGCCTTTCCCTGGGCATGCACATTCATTTTTCTAATTTTCTTATATATGCAGTTGTTTTCTGAGGGCTCTAGTCTTTAATGTCTGGCTCCCCAATGGGGGGAAAGTGGAGAATAAAGTTGAGGGGGAGAGGTGCCAGCCCTTTAAATCCCCTGAAGTCAATTCAGCCAGATGGGGATGGGCTTGCAACAATGAGGTGAAGTGCAACAAAAATGGCTACCTACCTCTGTCTACACCTCTGCGATCAGATCTGTGATCTGATCATAGCACAGATCTAACATTTGGAGGACAGGGTCCTTTCTGGCCAGCTTAGCTCCCATATGCTGTGGAAAAGCTACTCCAAGAACACATACACAGCTGCCTGACTCCTTTTGCTGGGGGTGAGGGAGAGTAGCTGCTACTGTGCTGAGCTGAAATTGACTACAATAATCACAATTTACCTTCTAATCCTTTCCCCCTGTAAACTGTAAGCCTTTAACAGACTCCAGTATTCTCAAATAGTTACATCAGACAGATTCTGCCAGTACAACTGTTGTCTAAGAGGGGAGACAGATTCCTGGTGCTTCCTACTCTGTTACCTTCTTAGAATCTCTCTCTCTCTCTCTCTCTCTCTCAGTAATAATCCCTTGTGACTTTTTTCCAGTAAGGCCATAAACTAAATTCTGGGTCCAATGACTTTATTTTATTATTTAAAAAAAATTTAAATATAATTTGTCAAATTGGTTTCCAAACAACACCTAGTGCTCATTCCAACAAGTGTCCTCCTCAATGCCCATCACCCATTTACCTCTCTCTCCCACCCTCCCCATCCCACCCTCAGTTTGTTCTCTGTATTTAAGAGTCTCTTATGGTTTGCCTCCCTCTGTCTGTTTGTAACCTTTTCCCCCTCCCCCTCCCCCAGGGTCTTCTGTTAAGTTTCTCAAGATCCACATATGAGTGAAAACATATGGTATCTGTGTTTCTCTGACTGACTTACTTCACTTAGCAGAATACCCTCCAGTTCCACCCACATTGCTGCAAATGGCCAGATTTCATTCTTTCTCATTGCCAGGTAGTATTCCAATGAATATATAAACCACATCTTCTTTATCCCTTCATCAGTTGATGGACATTTAGGCTCTTTCCATGATTTGGCTATTGTTGAAAGTGCTGCTGGGGCGCCCGGGTGGCTCAGTTGGTTAAGCGTCCAACTACGGCTCAGATCATGATATCATGGTTCATGGGTTTGAGCCCCACGTCGGGCTCTGTGCTGACAGNTGCCCCAACCAATGACTTTAAAACTGGAAATCTGCATGGCTTGTCAGGCCTCTCTGGTCCTGAAGAGACTGTTGTCAATTATTGCCTTGCACACTGGATTGTCATAGTAGTGGAGGAGAGACAGAGAAGAGGTAATAGGTTTGAAGAAGACACAATTGGTTTTTTAACCCAACCCCCATTCCGAACCCTTCTCCCTTGGTTGCCTCCCACTATAAAGGCTGAAAAGCCAGATATACACTTCCTCAGCCTCCCATATGGCTAATATTAAAGCTGTCACACAGATTAGGACACAAAAATTCACTGGGGGTTGGGATAGAAGACTGCATTTCTGGGAAGCTTTTGTTTCCTTATAGAAAGGAAACTAAAAGAGGAAAGTTCTCGGTGCTACTTCTTTTCTTTTCTTGCTCATCCTGTGACTGTGAGGCACCAAACTTGAGATTAAAAGGTAAATGCTAAAAATGGTGGAGCAGAGAGGCAGAAAGAACCCTGGTCTTTAATAACCCTGCTTAGTTGCTCAAACAGTCCTGATTCTAGACTTCTTGTGTTACAAGTGTTGACAAAGTTTTAAGCTACGGGAAATAGTTGCACCTTAAACCATTTCTAACCCAACACATGATGATTTTTAGGATATATAGATTCTTCCTTATTTTCTATTTAAGGAACTTAGAAATGGCATATGGAACACGGGATCTCATTCTACATCTTCATGAATATTTATCAGTTGTACCTTAATGTAGAATTCCATTTCACTTTCATATAGCACACCAAATAAATTACTTCATCTCATCATCACTTATTGCCACAAGGTTCCTTACAAACATTGGCTATATACTGTTTGGGCTTTAGGGAGGACAAAATGGTAAGAGATAGGCACTTTGTCACGGGGCTCTTGAACCTGAGGCAGTTAAAGATCCTCTTCAGTAACATATGGAGGGAGTTTTAGGTTGACCCACATCTTCTCTTATTCCTGGCTGCTCTTTCCCCTCAAATACTTAATGGCTGGCTCTGTATTAAATGCCAAGGCACTCTTTGTGAACTATACTTAATACTGAACGGGGTGCCTGGGTGGCACAGCTGGTTGAATCCAACTCTTGATTTCGGCTCAGGTCATGATCCTAGGGTCATGGGATTCAGCCCTGCGTTAGGCTCTGTGTTGAGCTCTGTGCTAGGTGTGAAGCCTGCTTAAGATTCTCTCCCCGTCTCCTGCTCTCCCCCAATAACATGCTCTCCCTCCCTTAAAGTAAAAAAAAAGAGTGAACAACAATAGATCTGTTATCTTTCTTTAGATAGAGACTACTTACTTAGATGATTAAATGCTCAATGAACTTTAAGGAACCAGTACCCAGGAGGAGAGAAATCTCAGCAGCAATTCAGCAGGGCTTGGTCCTGTGTCAGTTACATGGCTAACTGCTTTCTCCATAGCTCTTGCCTAATGGTAGACCTTTCAGTATTCTACTTTCAGATGCAGCTACTTAGCTGGGGTACTATTAAAGTTTAGTTCTTAACAAAACAGGGAAAACTTTTGGGTCAACATGATTATCACACAGGCCTATTAGGTTCTTTTGGACATTACACATTTATATTTTTCAATCTCTACTCTCTTCCCAAATTCTGATTAGGATATTATGAGGTATAGAGCCCTTGAATAAGACATCAAACACTTTTATCTTCTATTTTGCCACACAGTAAGTATTGTCATGCCTGCATCTTACATATAGGTTGGAAAGACAAGATACAGTATGAACAGTGTGGATCTTAACCATCAAAGTCAGGATAATCTACAACACTGTTTTTCTCTTGGGCTGCTGAAACTTCATTATGGAAAAAGAATAAACACTTCTTGATAATATGGGAGATTCTGAATTCTTACAATGAGCTGAGCAGAGCATGTATGAACCACACTACAGAGCTACAATAGCTAAAATTTTGCCCCTTTAGGGACTTCTACAATTTAGTACTGTAACAGTTCAGCCAAAAAAAAAAAAAAAAATTGAACCTGGGGGAGAGAGACAGAGAAAAAGAGAGGGAGAAAGTAAGGGAGGGAGGAAAGGATGAGGGTAGAAGAGAAAGGGAGGAAAAAAGATAGAAAGATACAGATAACTCAGTCTCCAAAACTCCAAAATGAGTGTTTCAACGGTTGGGACAAGCTTACAAGACTACAGTCACTCACTCACTCATTTGCTCTAAAATAACTCCAGGGGCACTTGGATGGCGCAGTTGGTTAACTATCCGACTCTTGATTTCAGCTCAGGTCATGATCTCACAGTATGTGGGTTCGAGCCCCATATCGGGCTCTGCACTGATGGCGCAGAGCCTGCTTGGGATTCTCTCTCCTTCTCTTTGGCCCTCCCCAGCTTGTGCTCTCTTTCTCTCCCTCAAAATAAATAAATAAACTTTTAAAAAATTTTAAAAAAGAGAGAGATAAAAAAACTCTAAAATGCAGCATTATGTTTCTGTTTTAAACAAACTATCAAAACTTAACTATCCACTGCCTTAGCAACTACAGTAAAGGTTACAGGCCAGTAAAGAAACAGGCAAAGATTCAAATGGTTTGACGGGTCCACTGAATAAACCAGAAGCTTATAAGATGTACTGATTCTGCCTTGCCATCCTAATTTGATGGAGAAACCCTTACCCTGTTACTGATACATTTAGCAGATTGATTACCTTTGGGTCTACCTTGGAAAGCCTTGAAATAAAACCAAGCAAATGGGAAACTCCTCCTATTTTGATGGGTTTTTTAGCCATAAGAGAGATTTTTTTGGAATGTTGGCCACTGAGCAGAGATCTGCATTAGAAGAACACAAGCAGGCAGGGGAGAAAATGGAATCTACACTGCTTAACAGTGACACTTAGCCACAGGCTTCTTGACTATCATAGTGATCCAATACAGCGGCTCTGTCAGGCGCTGGGGAAACTGTCCCTGCCAACCCTTGCAGCCTCATCTCCTGCTGCTCTCTATCACAATCTGTGCTCCACCAACACCAAGCTACCTGCAGTTTCTCTCAATGTACCATGAGGTCTCCTTCTTCTGTGTCTGCTCTTCTCTTATATGTGTGGAATATTCTTCTCTACTATTCTTCTCCTCCTTCTCTGTCTGGCAAAAAACAAAATTATTTTTGGCAAGTTTTTACCTATCTTTCAAAACTGGTGAAAACATCATCTCCTCCAGGAAACCTTCCCTGATCTCTGCCAGCCCTCTCTGAACTTGCAAATACTTGTTTTATTACATTTATCATATTACAATGTAACTACATTTTTTAAAAATATTTTTATTAATTTTTGAGAGAGAGAGAGAGACAGCATAAGCAGGGGAGGATCAGAGAGAGAGGGAGGCACAGAATCTGAAACAGACTCCAGGCTCTGAGCTAGCTGTCAGCACAGAGCCTGATGCGGGGCTTGAACCCACGAACCGTGAGATCATGACCTAAGGCGAAGTCGGACGCTCAACCGACTGAGCCACCCAGGCGCCCCTCAATGTAACTACATTTTTATAAGTGTCTGACTTCCCTATAAGACAGTGAATACTTTGATGTCTTTTACATCTTTCTGTCACTAGTATCTAGCATGGTATCTAACATACTACAGATATTCAAGTGTCTTTTTTATTTTATTTTAAAATTTTGAAAATATAATTGCCAAACTGGCTAACATACAGTGTGTACAGTGTGCTCTTGGTTTTGGGGGTAGATTCCCGTGGTTCATCGCTTACATACAACACCCAGTGTTCATCCCAACAAGTGCCCTCCTCAGTGCCCATCACCCATTTCCCCCTCTCCCTCAACCCCCTCAAGTATTTTTTTTTTAATTAAACTAAACCCACAAAAGCTAATGAGAGTCTGAATGAATTGAGAAAATTATTCATGGGCTAGCTTCTGGAAAGCTGTCCCCAGTCTTAACTCAAGGTTGGAAATGCCTGGCAAAATGCACAAAAGGAAATGCCTTAATTTTGTTCTTACAACAGATCCTTTGTATGCACCATGTCTCTCACTAGAGACATTTGTGAAAATCCATATTCAATTTTTGATTGTGGTCTAAAATGATAACAAATTCTTCTAATTATATAGAACTTCCCATCCTATTAGGAGTTGCTAATGGGATCCTATTAACCTTCACATTAACCTATCACATTACAACAGCCCCATCTGTTAAGGGAAGAGAGGAGAGAAAGGATAAATAAAGGCCATTAAGCATACTGATGGGTGTCAAGGAGGAATGAAGACTCTGGTACTCCTAGTCCTCATTTCTTGGTAACAAGTCACTATAGCAAATAACAGATTTCAGGCACCGTGTGGTAGGCTGATAATGGTTCCTATACCAGTTTGCTAGAGCTAACCTGAAACAACAGAAAATTGTCTCACAACTCCATAGGTCAGAAGTCCGAAATCAAGGTGTCAGCAGGGTTGGTTTATTCTGTAGATGTGTGGGAGTCTGTTCCATGCTTACCTTCTAGCTTGGGGTGGTTTGCTAGCAAACTCTGGTGTCCCTTGGTTTGTGGTGGCATAACTCTAATCTTTACATATATCCCTCCTGGGTGCACATGCACATCTGTCTTCAGTTTCCTCGTTTTATAAGGACATCAGTTATATTGGATTAGGGGCCCAACCTACTCTAGTATGATCTCATATTAACTAATTACATCTACAACAATCCCATTTCCAAATAAGGTCACATTCTGAGATACTTGGGGTTAGGACTTCAACATGTAAAATTTTGGGGCCACAATTCAACCCGTAACAGCTGACAAAGATATGCTCATGTCCTAATTCCTAGAACCCACAAATGTTACCTACCTGATGACTGAACTGAAGATTTTGATATGAAGAGGTTATCTGGGATGATGCAGATGGGCGCTCAATGCTATTACAAGTATCCTTGTAAGAGTGAGGCAAAGGGAGACACACACAAAGAGGAGAAGGTGATGTGAAGACAGAAGCAGAGACTAGAGTGATGTGGCCAAAATGCTGGTGGCCACCAAAAGCTGGAAGAGGCAAGGAAAGGATTTTCCTAAGTGTCTCCAGAGGGATTATGACTCTGCTTGTAGGCTTGATTTCATCAGACTTCTGGCCTCTTGAACTATGACCATAACAAATATGGTGGATATCAATCCAACTATATCAATAATCACTTTAAATGTCAATGGTCTAATACACAAATTAAAAGAGACTGTCAAAGTGAATCCAAAGATAAGACTCAACTATGTTGTTTATAAGAAATCCACTTTAAATATAAAGACATACAAAAATAAATAAATAAATAAATAAAGACACTAAGAGCAAAGGGATGGAGAAAGATATACCCATTGTAACATTAATTTCAAGAAGAGAAAACTTCAGAGCAAGGAACATTATTAGGAATAAAGGGAGGCATTACACAATAATAAAGGTGTCAATACCTCAAGATAAAACAATCCTTAATACCTATGCGCCCAACAAGAGTGTCAAAACATGTGAGGCCAAAACTGATGAGAAAGAGAAATAGGTGAATCTACTATTACAGTTGAAGACTTTAACACTGCTCTATCAGAAATGCACAAATCCACCAGGCAGAAAATCAGTAAGGACACAGACGAATTCAACAGAATCATCAATCGACTAGATATAACTGACATCTATAGAAAACTTCATCCAAGAAAAGCTGATTACACATTCTTCTCAAATTCACATGGAAGGCACATTCACTAAGAGCAAATTCTGGGCCATATAACACACCTTAAAATTTTTAAAAGAACTGGGGCACCTGGGTGGCTCAGTCAGTTCAGCATCTGACTCTTGATTTTGGCTCAGATCCTGATCTCATGGTTTGTGAGACTGAGCTCCACACTGCTCTGCACTGGCTGCATGGAGCCTGCTTGGGACTCTCTCTCTCCCTCTGTCTGCACCTCCTCCACTCATGCTTACTCTCTCAAAATAAATAAGTAAACATGGAAAAAAAAAAAAAAAAAAGAACAGCAACCTTACTATTTCTTTTCTCAGACCACAATGGAATCAAACTAGAAATCAAAAGCAAAGCAAAAAGATAGGTGAAAAGTCCACAAATATTTGGAATTAAATAACACATGTTTTTTAAAGTTTTATTTATGTAAGTAATCTCTTTATGCAATGCAGGGATCGAACTCATAACCCGGAGATCAAGACTCACATGCTCTTTCGATCAAACCAGCCAGGTGCCCCTAAATAACACATAGGTCAAAGAAGAGAAATCTCTAGAGAAATTCTCAAATATTTTGAACTAAATGGAATGAAAACTTTACCTTATTGAAATCTGTGGGATGCATGAAAGCAGGACTTATAGGGAAATTTAGAACATGAATGGATATATTAGAAAACAAGAGCAATCCAAAATCAATAATCTAAACTTCCACCTTAGAAAAATGAAAAATGAAGAGCAAATTGAACCCAAAGCAGAAAAAAATGAGTAATAAAAATTAGAGCAGAAATCAATCAACAAATCAAAATCTCAACAAACCAAAATCTCAGCAAATTATTTTGTGGATGTCAACAAACTGATTCTAAAGTTTAAATGGAGAGACAAAGACCCAGAATAGCCAACACAATATTGAAGGAGAACAATGTTGATGGACTAACACTACCCAACTTCAAAACATACTCTAAAGCTACAGTAATCAAGACAACGTAGTCTTGGTCAAAGAATAGACAAAAAGATCAATGAAACAAGACAGAAAGCCCAGAAGTAGACCCACCTATAGTCAACCGGTCTTTAACAAAGGAGCAAAGACAATACAATGGAGTAAAGATAATCTTTTCAACAAATGGTGGGGAGACAACTGAATGTTCATTTACCAAAAAAAAAAAAAGAATCTAGACACAGACCTTACAGTCTCCACAAAAATTAACTCAAAATGGATCACAGAGAAACTATGCTCAGCGTCCCTCATCATCAGGGAAATGCAGATCAAAACCACACTGAGATACCGCCTCATGCTGGTCAGAGTGGCTAAAATGAACAAATCAGGAGACTCTAGATGCTGGCGAGGATGTGGAGAAATGGGCACCCTCCTACACTGCTGGTGGGAATGTAAACTGGTGCAGCCCCCATGGAAAACAGTGTGGAGGTTCCTCAAAAAATTAACAATAGAACTCCCCTAGGACCCAGCAATAGCACTGCTAGGAATTTACCCAAGGGATACAGGAGTGCTGATGCATAGGGGCACATGTACCCCAATGTTCATAGCAGCACTTGCAACAATAGCCAAATCCTGGAAAGAGCCTAAATGTCCATCAACTGATGAATGGATCAAGAAGATGTGGTTTATCTATACAATGGAATACTACATGGCAATGAGAAAGAATGAATCTGGCCATGTGTAGCAACATGGATGGAACTTGAGGGTGTTATGCTGACCAAAATAAGTCAGGTAGAGAAAGACAAATACCATATGTTTTCACTTACAGGTGGATTAGGAGAAACTTAACAGAGGACCATGGGAAAGGAGAAGGGGAAAAATAGTTGGGGAGAGGGAGGGAGAGACTCTTGAATAATGAGAACAAACTGAGGGCTGATAGGGGTGAGGGAGAGGGGAAGGGGGGTGATGGGCATGGAGGAGGACACTTGTTGGGATGAGCACTGGGTGTTATATGGAAACCAACTTGACAATAAACTATGAAAGAAAAAAAAAAGGATCATAGACATAAATGTAAAAGGCGAAAACTATAAAACTCCTGGGGCACTTAAGTGG
Organism: Crocuta crocuta; assembly: GCF_008692635.1. NCBI lineage: Eukaryota > Metazoa > Chordata > Mammalia > Carnivora > Hyaenidae > Crocuta > Crocuta crocuta. Next base: position 13,410,919 of record NW_027528345.1, read on the forward strand.
CTCAGTTGGTTGAGTGTCCAACTTCAGCTCAGGTCATGATCTCACAGTTCATGAATTCGAGCTACATATCAGGCTCTCTGTTAGCGCAGAGCCTGCTTCAGATCCTCTGTCTCCCTTTCTCTCTGCCCTTCCCCTGTTCTCTCTCTCTCAAAAATAAGTAAACATTAATAAACAAACAAACAGACAGACATTTAAAAAAAAAACCATAAAACTCCTCCAAGATAACATAGGGAATCTAGGTAATCATGGGTTTGGTAATAAACTTTTCAGATATTATACCAAAGGCACACAATTCATGAAAGAAATAACTGATAAGCTGGACTTGTTAAAATTAAAAACTTCTGGGGGTGCCTGAGTGGCTCAGTTGGTTAAGCATCCAACTTCAGCTCAGGTCATGATCTCATGGTTCGTGAGTTCGAGCCCTCCATCGGGCTTTGTGCTGACAGCTCAGAGCGTGGAGTCTGCCTCGGAATCTGTGACTCCCTTCTCTCTGTCTCTCTCCCACTCACACTCTTGTCTCTCAAAAAATAAATAAAGGTTAACAAATTTTTTAAAAATCAAAAACTTCTGCTCTGTGAAAGCCAATATCATGAGAATGAAAGGCAAGCCACAGAATAGGAGAAAATATCTGCAAAAGACACATCTAGTAAAGCAAAATATATATCCAAAACATACAAAGAAAAACCCTCTGAAAACTCAGTAGTAAGAAAACAAAGCCAATTAAAAAATGGGCCAAAGCTTTTGACAGTCCACCAAAGAAGATATGCAGATGACAAATAAGCATATGAAAAGACGCCTCACATCACATGTCATCAGTAAAATTCGAATTAAAACAACAATGACATACCACTACCTATCTATTCAAATGGCCAAAATCCAAATCACTGGACAACATTGAATGCTGATGAGGGTGTGAAATAGTAGGAACTCTCTCATTCATTGCTGGTAGGAATGCAAAATGGTACAGCCAGTTTGGAAGATAGTTTGGCTGTTTCTTACAAAAGTAAACATACTCTTATCATATGATCGAGCAGTTGTGCTCTTTGATATTTATCCAAAGCAGCTGAAAACTCACAACCACACAAAAACCTGCACATGAATGTTTAGCAGTTTTACTCATAATTGCCAAAACCTGGAAGCAACCAAGCTCTCTTTCAGTAGGTAAATGGATAAACAAACTGTGGTATGTCTAGACAACAGAATATTATTCAGTACCAAAAATGAATGAGGTATCAAGACAAGACAAGACATGAAGGAACCTTAAATGCACATTACTAATGCATATTAGATAAAAGATGCCAATTTGAAAAGGGTACATACTGCATGATTCCAACCAATGTCCTTCTGAAAAAGGCAAAATGGTAAGGATAGTAAAATGATCAGTGTGGGGCACAGGGGAAGAGTATCATAGACGATTTTTAGGGTAGTGAAAATACTCTATGATAACAGAACGACGGATACATGTCATTGTACCTTTGTCCAAACCTGTCCAAGGTAAAATACCACGAGGGAATCCTGAAGGAAACTATGGACTCTGCGTGACGATGAGACATCAGGATTCATCAGTTGTAGCAAATGTACCACTCAGCGGAGGGATGCTGTGGGAGCAGGGAGTAAATGGGGAAATCTCTGTACTTTCCTCTCAATTTTGTTGTGAACCTACAACAGCTCTAAAAAAATAAGGCCTTCGGGGTACCTGAGACGCTCAGTCAATTAAGTGTCTGACTCCTGATTTTAGCTTAGGTCATGACCTCACAGTTCATGAGACTGAGCCCCACATCGGGCTCTGAGCTGACAGGGCAGAGCCTGCTTGGGATTCTCTCTCTGCCCCTCCTATGTGCACATGCTTTCTCTCTCAAAAAGATATTTTTTAATGAGATAAAACTAAGCCTTAGAAAAGCTGAAAACTAGGAAGGAAAAGTAAACAACTTGAAGCATGCTTCTTCTCAGAGTGCTCAGGAAAGAGCCTGAAAAATTAAGCCTGAAGTACTCATTGCTGATTATTCTAATGTTAAAAGGGAAAAGCACAGCATAGCACAAAGTCCAGCCTCCAAGCAGGGACTGTTGTCTCTTTGACAGAGCTCCAATCCAATTATGCCCTGGCCGCTGATTTCTCTATCACCACTTCCCCTTTGTTTCAGAGACAGCATCCACGGCCTTCTGTTCATGCGGTGGAGGAAGAAATTGCTTCCCAGAAAAGGCTTAGCCCACTGCATTTTACTAGATAAAGAAAAAACAAAAAGCCATTCGACTCTGACAAGCTGATTACTGTCTATGGAGGAGCAAAATGCCTCCCTTAGGACTAAGAAAATAGCCAACAAGGAATATGTTCAAACCTTTAACCACTGCTCTGCCAAGAGCCGCTGCATATGCGCACACTACACTCTCTCCTCTGAGCGGTCACATGTGCAGAACTGAAAGTACAAGCCTCCATAAGGAGGCTGTCTGGCTGTAGTTTCAAATGCATATAAAGTAAAAGAATGCTCAAATAAAGTCTCCACATTTGCATTTTTCTAGGTAAAAATCAGAAGGAAAGAAAAGGAAAGGCTGAAGAGGGAATAGCTAAATTGTTGAATCTAATACGGTGCCTTATAAAACAGACACCTAGACCTCTGAAATTTGTATTTACTTTAAATTTTTAAATGATTTTTATTTATTTTTGAGAGAGAGAGACACACACACACACACACACACACACAGCACGTGTGAGGAAGGGGCAGAGAGAACAGGAGACACAGAATTCAAAGCAGGCTCCAGGCTATCAGCACAGAGCCCGACACAGGGCTCGAACCCACAAACTGTGAGATCATGTCCTGAGTCAAAGTCAGATGCTTAAATGACCGGGCCACCCACACACCCCACAGACCCCTGAAAATTTTTGAGTAACTACTTTTATTGTCCCCTCCCAATACAGCCTAAGTAGACTACGGTTTCTTCCTTGGTCCTAAGAAATATCTAAAACTGAAATAAAACGGCAAATATCTGAAGTCATGAACATCATACAGTGTAAAAAATTAATACACACAGATTGTCACTGTGTACAAAAAAATGATGCTTACTTGGGGCGCCTGGGTGGCTCAGTCGGTTGAGCGTCCGACTTCGGCTCAGGTCATGATCTCACAGTTTGTGGGTTCGAGCCCCGCACCTGGCTCTGTGCTGACAGCTAGCTCAGAGCCTGGAGCCTGCTTCGGATTCTGTGTCTCCCTCTCTCGCTGACCCTCCCCTGCTCATGCTGTCTCTAGCTCTCTCTCAAAAATAAATAAAACATTTAAAAAAAAAAAAAATGATGCTTACTTAAGTGACAAATGTCTCTAATACTATCTGCTCACTCTGGTATTACAGAGCAAACACCACCTTATATACCACAACCAAGATCTTTTACAACTCTTTTTACTTGATTCGAGTAACTAATGCCGGTAAAGGAATTTGGTTTCTTTTCCCCAGTCAATGGTCTTGAGAACAGACACAAAAACAAAGTAATTGAGGCTTAGTATAAAATGCAGGCCTTTAAAAAAAATCATCCATCCTATTAAGCTGCCACTGTCTGTCTGATAACCTGTTAGGAGTCAAGCTTCTAATCTCTGATAGGCTACTGCTTTGAATCACCTTTTCTCTGCAATTACAGTTTTACAGGAACTCCACACAGGACATAGAGACACACACACACACACACACACACACACACACACACACGCACACAGAACTGCATGCATACACACAACTAACTGGCCTGTCAGAGGCACCCAGGAAGATAAACAAATGAGATCTCTGATCCCTAGAGTGATCATTTTAGTAGTCTGTGACCTTGCCCAATAAGGCATTCTCAGCTCTGAAGCCAAGAATTTGACTTCTTGGGCAGAGGTAGAAAAGACAAGACTTCAGTCAGATAGTTCCTGCAGTTGAACACAGAGTTTCACACAGTCCGCAGTTATACAATGAATCATTATCAGAATCAAGAAGGAAAATGTATATTTTAAGCAACTTTCCAGTAAAACATAAAGACATTCAGACAAAACATACAAAGAATCCTTGTAATATAAATATCAACCATGAGACTCTCCAATCTTTTTCAATCCTTTATGTATACTTCCACTTATTTTTATCACAAATTATTTCACGTATTTCCATACATCTTTATGGCCACAGATTTTCACTTCCATTGACAAATGAGATACCCCGTGTCAACACACCACAATGCAAAAGGAAAGACCAGACATACGGAAGTGCTATGAAATCAAAGAAGAGGAGGATGTAAGATCCGAGGAGAGAAGAATTTTTTTACTCAATAGGTTAAGACCCTCCATGCAGTTATATGCCCAAAACTTCAGAGAAGAAACAAGCTGGCCATCACCTGGCAGAAAACACATCTCAATGCACCGTTAACAAACTTCTAACCATACCCTAATTCCACCTTAGTCACATTAACTCTTGTCATCAATCAGTATGGCAGCCACTGTAACCAAAGCCCCACTATTACAAGACACTACACAAAGCAAGATACCCAGATAGCATCATTTGCATTGGGGAGCTTACAGGCATAAAACTAAGAATGGGAAGGAGGGCGTATGAATCAGGAAGTGAGCCGATAGAGAATTCACAAAGACGACACCACACTGCTTCTTTAGGGCCTATCAGTGGATGATCCTGAAGCTGTGATTTTGAGGTCCCAGTGTTCCAGTTCTGTCTACCTTTCTGGCTGGTCAAGAATCTGTTTTCTTTCTCATCTTAAAATCATGTCCCTGCTACAAAACAGTGGTTGTTTACCTCACAGAGAGTTCGTCACATCTCAGCAGCATACCCAGGCAAATAAAAAACCATTACAGATTAAGGCTCATGCAGCTGCAGAGAGGCCTCTTCATCTGAGTAAGAAGTCTTATCTTGTGGTACAGTTGTAGATCCAGCTCTCTCTGGCAGAGCAGCCAAATGCCTACATCAGTAATACCCTGTCGCCAGGACTTACTTAACTGATTGCACTGGGACCATTTGCCAAACAACTACTACTTATTCACTCTCTCTCTTTTTTCCTTTGCTAGATGGGTATATTTACATGCACAAGGAGAATAAGAAGAAGCCAATTTAGCCTAGCAGTTAAAGAGTGCCAGTTTGGAATCTATCTGGGTTTGTATTATAGCTCCATCACAAAATATCATGTGACCTCGTACAAGTTATTCAGTCTCTCTAAGCCTTAGTTTTCTCGTCTGTACAATAGGGATAATACTATATCCTCCTTCAGGAGATCTCTAGGACTAAATAGTATCTATAAAAGCACTTTTGCACAGTACATAGAGCTCAGTTAGCTGTTGTATACTGCTATTGCTGTTATTATTATTACATTGATAAAGTTAAACAATTTTCTTTGTGTTTTGTCCTCTCCCAGGCCCCCCACAGGATCCTTGGGTGGAATATAATTTTCCATATTACACAGACACAATATGTCCTCTAAATTCTATGTGTATGTGTATATACATATATCTGTTGGTCTGCACTAACTGATATTAATCCCCAACATCATGTTATAGAGCCTTCCCTAAGCTAACGTTCATTTTACCAGAGTCAGTTCAGTTCAACAAGTAACTTAACACTGAGGCCAAGACTGGAAGATTCTCATGTGAAGCCAAATCTAGAAGGAGTAGAGTCACTGTCTCTATGAAAAGAGATCTTACCCAATACCAGGAAATTAGAATTCTAAGTAGATAGGAAACTTGAATCTTAGAACTAGAGAAATCAGGTCACTCTCCTTCCCCCATATTTTATCAATATAAATTTTCCAGAACAGGGAAAGGAGGAAATGTCTCTCTTTCTATCCAAAGAGATTTAATTAAGTTGCTTCTAGTGTTTATTAGGGTCCTTCTTAAGATTTATACTTCTCAACTATCTTCTAGTAGAAGGAAGCTGAAATAGCCCAAAGCAAAACTAAGAAGTAAATCTGTTTATCTCTGACATCCTCAAAAGTTGCCATGTCTCCTTTGCTCCAAAACCATTCCACCTAAGCCAGTCCTCATCTACTATCCCTTAACCCAAATAAAAATTTCTACTCCTTTATGTAGCCAATACTACATCTATGATTAAACTGATTTATACTAAGTGTAAATAACAGCTCCCTATTTACTTTTCTAGTAACTTATTAGTTATGAATCTTTAAGGATTACTTTTAGACAGGGAATCTTTCTTATTTACCTTTAAATTGCACTGATTTTCTTTAATCACATATAAGGCTGCCCATGGGAGGAACGGAAAGGAGACTTTATTGTCCTCAACCTCATCAAAGGAAAAGGGATTCTGGGCTTTACGTCCTCTTGCTTTGCTCAGACCTAATACCGTGATTCCCCAGATAATTACAGCCTATTCGATGTTCATCCTATCCTTTTTTGCTCCCAACACCTAGAACCAGTAAAACAGTCACTAACCAAGCCAAATCTTTTAACATCAGAGAGACTCCCAGTAGAGAAGAAAGGCTGCCACTTTAATCTTCTGGGAGAGATTCTTGGGACTTTTAGAGGGACCTTGGAGCTGTGACCTCAAATGTTTAATTTTCTCTCCTCCTTTCTCCAGCTATTCTTAATTGTAGGGTTATCTACTCACAACTTTTTTTTTTTTAAGATTTTTTTTTTTAAGTAATCTTTACACCCAATGTAGGTCTTGAGCTTATAACCCCAATATCAAGAGTCACACGCTCCACCAATTGAGCTGGCCAGGCACCCCTATCTGCTCACAACTTTAAAAGAATTAGAAGACTGCATGATTCTAATTATAGGACATTCTGGAAAAGGCAAAGCTATGGAGACAGTAAAAGATCAGTAGTTACCAAGGGTTGGGGGTAGGAACGGGAGGGATGAATAGATAGAACATGGAATTTTTTTAGGACAATGAAACTATTCTGTATGATACTGTAATGGTGAGTACATATTATTATACAATTGTCAGAACCCGTAGAATGTACAACACAAAGATTGAACTCTAATGTAGATTACAGACGTTAGTTAATATTAATGTATCGACATTGGCTTATCAGTTGTAACACATGTACCACACTAATACAAGATATGGTAGCAAAGAACTCCAATACTTTACACTCGATTTTTTGTAAATATAAAACTGATCTAAAGAATAAAGTCTGTTTTTTTTTGTTTTGTTTTGTTTTGTTTTGTTTTTAATTAGAGGAAGCACTGTTTAATAGTCCCCGCCAGGTACAATGACTAGTAAGAGCCAAGATAAGCTATATAAGAAGGCGGCAAAAAGTAAAAAATGAGACTATAGGGCATGATCTCAAAATAAACAGGATGATAACTGAAGACAAGGAAAGAGGCTTGAGGAAGTGAGGGAAGGAGAGAGAGACAACTCTCACATCACTTTTAGTGACTGGTATGCAAAAAACTAAAGCAAATGTTTTCTCCCTCAGAGAAAGAGAAGAGAAACCAAGTTTATAAGGGGTACTGAGATACTCGGCAGAAAAATCACCACCATGAAGCCTCTGGCATACTCAAAGTGTCACCCTGATGCCTCTCCCTGTGGCTATCAGAGCTGTCATTGTAACCAAGTCTGCAACCTGTGCTTGTGCCAATCTTTATGGTAAATTGAGGTATTTTTTCAGGAAAATCAAGGGATAATTGCCCAGCATCCGAAGAAGATATGACCCCTGGGAGGAGAAAGGAGGCGTTCCTTTTGCCACTGGATGATTCTCTCCGGAGTAACATAAATGGGGAGAGACTATGTCTTTGATAAGCTGAGCTGCAACTCTGACAGCCAATCTGCTGAATGCCGAACAGAGTAGAGTACTCAGCTTTCTACAATGACTCAAAGGACAGGGCAAGGCTGCAGATTTATTCTGCTGACTTTCCCTGCAGAGTTACTCAAGTTTTTCAAAGGCAAAAAGGAAGAACTCTTTCCTTCCACACAGGGAATTGCAGATTCCACCTGGGATCTAAAGACAGAACTATGTTTGCTCAAAATGTGACATCATCGATGTGAACAACAAGATTTAAAAGGTGGAATGATCGCTGGCAATTTTAGTCTTTAGAGCAGAAGTTGGTTCAGCTCTTCAATCTGCCGGCAGGGTCAGCAGCCACACAGATGCATACGGTGTGCCGGACTGGGAATGGGCTAATTTCAAAAATTCATTCTCATTCTCTCTGTACTTTCACATGACAATTGCAAAGAGGCCAGATTCTTATTTCGCTGCACAAAGAAATTTCAAAGTAACAAAGGCACTGTAACAAAGAGATAAATCCCAAAGCTTCCATCTTTTCTCCACAATGTTTTCCTCCTTGAAATTTTATCCTTAGCCTGATAATTTTTTGAGGGATTTAAAAAGCAAAATCTATCTACAATAAACTATTAATAGCAGCATTTCTCCCTCACGATTTGTATGTCACTTCTTCAAGATGAGATTTTAAGAGAGAAAAGCTCTCTATGTATCCTAAGTCGAAAGTAACAGCCATGTGTTATGTATGATTTCCAGGACAGTCCCTCTATACTTAAATAGATTCAGCCCTCAACAGACAAAAGAAAACTAGGCTTGAGAGTTAAGATAAGCAATTTCTCTTTGAACCTTTTTTTATCTTATGATAAAGATTTTAAAACATTAAAATTTAGAGATAATCAGTTCTATTTTGATTTTTTTTAAATATGCATTGCTGTGCTGAGCAAGTACCCTGAAATAGGTCCTGGAGCAAGGGTAATAGTAAAAGCAAAATATAGTGCAGAAATTTACAAGCAGAAAATCAGAATAAGCCTTTTTCCCCCCAAAACAAAATATATAACCCTTTTGACAAAAACAAATGAAAAAAGGACAAAAACAGAGGCATTCTGCTTTATAGATAATACTGGAAAACAATAAATATCTTACATTTTTAGATATAAATTTAGCTAAGTGTTTACTAACACTTGCAACTGTAACCCTTTCAAAGGGGTTTATAGTTTGGTTATAAAGACTCAATTAAGATCAAGACTTGGCTCTTCCCTAACTCCACATGAAGGGGCTTCTCTTGTACTGTAAGTCCCATTTAAAAAGGACATTGTGTTTTAATAGAAGTCGCTGGCATATGGTTAAAAAGCTTAAGTTTGTCCGGTTCCATCCTTTGAGCAGAACACTGAGGTTCTCTTTCCTCTCCTATGAAAGAGCTTCCAGAGAGCATCTCTTGCACCTTGTTCATAATGCACAATTTATCGGCATTTCGTTTCCTTTCTAAATGGCTGGGAGGGAAGAAGAGCTCCACAGCCACCGTGTGTGGTTAGTAATGGCGCTTTTACTTGTCATTGTACAAAGCCTGTTAAATATTTACAACACAGACAGCAATATCTAGTCCTAAACACCCAGTTGTGAGTTTGAATTTTTTTAGAAATAAATCTATGACAAGTTTTCCCCAGCAAAACGCCAGAAGACTTTACTAACAGCTTCAAGAGACCCAGCGGGTCCAGAGGAGCAGTTATAGGCCATCTGGTGATTACTTATTATTATTTATACAGCACTGTAGATGTACACACAGATGTGTTATGAATCCACATACAGAGTAGGCCCTAACAAGGGCTTCAGACAAAATGCGACTGCTGAGCAAGTCAATCTGCATTAAAGAAACACGCTAACCAGAAAGAGGGAACACACTGGCTGTTCTTCAATCTGCCGCATTAGCTGGAAGAGTATTTGATAAAGGAATGATGAATTCTATACGATGATGACAATATCTTGTAAGTTAACAACCTAGCTATATATGGTTTTGCAGGAGTGGCAAAAAAGGGACTAACGAAGGACAGGCTCCCAGAGACAGAAGGCAGTTTGTGAAAGAAGGGACTAGCAAACAGCCTCTCTCCTGATTTAGGAAGAACTGAGATACAAAGATACTGGATTTTATTTTTTTCTACCAGGAATGCTGTGAGAACAGTTTCTGGGCTCCCATTCCAAATATTAAGTCATACCCAAGGAAAACAAGAGTGAATAACTGAAAAATTTCATCTTAATTTCCTGGGTAGAGTTCTAATTAGGTTCATACAGCCTCTCCCCCCACCCCTGCCCTGCCCCCAACTCCCCAGCAGACTGGAGCAGGGATGCTTTTAATCTACTGTGTTCTTAGCAACATAACAATTACTGTAATACAGAAAACTAAAATAATCAACCACATGTTTCTAAGGGCAAGTGTCAAGAATGCCAGATCTGACGTTAAAAACGGGTTTAATTCCTTGCTTTTAATACATTTACAGTTTAAAAATCTCAGTCCCAGTTTTGTCTACACGATGCAAAACAGTGATCTACTTCCATCACAAGGCGACATAAAACTGCAGCATAATCAGAGTGGACTGAAAGTTATTGCAAAATCAACATATTATTACAAAAAACAAGGTTAGCATTTGGCCTAATTGTGTATAATGCAGTGTATTTTCAGCTGCCTGACAGCATGCAGGCACTCTTACCAGATGGGAACTGGATGAATTATTGAATGAAATATGAATTATTAAATAAAAATTTGAATTTTTTTTAAACTCTTGGCAGGGGGTGAGGAAGAAAGGCTTATTTGTTTGCCCGAAATTGCCCTCACCTGTCGAAGCATGTAAATATGCTACGTACCACCATAAATGGCATTTACCTACCAGAGCCATTTCTTCCCTTGTGATTCTCTAATTCAAGATGCTCCCCTAACACAAAGAATTAGTAATCAGCACCAACCCATTTTCCTTTTTTTCTTTTGTGTTAATGCTAGGTTAACAGGAAAACATGCCAAAAGGATAGAATTAAAAATCCAGAGTCCCACAGTACCAGTATGGCCCATTTAAAGGGAGGGCTGGGATAACAGAAAAAGTCTCTATAGATTTGTGTTACATAGGCAATAAAACATATACCTTTGTAGTATGCCAACATTTAATCAATCATACAAGCTATTTGTTGCCTCATATATTACAAAGCAATAGAGATTTAAGGGATAATGTTCATGGAGGCACAGGATACGAAGCAATAAACAGCATTGGAGGTTGGTTAAATGCCAAGTGAAGCCAGGACTACAGCACCATAAACATTATTCCTATTATATGACAAGATAAGGAGGTACATGAAGCTGCCCTCAATCCCACCACAACTAGGGCTCTACTGCTATTCTTGGCCTTAGAAAGGGAAAGCAGGCCCTGGAGGTCTTCGAGCTAGTTATGTGTTTCAGGTCTCAGTTAGATATGAACAGAGCCTCAATCTGTACCTAAATGTCCTCCAGGAGAAGAAAAGATCTGGTAGTAGACACCCTTAGGGGAAAAAAATAACAGCCTCTCAGGTCACACTGGACAGAGAAACAATCAAAAGATTTTTCCTTAAAAGGACAGTTGATAATGACAGAAATCTTTCTCAGTGACTAATAATGGGATGATACTGTCCATTGGAAGTATCTCCTCAGAGGAAATGTGTTCCTATTCTTAAGGAAATAGACATTATAAGTAATAAGCTTATATGATCAGCTTCTGCTCAAAGGCTTGGTTATGGTAACCAGAAGGACTACTTCAATCTGCATAATTTGTACTGCAAAACAGTGTCAAGTTCCAGAGAGGGAGGTATAGGAATATGGTATTTGTTGACTCCTAGTAATAAAAACCTGTCAAAAAGCATCTAAAAGATAACTTATCTAACTGCATTTACAAATTCAAGATTACTGTCAAAAACCTAGTACAGCTGACCCTTTAACACGGGTGTGAACTGGGCAGGTCTGCTTGATACATATAGTACAGTACTGTAAATTCTTTCTTCCTTACGATTTCCCTAATAACATTTTCTTTTCTCTGCTTACTCCATTGTGCAAATACAGTATATAGTACATATAACATACAAACTACGAGTTAATCAACCATTTATGTTATCAGTAAGGCTTTACGTCAATAGAAAGCTATAAGTAGTTAAGTTTTTTTGGGGGGTCAAAAGTTCTGTGCAGGTTTTCAACGTCCTGTGGGTGCTCCTAACCCCTGCATTGTTCAAGGGTCAACTGCAATTGTTCCTGCTTGCACATACAATAGAACAGTTTTGCAATCTACCTTTAAATAAATTGTCTCCCAAAGCCTCAAAAACTTAGAAGACTGAGGCACCTGAGTGGCTCAGGTCATGATCTCTCAGTCTGTGAGTTTGAGCCCAGCATCAGGCTCTGTGCTGACAGCTCAGACCCTAGAGCCTGCTTTGAGCTCTGTATCTCTCTCTCTCTCTCTCTCTCTCTCTCTCTGCCCCTCCCCCACTCATACAGTTTTTCTCTCTCTCTAAAATGAATAAATATTAAAAACAAATTTTTAAAAAAGAACTTAAAAGACTACATAAATTCAGCACCAAACCTAACTTCTATTATTTTAGTAACACAGAAGCAAAGCCATCTTATAGTCACAATGGTTTTAATGAGATGCTATCTTATAAACATTTCAAAAACCCAAACCACTCAAATTCAACCAACCCTTTAACAGGGTATCTGGGGTACTGTTGCCTTAACAACACTAGCCCATTCTCTGGAGGCAGCTCTATTAACTACTCCTGCTACCATATTCCATAGAGAGGTATTAGCAAGAATATTGGTTTCCCTAAGTTCCTCTTCATGAGAGTGATGAGGCCTCGAGAGAAACATGGTCTCAACAGGAGTAAAGGGATGAGAGGGCTCAAAACACCCTATCATCTGTCTTTTCAGATAAGAATGCAGAGAACACAACCTTCAGCAGCCATGTTTTTTTTTAAAAAGTACATGCAGCATATTTAGAATTCAGCTGTGTCACATCAGACTTACTGTTGGGAAGTGGATCATGAACAGAATCCAAAAATAACAGCCATTAAAGACCTAGCAACCAAAACATGTTTACGTATCCATTGAAAGCCCGGTGGTTTTGATTATATGGTGGAGAGCATAATCCACTAGTCTATTTTAGGTGAATTTTCCTTTCACCTTCCCTTAACATTAAGGCATAAGATGATTTCTGAGTTTAGGGTACATCGGGTAAAGTTCGGGCAGAGAACAGATACTGAAATCATGCAAGATTCACATAGCTCTTGTCTGCTGGTTGGTTTTTTAAGGATTGGTCTCTTGAATTATAATTTGCTTTCATTCCTTCTTCCTCTAAGTGGTAGAAGCCACTGATTTTTGAGGCTTCTATGGGAGTTAGTTCTAAACCATGTCTTGTAAAAATTATCATGGTCCTTATTGCCAATCCTGGAATTTATGTAGTCTTTTTTAATTATTATTCTACCATTTCTGGAATTAAAAAATTGAATCAATGACAGTGGATTATAAATAGCTTGAAGGCCTCAAAGTGGCTCCAAGATGAAACCATTTTTAAGGGATATAAGGAAGTTGGATAACAGGCCAAGGGTAGTTTGCTTTTCCAAATTTATCTTCCCTGCCAGATTTCCACTATTTCATATAATAGAAAGCAACCATAGTAAAGTAAGTCTTGCAGATATCCTACTCTAGAGTTAAATTTTACTTAGATATTGGGAGAAACTTGGAAGAAGACTAAATATAACTAAAGAACTACAATTTTACTTGATCATAAAGTTCTGACATGCAAAGGAGGTAAAAGGATGAATCACATTACCTTCAAAGACTTAAGCCGTAGTTTTCTATCCTTTTCTATGAAACAAGTAACTCGAATCCAAAAGAAGATACTCATCTCCCTGAGTACCATGTTCACTGAAGGGGAAAAAACCCTTCGGGACTTATACTAGAGGCTATAATGAGTCCTAACAACCAAAATACCAGCAGACAGTTCAGAAATGAGGAAGAATAGGGGAAGGAAAAGGCTTACAATAAACTGTACTCAACAATACAAACGGAACCGAAGTAAAAAGTCCTACTGTTTTTACTATCTCTAGCCCAAAAAGTGCAAAACAAAAAGAGACAAACACAAAACCCTTTAGGACCTCACAAATTTCAGTGAAAACTACTCTTTTCTGATAGACAGTCTAAAGAAACCTATTTAAAAATAAAATAAAATAAAATAAAATAAAATAAAATAAAAAGAAACCTATTTAAACCTTCTTTCTTCAGAGAGCTCGAGATGATTTTCCATTTTAATTTCTTTAAGTCTTTGTCCAGGTAGTTTTCAGCATACAACATATAATAGGGGCACTGAGTAGCTTAAACCATAAATGAAGAAAAATAAATGTAAGTATGAGAAAAATAAATCTTTTCACCAAAAATGCATATTTTTAAAGCAAGGTAAGTGAAAAGGGTGCCAGGTATCAATTAGGGAAATCACAGTAACTACTGTTATCAACACATACACACCCAAAAATTTGAAGGGATCAAGTTAAGATATACATATATTCTAACACAGCTGTCTGAAAAGTGAAACAAATTTACCCTAATTTCTCAGGTGGCTTCTATTGTAAAAGAATAAAACATAAATCACATGGGGAGAAACATCCAGTCAACCACAAAGTTGAAAACTCTGACAAGGAAGGAAATATACCCTATGATGCTGAATACTTCAGAATATGATGGCTTTTTTAGTCTTCTCGGAAATTTTCAGTATTTACTGGAATATGGAATCACCCTTCTGCCCATTCCTTGTCACCACCCCCATCCCATTCACCTCTCAAATTCCAATTCCTAGGAATCTCCGGAACTTAACTCTCTCCTTTTTGTCTAGGCATTTACAATGTTTAATAGAACTAGTCTGCAATCTCACATACCACCAGTAAGTGTCACTGGGCAGTCACATGGCATATTCCTAACTGAACAGAAATTCAACCCTTCGGGTTTCATAAAATCAATTCATAAAGGCAGATAAAACTTTCTTTGTATTACTTTCTTCATCCTTTGTGGAACATGGCAGGATAGGGAAGGGTCTAGGAAGAAGAGTTATTAAGAAGGTGCAAAATGGGGAGGAAAAAAAAAAGCAACTTCAACAAAATTACTTTATTAAAAAAAGCATATAATGAAAAATATCTGACACAAAATGTACACATATGCAAATAATAACATGGCAGCTGACACACAGAACAAGGCATTTCATGGCGTAACAGACGGAAAATGGCTGAAAAATCTCGTAGTTTATATAACGCCGTGAGATCTCAGGTTCTACACCGGATTTGCCTTTCCTGCATAGACAGATATCTGCCTTAGCTACCAGCAATGATTTTCTGGATCAACAGTCAAAAGAAACTTTTTTTTTTCTTATTTAAAAAATCCAACAGACTCCAGCAAATTACGTTTCACGATGAACGGGTAACATTCTCCACTGCCTATTCTAAATATGTTAAGGAGACTTTTATATCCATTGAAGGCTGAGGCAAAGATATTTCTAAACTTGTTTTGTATTTAGATGGATAGCTTTATAAAGGAAGAGAGAGCAACATGTATTCCTCAACACTGTGTGTCGGGAAACAAACACCAGTAGAATAACAATATGAAAGAGAGCAAGGCAGATTTCATTACGGCAGAGTGCCTACACTTCCTCATAACATGGATTTACACACTGCAAATCCTCTGATCTGATTACCTCCAGTGATCACGTAAAATACCGGCTTTAAACTCTTTGCCTTAGTGATAAAACAGCCACTTTGATTCACAACGAGACATTCACAATAAAGTATATTGTAAACGTACCTGTCCACAGCCCGGGGCATTGCACACAAACGGTCTGTCGTCTCCCATATTTCATATAGCAGAGCGGAGCTGAGGAGGGGGAGGCAGGGGGGAAAAGTTATGTTAAATACGCTGGAGTTAAAAAAAAGTGCTTCAAAAATATCAAGCCTAGAAACAGGTGTTCCAAGAATGCTGTCTATCAAAGCTATAAACACAGGCTACTTTGGGGAGACCCATTAGACAGGTGGCATATGATCTACCGCGCCCCAACTGAAACTTTTAATTAGAAAAATGTAGACCTCAATAGTCAAGGAATTTCAGACGTTTTACTAGTTTTTCCCCTCTTTCTGCTACAGTATATAACACACTCCTCTAGTCTACTGAATTACAACCAGTGCGGTTCCCTATGTCAATAAATCCACAGAACATTCGATGCAGAAGCCATATTTCTGAACTAGAGAAGACCAAAATTTGTCATTTAATTAATTAAGGGATTATAGGAGGGGTGCTCCATTTTACAGGGCTATAATCTGGCTCCCTGGTGTATAAACTACGAGACTGTTGGCAAGGGCCGTTTATCCCAGATTATTGCCAAAGAAAACAAAGCACCCATCCTATTGGGCTACACGGGAAATGATTTTCATTAATAAAAAAATAAAAATAAAAACCTTCTCTCCCCACTGGGAGCCTCCTTCTCCCCCAACCAACTGTCTGTGGCAAATGGAGAAATATCGGTGCCCTTCCCCCTCTAATTCTATTTATGGCTAGGTTTTTAAAAGCAGCAATAAAACAAATGTCGACTCTTTGGGGGTTTACTGGGTGAATATGTTCCGGCTGTTTCTGCTGCTCTCGGCCAGAGTTCTTGGGCTGCTCTGTTGCACCCAACAGATGTATGCTGCTGCAGGGGATAAAAGAAATGGCACTAAAAGGCATCACCATCCATCCTCTATATTTCTCTGAAGAATTTAACAGGGCTTCCACTATTGTTGTTTTTTAATTATTGAAGCTAAACTCTTGAAATGTTGATTGACATTCTTTGTCGAAGAACAGTAATTCTAATCTGAATGTGTTGGGGGAAATTTCTCTTTCCCAACCAGGAATAAAAACAGAGGTGGAGATGGACAGGACGAGAACTGCAAATCATAGGAAAAATATTCCGAAAAGACAAGCAGTGTTTTGAAGGGGTGGGGGAAGGGCACAAAAATAGTCTTCAAAGAATAAACTCCTAAAGGACATTTTTGAACATCCTCCTACAGGAAAGAAAGGTGTATAAAAGAACATTAACAAGGGAAGATGAAAGAGGAAGACCTATAATTTGAATATGCCTAGAAACAACATCCGAACTGTAACCAAATTCAAATTTTTATCTTGGAGATAAACCAAAGGTCAGAGTTAACCTCACTCAGGTCTCCATTAAAATAAACGTTAAAATGCTAGACTGAATTTGGTAATCAGAAAACCATGTTTAAAACTCAGAGGGTAGCTAGGTAACATCTCTCCTACTCTCTCAAGACTCACTCTAGGGTTGGAAACCAGTATTTCTGGTAGTCTGATCAGTAATTCCACAACTAATCAGTGTTCAAAATTGTGGGGTGCCCCATAAAATAGAAAGGGCTTCTTTAGTCATCTTTCAGTGTGATAGGTACAGGGTCTAACTATGAAGGAAACTGATGCTGCAGCATTGCTGTAATGGAAGAAAGCCTGTATGTACATAGGTGTACACAGATTTATATCACATTTAGCCAGGATAAATTGCTTCAATAAATTCTGTTCCTAGGAGAAGCCAGCTCAAGCTGATGATTGGGTACTGAGAAAATGAGAGCTTTATTCTTCTTCACACAGCCCCAGGACAAGGGGGTTTTCTGGTGTGTTTGTTTTAAATACATGATGATTTTTCTTTTTTTTAGCACTTTCTGGAACTATGACATAGGGCAAAAAATAAGGACGAGTAAATAAAAGTAAATAAATACAAAGACCAAGGCCATTATGACTGAAAATGCAGAACATTTCTGGAAAGCAATTAATCTCTGGAAAAATTCCTAACTGCTGGGTTGGAGATAATTTCACTTCCTAGTCCCCAAACCTGCTTTCTTAATATAATCACAAAATGAGAATTTTATTTCAACAAGGTCCTCTAACAGATTTTCAACCAGGAATAAAACTACAAGGGCTAGAGCAGACAAAACATAAGGAACCAGGCAAGGTTCCTTACTTTTGCCTTGGTTCTGTTATTTGAGGCTAAATTTTCTGTCTTCTGCCTACAAGAGGAAAAGGGTGCTTGCTGGCTGAGGAGGTAGGGCAGCGCTGGCACAGAATGGGACTGAATAAACTCTGCAACAATTTCCCTCAAACCACAAAATTCAAAATTTAACTTGGTTTTCTTGGTTTTGTACAATCACATCACACTATATGGCTTCCAAATTTTATTTAACTGCATCCTTACTAGGAAATAGAAATGAAAAATCATGACTTTCTAAAAGAGAACAGAAGGCAAATACCAAGTTGAGGGAAAAGTATTAAATGTAACAGAAGCAAGCATTTTCATTGCTCTTAAAATACTGAAATCGGGACAATCACTAACTGGGATTTCCTGCTTCCTTCCCACTTTACTGGCTTTTGTTTTGCCATCTTCACCAAAAGAAGGATCACAATGGGAGGAAGAAGGCCCTCTTTCCTAAATGCCCACAATTATTCTTAAATCATTCCTCAGTCTCTTGCTTTTTTTCATTTCCATTATTCTTGTTTTTTTACTTCAAAGTGATTTGTCTTTTAAAAAAATATTTAGCAACAACAAAAAAGATCTGTTCTCCCTCTTAAAAAAAAAGTATAGGGGTGCCTGGGTGGCTCAGTCGGTTGAGGGTCCGACTTCGGCTCAGGTCATGATTTTGGCGGTTCATGGGATTGAACCCCGTGTTGGGCTCTGTGCTGACAGCTCAGAGCCTGAAGCCTGCCTCAGATTCTGTGTTTCCTTCTCTCTCTGCCCCCCCCCCGCTCTCTCTCTCTCTCTCAAAAACAATAAACATTAAAAAAAAAAATCCAGCTTACATCTTTTTAATTCCCAGTCTGCTGCATCAATCGCTACATATTGAAAATGCGTTGCTTATTTCTATTTGATACTTAAATCTCACATGAGAGTTCAAACTGATGCCTTCTCAAAAGTGAAAAACAACACATTTCTTTAGTATAAACAGACTGAGACGAAGGTGAAATCTTGAATAATGATGCTGCCATTCACTAGAATTTAACTCATGGCCCTTTTGTAACTGTACTACTTGACAAGTAGATCACGTGTCTGGGCATGACACTCAAGTCTGCTGTCTGCTCCTTGATCTATTCCTCAGGATGCAACGCAAACATTTTATAGAACTAACCAATAAATGAAAGGCGAAGGATACATATATTGAGAGGCACTTCCAAGAGGAAGTGAGATGCTTTCAGAGGACATCACAGTACAGGAAAGCAAAGATGCTGAAAAATGCTATACTAGAGGCCAAGTCTGCAAAGGAAAAAGGTTCATGTACTAGAGTCACAAGAATGCATACATGATAAAAATGACTATTTACTCAAAAGACAGAAAGTTATCTGAATGCTGGGAGAGACGTGAGGAAACTCCAAAGTTCAGAGACTGATTTTTATTAACTGGGATAATTTAATAAAATCTATGTTAAATAGTTTTGATAGAATCAGAAGTATATCCTAAAATGATCAATGCGCAAATAAAGAAAACTGATTCTCTATGTGTGTGTGTATATATACATATATATAGGCATATCTATCCTTTTTTCTTCTTTTTTAATAGAATGAGGGTGGAATCTGTCACAGAGGACTACAAAGTTAGTTCTCTGGACTCAGGTGTAATGTGATTATTTCTTTAGTAACCAACTGCTGTTCATAAAATGGCCCAACTTTAGTAAGGAATAAAAGCCATGTACAAACACACCAAGGCCCTGTTCTTAGGTTCCTAATAACAAAAAGCAGATACTGCGAAGTATACAAAATGAGAACATATTAATATCAAAGAACATTAATATCAAAAATTCATGGAAATCTAGAAAAGGTTCAGACTAGCTATCATTCATTCATTCATTCAAAAAAACACTACTTAGGAACTACTAAGTGCCAGGCAAAGTGGACATAAAAAGAAAAAGACAGGGGCACCTGGGTGGCTCAGTCAGTTGCACATCAACTTTGGCCCCGGTCCTGATCTCACAGATGGTAGGTTCACATTGCACGTTGGGCTGACTGCTATCAGCACAGAACCCACTTAGGATCTTCAGTGCCCCTCTCTCTGCCCCTCCTATTTGCACTCTCTCTCTCTCGAAAATAAACATTTTTGGGTGTGCCTGGGTGGCTCAGTAGGTTAAGCGTCCGACTTCGGCTCAGGTCATGATCTCACGGTTCGTGGGTTCGAGCCCCACGTCGGGCTATGTGCTGACAGCTAGCTCAGGGCCTGGAGCCGGCTTTGGATTCTGGGTCGCCCTCTCTCTCTGACCCTTCCCTGCTCACACTGTCTCTATCTCTCTCTCTCAAAAATAAATAAAACATTAAAAAAAACCCACATTTTTAAAAAAGGCAATAATCCTTTGCAAAAAGAAAAAAGAATCTTTCACTCATCTGTGTCAAAGAAAAACTAGAGCTGAACAGCGGTTAAAGCAGTTAAAAAAAAAAGATTTTATTCAGAACTATTATAATTGGGGAAAAGAGACCTCAGTGCAGAACTGGGCTCAATTCTAAATACATCATGGGCAAGTCGAAATTTATAGCCAAGAACAATGGTAGGGGTTAAATGGACAGAAAATTACTAAAAGGCAATTATCAGGACAAAGGGGGATTCTGGCTAAACTGACCTAGTAAGATTTTTTTAAACGTTTATTTTTGAGTGGGGGAGGGGCAGAAAAAGAGGGGGACGGGATATGAAGCGGCTTTGTGAAGACAGCAAAGAGCCCAGGGGCTCAAACTCACAAACCAGTGAGATCATGACCTAAGCCAAAGTTGGAAGCTTAACCAACTGAGCCACCCAGGGCCCCAAATTCTTGCTAAAGACAGGTCAGAATGATCACATATAACCCAGGGGATTGTGAAGGATGAAGAACCTGATCAGATATGAGGGTAATCAGATATCGAAGGGGGAGGGTTGCTGCTAAAACTGGATCTTACAAGAAAGTACACAAACGAGCCTAAAAGACGGTTCTGGAAATCTGACTAAAGTTTGGTCAAAGAATCTTTGTCAACTGGCAGGACAGATGCCACTAAGTGGTAAGAATGATGGCTTAGCTTAATTTACAAGTTCAATTAGTCAGAGATTGATCAGTGTACATATTAGACCCCTTGCTATTTCTTATTCTTTGTTGGTCATTTATCAAATTCCTTTGCTAGCCGATTCCAGAGTACAGACAAGAGCATACAAAAGAGGGATTAAAACTCTTGGTAAAAGGGGCACCTGGGTGGCCCAGGCAGTTAACCGTCCAACTCATGAATTCAGTTCAGGTCGGCTCAAATCATGATCTCATGATTCATGAGACTGAGCCCTGCGTTGGGCTCTGTGCTGACAGCTCAGAGCCTTCGCGGGATTCTGTCTCTCCCTCTCGCTCTCTGCCCTTCCCCTGCTTGCATGTGTGCACTCTCTCTCTAACTAAACATTAAAAAAAATAAAGACTAAAGTCTAAGGGCGCCTGGGTGGCTCAGTCGGTTAAGTGTCCAACTTCGGCTCAGGTCATGATCTCACGGTTCGTGGGTTCGAGCCCCACATCGGGCTCTGTGGTGACAGCTAGCTCAGAGCCTGGATCCTGTTTCAGATTCTGTGTCTTCCTTCTCTCTCTGACCCTTACCTGCTCCTGCTGTCTCTCTCTCAGAAATAAACAAAACATTTAAAAAACAAAAGACTGAAGTCTAATGACAAAGTACTTTACAACTACTTTGTGCCTAAGGCACTTGATGTGACTTAGTACAACCAACTAACTCTATGCTTTCCTTACCATTAAAATAACATAGAGGAGGCTCCATAGTTTTTGGTTAGAGTGTTAAAAAATTGGCAGAAGGAAGGTACTTGTCAAATTAACTCTTCACTGGCCCTTGAAAACAAAACCTAGGCCAGAGCTGTTAAGATATATTTTCAAGTATAGGGGTGCCTGGGTGGCTCAGTCGGTTAAGCGTCCGACTTCGGCTCAGGTCATGATCTCACGGCTCGTGGGTTCGAGCCCCACGTCACCTCTGTGCTGACAGCCAGCTCAGAGCCTGGAGCCTGTTTCAGATTCTGTATCTCCCTCTCTCTCTGACCCTCCCCTGTACATTCTCCGATTCTCTTTCTCTCTCTCTCTCTCTCAGAAATAAATAAAAAAATAAAATAAAAAGATGTTTTCAAGTATAAAAGAATGCAGTAGAGAGGGCATCTTATCTCTATATAAAACTTTTGGGAGTATATATTTGAACAAAGGTTCTGGAAAGCCATTTGGCAATATTTATATTAAGGGTCTTAAATGTTTTACATTCTTTGAACAAATCATTCTTTCAGGACTTTATTCTGAGGTTAAAGCTCAAAACATGGACAACTTATGTATTAAAATGTTCATCATAGTTCTACTTATAACAAGAACAGAAATTAAACGTTTAAGAAGAATGGATAAATATAAATTAAGATACTGCCTTACAAGAGACTATATTTAAGTTGTTAAGAATAACATTTCTGAAAGCTATTTAATGACATGAGAAAATGCTATACATTCTGTAGGGGGGAAAAAAGCAGGCTATCAAATTGTATATGTGGGGCACCTGGGGGGCTCAATTGGTTGGGTGCCCAACTCACGCTCAGGGCAAGCTCTCGAGGTTCATGAGCTTATAGGTTGCAATGGGCTCTCTGCTGTCAGCAAGGAGCCTGCTTCTGATCCTCTGTAGCCCTCTCTCTCTGCCCCTCCCCCACTTATGCTCATGTGCTCTCTCTCAAAAATAAAATAAACATAAAAAAAATTTGGGGGGCGCCTAGGTGGCTCAGTCGGCTGGGCATCCGACTTCAGCTCAGGTCATGATCTCTCTGCTTGTGAGTTCGAGCCCTGCGTCGGGCTCTGTGCTAACAGCTCGGAGCCTGTAGCCTGCTTCTGATTCTAGGTCTCCCTTTCTCTCTCTGCTCCTCTCCCACTCCCACTCTGTTTCTTTCTCTCAAAAATAAAAAAATGTTAAAAAATTTTTTTAAAGAAAGAAAGAAAATTTTAATATGATAAATAAATAGATTGCACATGCACCATAATTCCAAATCTATAAAAAAGAAAACAAAATTTTAGGGGTGCCTGGCTGGCTCAGCCAGTAGAACATATGACTCTGCTACTCTTGATCTCAGGGTCATGAGTTCAAGCCCTACAATGGGTGGACAGCCTACTGAAAAAAAAAAGTAAACAAAATAAAAGCATAGAAAAAGACAAGGGAATTAGCATCTAATGTCAATAATGGTTATCTCTGGGTAATGGTATTCCAGGTGATTTTGTTTTCTTCTTTGTGCCTTCAGAATTTTCCAAAGTCTACAATGATCACAGATTGCTTTTAATAAAAATACATAATATGATGTAATCTAATAAAAAAGTGCTGATCTGCATGACTTAAAAAAAACATGGCCCACATCTGCTAGACTATTCCAAAATACTAAACAGCATATTTACAAATCATGCAAGGTTGTTCATTCTCTACTACAAACAGAACCAACTGACAAATTAACAAATTCAAAATGGACTACCAAAAAAAATCTTTCTAAAATTATAAACTAACCGCTTCATATAGAAACAGACACGGTGGAAACTTAAACATATCGATACAAAGGGTAATCAAGCAGTTCAAGATAGTTCCTCCTTTGTTACCTTCAAGGACCCATTTTCAGAATCCTATGAACGCTCCTTAAGAACTAGTAATACTTACATTAAACACTTAGAAATTGCCCCAACCATCTATCACAAAGAGAATAAAGAGCTGAAACCAAGTTTAGCAGGTACTGAATGCCTTTCAGCTCAGCTATAAACAAGCTAAAAAGTTTAGACAGGCACCCAAACAGAGCTCTATGGGCTCCATTCCCTTATGATATTAAAAAGAAAGAAATTATATACAAACAGTTCTCTTCCAAGAACATAACTTTGGATACCAAGTTTCAGACTCTAAGATAATTTAGCTGCTGCCAAACAAAGAATACAAACACCAAAAATCTCTACCACAGCAGTCTCAACATTTGATTCTCCATAGGATGCCCGGTGCTGCTGTGATTTGGATTACATATAGAAAATTGATTTAAGGAAAAGATGCCAATAAACATACGAACCGTGAGACTTTAATGCACGTTATGTGAGTTTCAGAAAACAAAGACTCAAATTTTACTAGGCAGTAGATTATTCAAGAATTGAAATTTCTCTTCACAAATTCTGAGTTTGTTTTCCACTGTGTTATTTAGCATAAAAACAGTTTAGCATGTGTTATTTCACTAGTAAATAAACCAACTGTCCCAAAAGGACTATATAGAAAGCACATACATCATTATAATCTTAAGCTAAGTTGCCTTACTGTTTTATATCTGGGTAAAAACACAAAGTATAAAAGCACTTTGCTAACTAACAGACTGGAAAACTGAGGTACAGAGTTATAAAAAAAATAGGCAAAAAACCTCAAGAGGTTGAGGTTGGCCTGAATCCTAGTTACCTATTTTCATACACCTCAAAGAAAATATAAAAATGGACAGCACATCTTTTTAGAGCTCCTGAAAGTTATATGATAACTTGTATATTGTATAACTACTTCCAGCTGAATTGCGTATTTCCAAAAGTTTACATACAGCTGTTTCTTATGTTTATTATATAAGTGAACATCCAGAAATAAGAATTTGAGGGACTGTAAGTTCCTGAAGCATTATTTTTGTCTAGGAAAATTAAATAATGTTATAGTTTTAACATTAAGTATATTTTATTATAAAGTTTTAAAATTTATAATCCAGTTCTAGTATATGTCAAGGATTGGCCAATTTCAGTTCGTGAGCCAAATCCAGCCTGCCACCTGTTTTTGTACAGCCCACAAGCTACGAATGGTTTTTACATTTTTAAATGGTTGAAAAAAATCATAAAAAGAGTATTTCAGAACACATAAAAATTATATGAAGTTTGGGGCACCTGGGTGGCTCAGTAGGTTAAGCGTTCGATTGGCTCAGGTCACGATCTCATGGTTCGTGGGTTCGAGCCCCATGCTGGGCTCTGCACCGACAGCTTGGAGCCTGGAGTCTGCTTTGGATTCTGTCTCCCTATCTCTGTTCCTCCCCCGCTCGTGCTCTCTCTCTCTCTCTCAAAAATAAACATTAAAAAATATATTAAAAATTTAAAATTTATATGAAGTTCAAATTTTAGTGTCCACCCAAGCTTATCCTCTGCATGTTGTCTATGGCTACTTACATGCTACAATGGCAGAGTTGAGTACTTAACAACACAGACCTCACCCCTGCAGAGCCTAACATATTTACTCTCTGGCCTTAGTTTGCAAACTCCTGATATTTAACTATTCATATTTAACTATTATGAATTAAAATACATGATTAATTAGGAGATCTCAATTATAAGAAATGTCAGAGTATATGTGTTAATCATTAATAAGAACTTTTATAATGTGACTATTCAACTAATTTCTTTTTATTTGACTACAAAATTTTAGAAATTAGTTTTCTATTTTCTTTAAGTAATCTCTGCGCCCAACATGGGGCTCAGATTCACAACCCCAAGGTCAAAAGTCATATGCTCTTCTGTTTGAGCCAGCCAGGCACCCCAGAAATTAGGTTTTCTTAAAATAAGGTTAATTAAGCTAGCTCTATAGTTCCCAATCTTTAGCACAGTCACCGGGGCACCTTGAAAAATGCTGATTCCTATGCTTCCTGGATTCTCTTGGCTTTGGGACCCAAGAATCTACACTCTAAAAAACATCCTGGGTAATTCCAATGCAAATGGTCAGTAACCCAGCCTTTGAGAGGCACTAAAATGGTTGGAAAGCTTACAGTTCTTTCATATAGTAAACGGGTGTATTTTTCCAGTTTGGTACTATCAGACAGCAGGTCTCAAAGTGGGGTGCAGAGATGTCCATAGATCCCTGAGACCCTTTCAGAGGGCTGTTCAAGACATACATCGGTAAATGATCTATTTAAAGGGCAAGATAGGCTAATTCATTTTAATGTAATAAAGTATTGAAAGTTCACAGATGTGGTTTCAGATTTTACACAATAAGTAACCTTTAAGAAACTACTACATTTTTTATTACATTTGATACATTTTGGATTCTGGTATAGCATCAAAGAAAGCCTATCTACAATTATCTGAAAAGACTCTTTCCTTTTCCTATTAAGTATCACTGTGAGTCCAGGTTATCCTCATATACTTCAACCAAAACAACATATTGTAACAGACTGAATGCAGAAGCAGATATAAGAATCCAGCTGTTTCCTATTAAGCCAGACATTAAAGAGATTTGAAGCCCTTCTCCTAAATGTTTTTGACACTATAATACAGTCATTTATGCTGTCATTTTAAAATAATATTTTTTTGGGGGTGACTCAGTTGGTTGAACGTCCAACTCTTGATTTCAGCTCAGGTCATGATCCTGGGGTCATGGAATCGAGCCCTACACAGGACTCAGTGCTGAGCATGGGGCCTGCTTGGGATTCTCTTTCCTCTTTGGCCCTTCCACTCCCCCCCACCACTCACTCAAGCACACTCTCTCTATAAATAAATAAATAAAACAAGATTTAAACTAAAATAAAATTTTTTTTCAATTTCTCCATTTTAACTTCTAATATGGTCAATATCAATGCATATAACTAAGACCAACCAAAGCCCTCTGGAGTCCCCAACAATTGTGAAGAATATAAAGGGATAGGATAGGTACTGAGACCAAAGGCAGTTTGAAACCCACTGCTTTAAGAAATAAACAAACAGTAGAATACCTTGGACTGATCAAGGAGAAGGTTAAAATTAATTTCTGGATTTCGAGCTCTGACATGCAGGGACAGGTTTCAAAAAAAGGAGCCAGCTTAAATAGACCAAATAGTTTTGTAGCAAATGACTGAAAACAGATGGGAGTGAGATTTAGGCTGAATCATAAGTTAGGCAACACATGGCCAAAGCTTAGAACCGATCTGGAAGCAGCTTCATATAGACAACTACTTGACTAGAACTTTTTTTTAAGTCTCTCTAGGCTTTTGGAGGATTCAAGGAACTATTTTGAGCTATCCTCAGAAATGTTAATAAAGCAAAAACAAAGAAGCAACAACTTGCTAAGCAGGAAGCAGAGTTAGAAATAACTAGAGAACATTATACCTATCTATGTTTGGCTTCAATATGCATTTTACGAGTCAAAAAATTCCTGGAAAATGGTAAGCTGTCAAAAATCTAATGTTGTGTTTGGGTTTTTTCCTACTCATTTTAAGATAAAGTGTCACCGCCAAAACAATAAACCAAAAGCAGTCAACCCCCAAACACTAATCTTTTAATTTTTTTAATGTTTGTTTATTTTTGAGAGAGAGACAGAGTTCAAGTGGGGTAGGGGCAGAAAGAGAAGGAGGCACAGAATCTGAAGCAGGCTCCAGGCTCTGAGCTGTCAGCACAGAGCCTGATGCTGGGCTGGAACACACGAACTGAGAGGTGACTTGAACCAAAGTCAGACGCTTAACCCACTGAGACACCAAGGAGCCCCAAAACACTAATCTTTAAGGATAAACTTAACATCTTCATGGACTTATTAAATTTTTATGGACTTAATTTAAACAGACTGCAAACAACAACAAATCTGATAGATTTTAACATTAAACCCCAGTATGAGGTCAGTCCTAGGTAAGAAATCGCTACGGTATCTCATAATGACAATCATGGCAATGCTTAGAAATTGTCGAGGGAAAAAAAAAACTATTTTCCAAGACTGTCTACAGACTGCCACACAGTGCTCTGTTTGGGGGTATTCTAATGCTCAATGACTGGCTTTCAACAGTCCCAAACACGGATGCATAAAATATCAGCAAACTACTGCTTGCCTAAAACTTAAAAAAATAAAGAAAATGGTACTACAGGAGACAAGTTAGTACCAGAAATACCGTGTTAAATAAAACCAACATGGTGTTACTCAAGTTTGATAAAGCTTAAATAAACATTACTGGCAAGAAACTTGGTGCCAACACAAATCATTTACAGCAGTCATATGCTCTATTCAATAAATCACCCTGTTTTTATAATATAGTCAGGCATATTCCTATTCAAAAAGAATGATTATGCTCTATTTTTTAATGTGAAAAAATGTAATTTTTCTACTGCATGGTAAATTTTAAGCCCCAAATACAATATGACCAATTTAGCATATAAATCTTTGTCCATTATGTCAGCAAGAAGCACTATACCAGATAAGATATTAATAGGTAATTCCACTCAAAACGAGTTGGATTTTGTGAGAAGGTCGGGCTATGTCAAAACAGCAATGTCCCACGGAGGCCCAAGCCACAAGTGACTTTTTAAGCTAAGTCATGGCTCTTGTTAGACCTTCATAAATTGATATTTATTTTTAAAAACTGATTTTTTTAAGGATAAACACAGTATTGAATAGAAAAGGGAAACTGTTTTTTATTAAGTAAACTCTACCCCCGATGTGGAGCTCGAACTCACAACCCCAAGACCAACTGAGCCAGCCCTGTGCCCCGAAAAGAGAAACTTTATACACGCTCAGGTTTCAAATATATGAGAACATTTAAAATTAAAATCATCAAAAGATGAGAAAAAGTGAACAAAGTGAAATTGTGAGTTTGTAATGAGCTTTGTGCTCCTACCTATTAAGTGTTCTTAGACCCTGCACAAGACTACTGTAGTAACTCACATTTGCCTTAGCTGGGAATCTTTCCTAGGTGTCTGCCGACAAAGCTTTAAAAACTACATAACAAATTCATCTTTTCATAAAACTTTCCCTGAAATACAACACTCATCCTTCCTCTCTAAGGAAGCCAAGCAGTATACATTTACTTTCAAAAGTAAACTGAGTTTTCTTCATTGTTTACAGGCATTGGGTTTATTATTCAAATTCCTCCCCCACCCAAAGGTTCTAAATAAATGGGTAAACAAGAGAAGGAAAGGAAACAAAATACTACGACTTAACGGGAAGGAAAAAAAAATTCTTTCAATACAAAGTGTCCACCAGGGAAATTCTGGAAAGAAAATATCATGATGAAATATTTTAAGACATGAAATGACCCCAATGCAAAGTATTCCTTGTTGTTGACTTTTCTGCATGTGTGTTTTTTTGTTTCTTTGTTTGCTCAAAGGAGCTATTTCTTGTCATTTATGTTTCGTACTTTTTGTTTAGCCATTCCCATTGGGTCAGGAGAACCATTTCAATTTCATTTTCTTTACAGTCTATTTCTCTTCCTGATTCTTCAATAGTAAGTTCTTTGATCTGAGTTTCTATTTATGAATGTTTGGACTGGAAAGGACCTTGAGGGGTCGTCAAGTCTATCTTTCTGCTTTCCAGGAGAATTTGTAACTGAACAATCTCAGATGGATGAGAAGCTGTCAAAAAAAAGATGCATCCTGTCCCTAACAGCATGCCACTTTATTCCACACAGACATTTCCATTCACAATTTGCAATTTTCTAAAAGTGAAAGTAAAAATTACAACCCCAAAAGAGGAAGGTGCTTTAAAAACGCATTTATCAGCTAAAACTGCTCAAACATAAATTCAACTATCGGGTCTAAAATTAACACAGAGGAAAGCTGTTGGCTGCCAACATCGTCTTTAGTCCCTAGAGACGTCTTCTGATGTTCTGGCTTATTTCTAGCACAATTTTACCTATAGTACAGAACATGACAAACAGCCCACCATGTCAATAAACCATAATTATAAATGTCAATTGTGTGTCTGTGTGTGCGTGCACACGTGGTGTTCTTTTTTTCTTACAGGTGGTGTAGGTTTTTATTCCAAACAGAAAATGAAAATTCAGGTCTAATCTGGAGGTGTCAATATTATGGGGCAGCTACAATATAACGGTTACATGAGCAATAGTTTAATTTTTTAATACATAACTTAAAATGTTGAGAGAATGGGGCGCCTGGGTGACTCAGTTGGTTAAGCGTCCAACTGACTCTTGATTTCAGTTCGGTTCATGATCTCACGGTCCTGGGACCTAGCCCCACACTGAACTCAGTGCAGAGCGTGAAGACTGCTTGGGATTTTCTCTCTCTTTCTTTTTCTCTCTCAAAAATAAATAGTTAAAAATGAAGGAAGGAAGGAAGGAATGAATAAAATGTTGCAGGAATGACATTTCTTCCTAAAAGTTTCTAAAACAGAATTTCACCTGATGACAAAAAAATCCAACTATGAAGAAACACTGTTAATCATTCTAGAACTGTTTAAAAAATAAATAAAAAATAAAGCAGGACCAGCAATGTTGGAAATGGGAGGGAAATTACAGTTAAAAAATAGGGGCCTTATTAAACAGATGGCTTATGAACAACTGGCAAGTAATGCAGTGATCTGTAAACACTAGCATAACATAGCTAGATAGCAACTAATGTCTAACTTCATTTCATTAAAAAACAATTTTTTTTTAATGTTTATTTTTGAGAGACAGAGAGACAAAATGTGAGCAGGGGAAGGGCAGAAAGAGACACAGACACAGAATCTGAACCAGGCTCCAGGCTCTGAACTGTCAGCAAAGACCCAGGCCTAGGGATCGAAATCAGCTTGAAATCACGAACTGTGAGATCATGACCTGAGCTGAAGTTGGACGCTTAACCGACTGAGCCACCCAGGAGCCCCTAACTTTATTTCATTTTTTAACAGGTCACTCACTAGCCTAGGAGCTCAGGGATAAGTCAGAGACAATATATTAAGATTTAAGATACCTCTTCAAATTTCACAGGAAATTTAGGTTAGATGATAAAACAGTAGGTGGATTCATAATTGAATTTTACCCAAAAGGTTGATTAATGGATGGAGTGCTCATTTACATAGCATAGCTCCACCCTTACTTATTTTTACCAGTGACCTAAAACAAAATCATAGGTATCATGTTTATGTCATTTATCAAATTTATCTATCAATGATACAAATATGAGGATTTGATATGAGGAATGGCCAAGAGGCTAAATAATATTATTAAGCTAAAACAATAAACCCAAATGAACAACATGACAAGAACAAGGATAAATATAAGGCCATCAATTACATTTAAAAAATTACCCAAATTGTGGTGCCTGGGTGGCTCAGTCGGTTAAGCGTCCGACTTTGGCTCAGGTCATGATCTCACACAGTTCGTGGGTTTGAGCCCCGTGTCAGATTCTGTGCTGACAGCTAGCTCAGAGCCTGGAGACTGCTTCAGATTCTGTATCTCCCTCTCTCTATGACCCTCTCCTGCTCATGTTGTCTCTCTCTCTCAGA
Source organism: Crocuta crocuta (assembly GCF_008692635.1). Taxonomy (NCBI): domain Eukaryota; kingdom Metazoa; phylum Chordata; class Mammalia; order Carnivora; family Hyaenidae; genus Crocuta; species Crocuta crocuta. The sequence continues at coordinate 13,441,854 of NW_027528345.1, forward strand.
AATAAATACATTAAAAAAACTTTTTTTAATTACCCAAATTAATGCAATCTTAGACTTTAGGAATAGAGGTACCACGTGCAGCAGAAAAGAGGCCATACTCTCCTTTGCATTTTGTATTGATCAGATTATACCCGAAATGTCATACTTTAGTTCTAGATAAGAAACCCTAAAGATTCAGGTAACGAGTTGATGAGGAGCCTGAACTTTAAAAAGGATCATTTATGGAGTGGCTGAAATAACTTGGGATATCTACACCCAGTAAGAGAAGCCTCTCTTTATGGGACATGACCAGCATCAAATATTTGAAGGGCTACCATGCTGACAAGGAATTAGGTTTATTTATTGTAGCTGCAAATGGCAGAACTAAAGAGCTTCAGCACAATGTAAAGAATGTTCTAAAAGTAGGCCTACGGGGGTGCCTGGGTGGCTTAGTCGGTTAAGCGTCCGACTTTCGCTTAGGTCATGATCTCGCGGTTTGTGGGTTCGAGCCCCACGTCAGGCTCTGTGCTGACTGCCAGCTCAGAGCCTGGAGCCTATTTCAGAGTCTGTATCTCCCTCTCTCTCTGACCCTCCCCTGCTCACGCTGTCTCTCTCTCTCTCCTAGAAATAAATAAAAAGTATTAAAAAATAAAAAAATAAAATAAAAGTAGGCCTCCAGTAATGGAATAGGGTATCTGTGAAGTGGGGATCTCTTCCTTATAACATTAGGAAGTGAAAAGACCCAACTACCAGGGATTCCAAATATAATGTATTCACGCATTTCATGAATATACTGATCCCAAAAGAAGCCTGCTGCAGGAAGACAACATTCAAAAACCAGACGCTTAAAAATTGTTTTCCTTGACATGTTTCTAAATAGATGGAAGACCTTTTCTCTCTTTTTTAAAGTTTTTATTTATTATTATTATTATTTTTTTAGTATTCTCTCTCTACACCCAACATGGGGCTCGAACTCACAACCCCGAGATCAAGAGTTGCAAGGTACACCAACTGGGCCAGCCAGGAACCCCAATAGAAGACTTTTTCATAAACTCTAAAATCATAATACCATTTTCAGCGAAACCTACAACAAAAGAAATTGATGCGTCTTCTTTTTAAATGAATGCTGCATTTGTTTTTCTCCAAGAAACAACATCTGCATCTTAACTTTAGTACCTTTATCAGGGGATAAGGGACAATTATATGCCAGCCTGCCAACTAGTCTCAAGGAGAGAGCTGTCTTTGTTATACATTTACAAGGCAATGCTGTTTGCTCCACCTAAAACTTCCTTGCAAGGAGAAGACTCCTCCTTATCAGGCATGGATGAGGCTGCTTGAACACGGACTCCCTCCTACTGAAGCCTAGGAAAACTCAGTCTTGACATGTAGGAAACAGTAACTTGTGAGAACTTCAGAGCAGCTGTGTTCAAGCAGAGCCAGGGACTTTACTGGAGGCAAAGTACTAGCTTAAAGAGTTGGTTGGGGGAAAAAAAAACAATTTTCATTTTGGAAGCGGGGAGAGGAGAAAGGAGGTACAGCAGCAGTGCCCATGGACATTTAAAAGCTATGGTAAACAAAAATGCTTAAAAATTACAACACTGAAACTATCACAGGATGTAACCTTTGATCCACAAGCTTAAAGATGAACAACGTTAGCACTCTCTAGCTTTCTGCTAGGTGTTAACACCAGTGGGGTGGGGTAGGGGGGGCAATCTTGCATTTAATAGTGCCCAAGTTAAAGCCATCACAAATTCTAGGATGGGAGAATAAAACAAGGGACTTTGCTTTTTCACTATATATTTATTCTGCTGCTGCCAGGCAAAGTGCGAAAATGTCTGAATGTCCAATAGCACTGCTCTAAATGTGAAATACTGGACCCCAATTCAGGAATTAATGCCAAAGTGTCAGTAATTAATTTGTATTAGTGTACTGCAGGGGCAACTTTCTGGCCAGGAGAAAAAGCTTCAAATGGTCGCTGAAAACCAAAGGTTAATACAAAGCAACGCACTCCAGTTTCTCTTTATGTAACAGCTTTACTGGCATTTCAGACACTCGTTTGCTTCTCAAAAGTAAAAGAAGAGAAGGATGGAAAAGACAAATTTATGCAACAGCAAAGAAGTTATTAATTGGCTATATTAGCTCAATCCACTATTAAATAATACACAACTAGCAAACAAAGGGCAAAGGTTTGTCCCTTTGCTGTACAGAATTAAGAACTGGTAAGACTACTTAGTAGAGCTGCCAAACTTTTCTTTAGCTTCTTTTCTTACAGACATGTTACATTTCGCAATAGTCTCCACTTACCTTACATCCTCCATGTTTAAGTACAAATTGTGTTTGATTTCCCCAACCCTTGCCCTAAGATATTATGACATCTCTTTAGCTTCTGAGTCTAGACACAGAGGAAGAAACTGAGTTTTTTTCACTTTTCTGAAATTATGTCCACCTTATTTCCACCATTTAAAATATATAAGCTAACGAAAACTAACTACAAGCTTCCGTTTAACAACTCTTCAAGTATATGAGTAGATAAGACATTTAACAAAACAAACTTCAATTCAGTATTTTTTCTGTGCTTAGAATAACTGTAAAGACCACGGTCTTTACAAGAATTACTTTACTTCCACTACTGCAAAGTTTTTAAACTTAAGAATCAAGTGAGCTTGCCCAGAAAACATTGCACACCCCCACAACCCTACACTTACTAGGACACAACCTTCGGAGATACTAAAGCACTCCTCTATTCAGTAGAAAACAAACTTTTAAAGTTAGGAAAGTAGCAACGCGGCAATCTGGGTAGGAGGTGCCTTGGGTAGTAAACACCCCAGTCAGAGAAAATAACAAGCGATTCCCAGCAACATATGACTCCCAATGGGGCTCCAAATTGGACTGCTTAAGTCCCAAGCCCCCATCCCTGAGTTTAGGAAGATATGAACGTAGGAAAAGGAAGGGAGGGAGAAAGGAAATAAGAGAAGAAGTGATGAAAGTGGTCTATTTTTCTCTTCCCCTACCCCATCCCACTATTCTTGCAAGCTGGTCACGAGACTAGGTGCCCTATACACCAAAAAGCCCCAAACCAATATCCCAGGCTGCTTCTGATATCTAGGCTAAAAACTTGTATCTATCAGCTGTCTCCTTTCCAAACACCTCCTTTATCCCGCTGAATTCCCCTACATCCCTCTCAAAAGCGATGCTTTTTGGCTACTAAGTCCACCCCTATTAACTCTTCCTAAGCTCATTCACTGAATCTTCTCCAAATTCAGACTTTGTCTCTGAAATCCTGTCCCTACGCTTTTTCATAATTCTGTCGAAATGCCATGACTCCCATTTCCAATGATTTACCCCTACCTATCGTTCCAACCAAACCCAGTGCCATGTTTTCACCTCCTCTCCCTACCTCCTGCCTATTACCCCTGGCTCTTCCAATGCCAAGCCCCTAACACCACTCTTTGATAAGCCTGGGTCTTCAATCCCTCTCCTTCGTCCCATTCCACCCCATCCCCTGATCTTCCCGTTAGGCTCTACCAGACTTCCATTCCCTCAGGATTCAACTCCCCTCTGCTTGCCACGCCCTGTGCCCCCCGGGGCTACTTACCCCAAGTTCTCCCCACACTTCAGGCCTCTGGCCCCGCCTTCCCCCCCCCAAAGGAAGGAGGAGGTAGGAGGGAGAGAAGAGGGGCGGCACTCCGCAAGGTAAAGACGATCTCTCATTAGTGGTCATCGCCGCCAATCGTAGCTTCCTTCTCTTTTATTGGTCGGCGTTAGTCCATGCCCCACCTACTTCCTCAGACAGGGCCCGGCCACCGCCTCAGCGCCCCCGTCCAACACAGACTGGGAGGGGAGACCCCGGGCTGGGACACTGGGACTGGCCAGAGTTGAAAGGGAGACTCTGCCAGATCATGGACTAGTTCATGTTAAAAGAACTCACCCGCTGGTAGCTCCGTCGCCTCCCGCCCGCCCGCGTTCGCTCCCACAATCTGTCTCCAGCTCCTTCTTTCCCCCCTCAGCGGAGCAGATACTTTCTTCTCGTCCGGTCAGGGGCTCTCACCTCTCGCGAGATGTGGGGGGGGGGCGCTGGGGGAGGAAGGGCGAGATCCGTAGGCCTTAAGTTGGAAAGTGGCCGAAAGGCGGGGCTCCGGAAAGAAGAAGGGGCCGGGCTTTCAGTGGGCCGGGCTGGACTAGGGAGAGAGGCTGAGCGAGTTCGGTACACACAGGTTACACGTGCCTGGCTGTGGAATAGAGGGGGGAAAGGGAAAGGAAAAGGGAATCCTTCCAGGTGCCTGAAGTAGTGGAGATCCGGAAGGTAAAGGGGAGCCTGGCAGAAGAGCATGCGATCCTTGATCTTAAGGTTATGAGTTCAAACCCCACGTTGGGTATAGATTTTCCTTAAATAAACTCAAAAGTACATACTCAAGTAAACATTCGAGGGAGTAAGATTTTTTCAAAGGAGCGCACTTTTGTTTCCCTTCCCTTGGCCGCTAAGGGAGCGCACATTAATAAAAGTTTTGGGGTACCTGGGTGGCTCAGTTAATTAAGCATCAGACTCTTGATTTTGGCCATGAGCTCCAGCCTGGAGTCCGAGCCTGATTGGGATTCTTTATCTCTCCCTCTCTCTCTCTCCCTCTCTCTCTCTCTCTCTCTGCCCCTCCTTTACTTGTGCTCATTCTCTCTCTCTGTCTCTCAAAATAAACTTGAAAAACAGAAAAATGAAAGATTATACCTCAATGAAGCTGTTTTTAAAAAGGGGAGGGTTCAAGACGGATACACAAGGGGATTCAGGTTTCCAAACAGTTGAGTAATTACGTTTTCTTCTTTACACTTAGAATAATATCACTGTGGCCATAACTCTGCTATGTATGTGTGACTTCAGAAAGAGTGGGGTGTGGATGGTAAGGTTCAAATGCAGGAACTGGCGTCTTATAAATAAATGTGCAGGTTGTTTCTACTGTCCTTCAGAGTAACCACTTCCTTAATTGGAAAGTAGTTTGAGATGCCCTTAGCCCTAGAAATGGAGTGAAAGTATTAGAAAAAGCAAGCCACCTAGGTAGCAGTCCCAACCCTGTTATTTAATTAGCCTGTGACTTCTGGTGAGATGCTTCTCTGAGTCTCTTTACTCTGGGGCTAGTAATCCCATTTTACTCAAAAGAGTTGTAACGATCAAATGAGATAAAATATATAACACTGAGAATTAAAGAACACTATATTTATTATTCAGCAAGTATTTCTACAAACACTTAACAGTATATCGTATGTGCAAGGCACTGTTCTAGGCATGGGGAGAAGAGCAGACAGAGCAGGTCCTGGCTCTGGTAGGAGTTCTATTTTAGCGGGGAGGAAAAGAGTGAATAACCCAATAAACACAAATATTTCAGTAGTGAAGAGTGCTTTCAGGATACTGAGACAGAAAGTGGGGAGGTGGGGAAGCAACTTTTACTCCTGGTGTTGAGAAGGCCTCTTTGAAGAAGGAACATGTATGCAGGAACAGTTGAACTATGAGAAGACAGCCTTGGGGCTATTTGGGGTGAAACATAAAATGGAAAGACTATATTACAATTTTTTCTCCTGTGGTAACCAAGATGGTGCTTTTTATTTATTTTTATTTAAAAAAATATTTTTAATGGTTTTTTTTATTTATTTCTGAAAGAGAGACAGCATAAGCAGGGGAGGGTCAGAGAGAGAGAGAGACACAGAATCTGAAACAGGCTCCAGGCTCTGAGCTAGCTGTCAGCACAGAGCCCGACATGGGGCTCGAACCCACAAACTGTGAGATCATGACCTGAGCCGAAGTTGGATGCTTAACCCACTGAGCCACCCAGGTGCCCCAAGATGGTGCTTTTTAAAATAAATTTTTAGGAGCGCTTGGGTGGCTCAGTGGGTTAAGCGTCCAACTCTTGATTTCAGCTCAGGTCATGATCTCACTGTTCCTGAACTTGAGCCCTGCATCAGGCTCTTCACTGACAGTGTGGAGCCTACTTGGGATTCTTTCTCTCCCCTTCTCTCTGTCCCTCCCATGTTCTTTCTCTCTCTCTCAAAATAAATAAATAAACTTTCAATTACTACTTTTTAAGATTTTTATATATGTATATACATATATATATTTCTTCTTTTTTTTTAAATTTTTTTTATTTTTTATATTTTTATTTATTTCTAGGAGAGAGAGAGACAGCGTGAGCAGGGGAGGGTCAGAGAGAGAGGGAGATACAGACTCCGAAATAGGCTCCAGGCTCTGAGCTGGCAGTCAACACAGAGCCCGACGCGGGGCTCGAACCCACGAACGGCGAGATCATAACCTAAGCGAAAGTCGGACGCTCAACCGACTAAGCCACCCAGGCGCCCCTTCTTTTTTTTTTTTTTTAGAAAGAGAGCGCACATGAGTAAGGGGGGAAGAGTGGAGGGAGGAGCAAAGAGAATGAGGGAGAGAGAATCTCACGGTCACAATGGAGTCCAAGGTTGGGATCGTGACCTGAGCCAAATTCAAGAGTCTGACACTCAACCGAATGAGCCACCCAGGTGCCCCAAAGATTTTATTTTTAAGTAATCTCTACACTCAACTTGGGGTTGGAACTCACAACCCTGAGATGAGATCAGGCACATGATCTTTCAACTGAGCCAGCCAGCCTCCCCCCCACAAATGGTATATTTTATGTTATATGGGGTTTTGCCACAATTAAAGAAAACCAACCAAGCAAAAAACAACTTTTAAAGAATTACCATAATTATAAGCAGAATTGACTCAAAGTACTACTGATGGAATCTATTTTCTCTCAGGTAACTTCTTTCTACAGCATTACATTACTTGGCCTTCTGAACTTCCTGCCTGGGATATCATCCATCCTCACAGCACCTTCTAAAAGGCAGAAAGAATCCAGGTGACTTCTCCCTGGGTAACAAAGATGAAACAGAAGCATAAAATCACTTAGGTTTTTGTGAAGTGAACTGGGAAAAGTCGAGAGAAGTCTTGGCTTCCAATTTACTCTCCCCTGAAACAATTCCTAGTTGAAAGAATGCAACAATAGAAACAAACCCTCGGTAAAATGGGAGATTTGTATATAACAGAAGTGGCATTAAAAATCAGGGACTTGGGGACCCAGGTGGCTCAGTTGGTTAAGCGGCCAACTTTAGCTCAGGTCTTGATCTCTTGGTCTGTGAGTTCCAGCCCCATACAGGGCTCTGCTGGTGGCCCAGAGCCTGAAGCCTGCTTCCAATTCTGTGTCTCCCTCCTTCTCTTTGTCTCTCCCTTGCTTGATCTCTGCTTCTCTCTCTCTCTTAAAAATAATAAACATTAAAAAAAATTTTTTTAAATCTGGGAGTAGAGAGGCACCTGGGTGGCCCAGGGGGTTAAGCGTCTGACTCTTGGTTTCAGTTAGGTCATGATCTCAGGGTTCCTGAGATGGAGCCCAGCATCAGACTCTGCCCTGACAGTGCAGAGACTGCTTGGGATTCTCTCTGCCCTCTCTCTCTCTGCCCCTTCCCAGTCCTCTCTCTCTCTCTCTTTCTCTCTCTTAAAAAAAAAAAAGGAAAAAAAGGGGGAAAAAAAGGAATTTAGAGGGTAGGGGTGCCTGGTTGGCTCAGTCAGTGGAGCCTGAGATTCTTGATCTCAGGGTTGTAAGTTTGAGCCCCACACTGGGTATAGAGATTACCTAAAAATAAAATCTTTTAAAAAATCAGAGAGTAAAGGATTCTACAAATTGTGTTTGGACAATTGACTATTACTCTATACATACAAAAAAACTATTTTAAAAAATTGTTTTAAGTGTTTTACTTATTTCTGAGAGAGAGAGAGACAGCATGAGCAGGGAAGGGTCAGAGAGAGAGGGAGACACAGAATTGGAAGCAGGCTCCAGGCTCTGAGCTGGCAGTCAGCACAGAGCCCGACGCGGGGCTTGAACCCACGAACCGTGAGATCATGACCTGAGCCGAAGTCAGATGCTTAACCGACTGAGCCACCCAGGCACCCCCAAAATAATTATTATAATAGCTAACATTTATAGATCTTACTGTGTTCCAGAAACCATTTTTTTTTTTAATTTTAATGTTTATTTATTTTTGAGAGAGAGACACATAGTATGAGTGGAAGAGGGGCAGAGAGAAAGGGAGACACAGAATCCTAAGCAGGCTTTGGGCTCTGGGCTGTCAGCACAGAGCCAGATGTGGGGCTCAAACTCATGAACCATGAGAACCATGAGATGATGACCTGAGCCAAAGTCAGGTGCTTAATGGACTGAGCCTCCAGGAACCAGTTTAAGTGTTTTACCTGTATTAATTCATTTTCCTCCAAATTTATGTCTCCAACCCATATCTCTTCCCTGAAGACTAATATTTCCAATTACATACTTCAGAAATCCACTTGGATATCTAATGGGTATTTTTTTTTTTTTAAGTTTATTTCTTTGTTTCGGGTGGGAGAAGAGGAGGGGCAGAGAAAGAGGGAGAGAGAGAATCCCAAGCAAGCTCCCTGCTTTCAGTGCAGAGTCTGACACTGCTCAACACAAACTGTAAGATCATGACCTGAGCCAAAACCAAGAATCATATGCTTAACCGAATGAACCACCCAGGAGCCCTTCCAATGGATACTTCTTTTCTGTTTTACTTGTTTGATTGATTTAAAGTTTAATTAGTTAACACAGAGTGCAATCTAATGGGTATTTCAAACTTGCCATATCCAAAACAAATTCTGCCTTTCTCTCCTACATGTGCCCCTCCCTAGTTTTCTCTATCGTGGTAAGATTCCTCCATTGTTCCAGTCATATTTTTTTATTGAGGTGTAATTCATATGCCACAAAGTTCACCTTTTAAAGTGTACAATATGGTGATTTTTAGTATACTTACAAAGTTATGCAACTATCACCAGTTTCTAATTCTGGAAAATTTCCATCACCTCAAAATGAAAGCCCATGCTCACTCGTAATCACTCCCCATTTGCCCCCTCACTAACCCCTGGCAACCAGTAGTCTACTTTCTGTCTGTGGATTTGTCCCTTATGGACATCTTAAGTGTATGGAATAATAGAATATCTGATCTTTATAATATCTGAAAACATGTCTGGCTTCTCTCATTTAATATAATGTGGTTTTTTTGTTTTTGTTTTTAAATGTTTTATTTATTTCTAGGAGAGAGAGAGAGAGAGAGAAAGAGAGACAGCGTGAGCAGGGGAGGGTCAGAGAGAGAGGGAGTCACAGACTTAAACAGGCTCCAGGCTCTGAGCTGGCAGTCAGCACAGAGCCCGACGCGGGGCTCGAACCCACGAACCGCAAGATCATGACCTAAGCGAAAGTCGGACGCTTAACCAACTAAGCCACCCAGGTGCCCCTAATATAATGTTTTTAAGGCTCATTCATCATAGCGTGGATCAGTACTTTATTCCTTTTATGGCAGAATAAGATCCCATTGAATGGATATACCAAGTTTTGTTTATTCATCAGCTGATGGACTTTTGGGTTGTACTCTTTTTTTGTTGTTGTTATTGTAATTTTGCTTTGAACATCATATACAAATTTTTGGGTGGATATTGCTTTCAATTCTCATGATAAATACTGAGGAATGGAATTGTTGAGTCATACGGTAAGTATTGAACTTTTTGAGAAGCACCAAATTTTTCAAAAGCAGCTATGTCATTTTACATTCCCACCAACAATGTATGAAGTTTCTAACTCCTCCACATCTTCACACCAACACTCGTATTGTCCATCCTCCTGATTCTCAGCATCCCAGTGAGTGTGAAATAGTATCTCACTGTAGTTTTTTTTTTTTTTAATGTTTTATTTATTTCTAGGAGAGAGAGAGAGACAGCGTGAGCAGGGGAGGGTCAGAGAGAGAGGGAGTCACAGACTGAAACAGGCTCCAGGCTCTGAGCTGGCAGTCAGCACAGAGCCCGACGCGGGGCTCGAACCCACGAACCGCGAGATCATGACCTAAGCGAAAGTCGGACGCTTAACCGACTAAGCCACCCAGGCGCCCCCTCACTGTAGTTTTTATCTACATTTCCCTAATGACTTACAATGTTGAATGTCACTTCATGTGCCTAATTGCCATTTATATATCTCCTTTGGAGAAATGCCTGTTTTTTTTGCCCCTTTTTATTGTGTTATTTGTTTTTCTATTATTAAGTTGTAAAAGCACTTTACATATTCTAGATACTAGGATCTTATCAGATATAGGATTTGCAAATATTTTTTCCCATTCTATGAGTTGTCTCTTCACTTTCTGATGGTGATGGTGTTTTTTGAAGCACATATTTTTTTTATGTTTTATTTGTTTTTATTTTGAGTATGAGTCAGGGAGGGGTAGAAGAAGAGGGAGAGAGAGAATCCCAAGCAGGCTCCATGCTATCAGCCCAGAGCCCAATGTGAGGCTCCAACTCACAAATGGTGAGATCATGACCTGAGTTGAAATTAAGAATTGGATGCTTAACCACTGAGCCACTCTGGCACCCCAAAAGTTTTTTCTTAAAAAACAGTTTTAGTAGGGGCTCCTGGGTGGCTCAGTCGGTTAAGCGTCCAACTACGGCTCAGGTCATGATCTCATGGTTCGTGGGTTCGAGCCCTGCATTGGGCTCTGTGCTGACAGCCAGCTCAGAGCCTGGAGCTTACTTCCAATTCTGTGTCTCCCTCTCTCTCTGACCCTCCCCTGCTCACGCTGTGTCTCTCTCTCTCTCTCTCAAAAATAAATTTTAAAAAACATTAAAAATTAAAAAAAATTAAAATAAAAACAGTTTTATTCTTTTATTTTTTTAAGTAATCTCTCCACCTAATGGGGACTAAAACTCATGACCTCAAGACCAAAAGTCTAAGCTAAGGCAGCCAGCTGCCCTGAAACACAAAAGTTTTTAATTTTGGTAAGGTCCAACTTATTTTTGCTTATTTGTACTGTCAGTATACAATAGTAATCTAAGAACACAAAGATTTATACTTGTATTTTCCTCTAAGATTTTTATAGTTTTAGCACCTGTATTTAGATCTTTGATCCATTTTCAGATAACTTTTTCTATATGGAATAAGGTAGGGATCCAATTTCATTCTTTTGCAAATAGATACCCAGTTGTCCCAATACCATTTGTTGAAAAGATTATTCTTTCCTCATTGAATTACCTTGGCACTCATCAAAAATCAGTTGACCTTAAATATTTGGGCTTATTTTTGGAGTCTTAATTCTGTTCTGTTGTTCCATAGGTCTATTTTTATGCCAGTATCAAAAAAGCTCAATAACTCTAGTTTTGTAGTAAGTTTGGAAATTGGGAAGGGTGAGTCCTCTAACTTGGTTCTTCTTTTTTAAGATTGCTTTTAAGATTGTCAGTTTCTGCAAAAAAGTCAGTTAAGATTTTTTTTTTNCTAAGCCACCCAGGCGCCCCAAAAAAGTCAGTTAAGATTTTGATAGGAAAAAAGAAAAAACAAATAATCCAGTGAAGAAATGGGCAGAAGACATGAATAGACACTTTTCCAAAGAAGACATCCAAATGGCAAACAGATACATGAAAAGATGTTTAACACCACTCATCATCAGGGAAATACAAATCAAAACCACAATGAGTTGCCACCTCACATTGGTCAGAATGGCTAAAATGAACAACTCAGGTGTTTAACAACAGATGTTGGTGAGGATGTGGAGAAAGGGGAACTCTTTTGCACTGTTGGTGGGAATGCAAACTGGTGTAGCCACTCTGGAAAACAATATGGAGGTTCCTCAAAAAGTCAAAAATAGAACTATCCTACAACCCAGCAATTGCACTGCTAGGAATTTATCCAAAAGATACAAAAATGCTGATTCGAAGGGGCACATGCACCTTAATGTTAATGATAGAACTACTATCAACAATAACCAAATTATGGAAAGAGCTTAAATGATATATATTTATAAGATGTGGTATATATTTACAATGGAATACTCAGTGATGAAAAAGAATGAAATTTTGCCATTTGCAACTACGTTTGTGGAACTGGAGAGTATGCATTATGCTAAGCAAAATAAATCAGAGAAAGACAGATATCATATGCTTTCACTCATATGTGGAATTTGAGAAACTCAGCAGATGAACATAGGAGAAGGGAAGGAAAAATAAGATAAAAACATACAGAGAACGAATTGAGGGTTGCTGGAGGGGAGTGTGTGTGGGGGTGGGTTAAATGGGGGTGACGAGCACTAAGGAGAGCATTTTTCTGGATGAGTACTGGGTGTCATATGTAAGAGATGAATCACTGGGTTCTACTCCTGAAGCCAAGACTACACTGTATGTTAACTAACTTGAAGATTTAAAAAAATTAAATTAAAAAAAATTTTTGATGGAGAGTGCATTGAATATGTATCTATTTGGGGAGTATTGCCATCTTAATAATGTTAAGTCTTCCAATCCATGAACATAGGATGTCTTTCCATTTGTTTTGGTCTTCTTAATTTCTTTGAAATATTTTTTGTAGTTTTCAGCGTATAAATCTTCCTCTTATTTTGTTAAATTTATCCATAAGTATTTTCCTCATGATGCTATTATAAATGAAATTGTTTCCTTAATTTCATTTTAGATTGTTTATTGCTACTATATAAAAATACAGTTAATTTTTTTAAAGTAATCTCTACACCTAACAGGGCTCAAACTCACAACTCCAAGATCAAGAGTCAGATGCTCTATTGACTTAGCCAGCCAGTCACCCCATAATTAATTTTTATATACTGTACTTGTATCTTGCAATCTTGCTGCATTATTTATGAGCTTTAATAGACTTCTTGTGGATTCCTGAGGATCACTTGCAAATAGAGATAGTTTTTTACCTCTTCGTTTTCAGTCTTGTTTTTGCTTAATTCCTCTAGCTAAAACCTTCAATAAAATTTGAATGGAAGTGGTGAGTGTGAGTATCCTTGTCTTGTTCTTGATTTTAGAGGGAAAGATTTTAGTCTTTTAGTCTTAATTTTAGGGGGAACAGTTAAGTATGTTGATAACTAAAAGTTTGTTGTAGATACTGTTTATCTCATTAAAGATTAACAGTAGGGGGTACTTGGTTGGCTCAGTTGGTTGAGAATCTGATGCTTGATTTCGGGCTCAGGCAATGATCCCAGGATTGTGGGATTGAGCCCCGCGTCAGCCTCTGTGCTGAGCATGAAGTCTACTTAAGATTCTCTCTCTCTCTCTCTCTCTCTCTCTCTCTCTCCCCCTCTCCCCTGCTCACACATACTTTCTCTCAAATAAAATAAAATTTAAATTAAATTAAAAAGAAAAGATTAACAGTAGGTTTGTTGTAGATGCCTTTTATCACATTAAAGATATTTGTTTCTATTCCTAGATTGTTGTGTTTTTATCATGAAAGGGTGTTAAGTGCATTTATCACATATACCCATTGAGATACTAGTGTGTAATTTTTCTCCTTATCCTATTAACATGGTGTATTACATTGATTGATTTTCATTTATTAAACCAAGCTTGCATTTGGGAAATAAATCCCACTTGGTCATGTTGTATGATCTTTTTTGTATGTTGCTGTATTATGTTTACAACTATTTTTTCTACTATTTCTGTGTCTATAAGAGATACTAATCTGTAGTTTTGTTTTCTTCTGGTGTCTTTATCTAGTTTTCGTATCAGGATAATACTAGCCTCATAAAATGAATTTGGAAATACCGCTTCCTCTTCTGTTTTTGGACAAGCTTATAAAGAATTTGTGGTAGTTCTTTAAACATTTTGTAGAATTCACTGATGAAGCCATACAATCCTAGGATTTTCTTTGTGGGAAGTTTTTTGTTTTTTGTTCTGTTTTGTTATTTCTGGTTCAATCTCTTTACTTGTTATAGATCCATTCCTATTTCTTCTTGAGTCAGTTTCTGTAGTGTGTATCTTTTTAGGAATTTTTCCATTTCTTTTAGGCTACTCAGTTTTTGGCATATGCTTCAAAATATTCCTTTATACTCCTTTTTATTTCTGAGAGGCTGAAGTAATGTACTTTCTTTTATTCCTGTTTTTAGTAATTTGAATCTTTATTTTCTTTTTTATTTTGAATCCTCTCTTTTTTATTTTGTCAGTCTTGTTAAAGTTTTGTCAATTTTGTTGATCTTTTCAAAAGAAACCAACTTTTGGTTTCACTGATCCTCCCTATTATTTCTATATTCTCTATTTCATTCTCTAATCTCTATCACCCAACATGGAGCTTGAATTTATAACCTCGAGATCAAGTCACATGCTCTACTGACTGAACCAACTAGGTGCCCCTCAAATTATTTCCTAATTTACCTTGCAATTTTTCCTTTGGCCTATTGATTAGATAGGATTGGGTTGTTTAATTTCCACATATTTATGAGTTCCCCAAGTTCCCTTCTGTGGTTCATTTCTAATTTCATTTCATTGTGATCAGAGAACTTTATTTTTAAAAATTTATTTGAGAGAGTGAGAGTGGAGGAGAGGGGCAGAGGAAGAGAGAGAGAGAGACAGAGAGAGAGAGAGAGAGAGAGTATCTTAAGCAGGTTCTACACAGCACAGAGCCTGACACGGGGCTTGATCCCACAACCTGGGATCATGACCTGCACCAAAAATCAAGAATTGGACCCTCAACCGACTAAGCCACCCAGGCTTCTCGAGAACCGTATTTTATTTTATTTTATTTCATTTTGTTTATTTTTTAATGTTTATTTTTGAGAGAGAGATACAGAGTGCATATGGGGGAGGGGCAGAGAAAGAGGGAGACACAGAATCTGAAGCAGGCTCCAGGGTGTCTGCACAGAACCTAAGGCCAGACTTGAACTCACAAACAGTTAGATCATGACCTGAGCAGAAGTTGGATGCTTAACTGACTGAGCCACCGAGGTGTCCTGAGAACCACTTTTTTTTTTTTTAAAGTAGGCTCCATACTCAACGTGAGGTTTGAATTCACAACCCCAAGATCAAAAGTTTCATGGTGAGTCAGCCAGGCACTCCCAGAGAACAATTTTATTGTGATACTTTGCATGATTACAATATTTTAAAAATTATAAAGACTTATTTTATGGACTAACATATATAGTCTACTCTGGAAAAGGTTTCATGTGCACTTTAGAAGAATGTGTATTCTGTGATTATTGGGTGGAATGTTCTATAGATATCTGCTGAGTATAGTTGGTTTATAGTTTGTTCAAATCTTCTTTATCTTTGTTGATCTTCTGTTCTATCAATTAGTGAAAGTAGGGTATTTCCATTCAGCAATAGGGCTCAAATTTCAGTTACCATGGTGTATGAGCTGTGAGTACTTGCATGAAGTACAAACTTCACTATTGGCTCATCAATACACAAAGTACTTTGTAAATATGTGCATCGTGATCAGCAGCAATCATGTCACTTCTTTCAAAGTCTGTCAGTGATTGGTCAGTGTGGGTCTGTTATTCAGTTGACACAGACAGCACAGTGCTTAGTTGCATTGCCTCCTCGTCTTCCAGGGATATCCCATGTGACATCTACAAAAATGGATAATCAACTGGCCAAAAAAAGTGATAGAGAAGGAAGAAATAAAGAGAAATTCAAATTGACTACAACTGGAGTTGAGAAAATACAGCTGATCAAGGGAACACTGGCACTGGTGGTGCCATTCTAGAGACTCAGGATAAGCAAGCAAAGGGACTCAGCGAAGGTGAACTTATTGTCATAAATGAGGAAGTGACAAAAAGGCGGACGATGTCCCATAGGAAGTGATGCTGGCAAAAAAAAATTCACATTAAAGGAACTCTCAGTTCATGAGATAGAAAGTAAAAGGATAAAATGTTGGAAGATACTACAAATTTAGAAAAGAGACGAACAATTTACCAAGGCATAGAAAAGAGTCTCACTTGTATAGTAATATGACAAGCAACTAATAAGGCAAACACTGTTCTAACTACTCTTGATACAAAGAAATAAGATAATTCTAGAAAAAAGAAAAGAAAGTGAAGTACTGAAGTCTTCAAATATTATTATTGAACTGCCTATTTATCTCTTCACTTCCATCAATTGTTGCTTCATGTATTTGGAGGCTCTGTTGTTAGATACGTTTATTATTGTAATCACTATATCTTCTTGATAAATTAACTTTTATCATTTTTAAAGTTTTATTTATGTAATCGCTACACATCATAAACTCATGACTGTGAGATCAAGAGAGTTGCATGCTCTTCCAACTGAGTCAGCCTTTATTTTTGAAGGACAGATTTGCTATATATAGAAGTTTTGGTTGATAGTTTTTTTCTTCCAATACTTGGAATATGTCACCCAACTGTTTTTGGTCTCCATTGTGTCTGATGTGAAATCACATTGAAGATCCCTTGTATGTGGTGAATCACTTCTCTCCTGCTGATTTCAAGATTCACTTTTTAGGGGTGCCTGGGTGGCTCACTTGGTTGAGCAACTGACTCTTGATTTCAGCTCACATTGATTCCAGGGTCATGGGACTGAGCCTCACATTAGGCTCCATGCTGAGAGTAGAGCCTGCTGAAGACTCTCTCCTTCTGCCTCTCTCCCCTGCTCAAACTTTCTCTTTCTCTGTCTCTCTCTCTCTAAAAAAAAAAAAAAAAAAAAAATTGGGGTGCCTCAGTGGCTCAGTTGGTTAACCCTCTAACTTTGGCTCAGGCCATGATCTCATTGTTCGTGAGTTCAAGTTCCACATTGGGTTATCTGCTGTCAGCATGGAGCCCACTTTGGGTCCTCTGTTCCTCTCTCTCTCTGGCCCTCACCTGCTTGCACTCTCTCTCTCTCAAAAATAAATAAACATTTAAATTTGATGGTAACAGAGATAAAGGAGTGTATGCATTTGTCAAAACTCATCTAATTGGTATGCTGATATGTAAATTATAACTGAATAAAAAATAAATTAAAATAAAAAATATTTAAAAAACAAGATTCACTCGTATTTGTTTTTTGATAGTGTGGTTATGATGTGTGTAGGTGTGAATCTGCTTGAATTTTTCCTACTTGAAGTTTGTTGAACTTGGATGTGTAGTTGATGTTTTTCATGAAATTTGGGAAGCTTTTGCCTGTTATTTTGTCAAATATTCTTTCTGTATTTTTTCCCTCCGTTCTCCTTCCGTGTACACTTAATGGAGTATTACAGGTCTTGGAGGCTCTGTTCATTTTTCTTCATTCTTCTTTCTTGTTCCTGAGACTGGATAATTGCAATTGGCCTGCCTTTAAATTCACTATTTCTTTTGTCTGTTCAAAGCCCTTCCAGTCAATTTTTCATTTTAGTTATTTTATTTTATTTTATTTTGAGAGAGAGGTCACAAATGAGCAAGGGGCAGAGAGACAAAGAGAGAGAGAGATTCAGAATCAGGGCTCACCCTGGGATCATGTTTTAACCAAAGCAGGGCTTGTGTTCACCTGAAGTGGGGCTCCAGCCCACCTGAAGCAGGGCTCAAGCTCATGAACTCTGAGAGCGTGACCTGAGCCGAGTCAGATGCTTAATGACTGAGCCATTCAGGCACCCCTTAAATTTCTATTTTTTATAGTAATCTCTACACCCAAGGTAGAGCTTGAACTCATGACCCCAAGATCAAGAATAGCATGTTCTACTGACTGAGTTGGCCAGGCAGCCCTGAATATATTTTAAATGATTGATCAAAAGTCTTGGTCTAGTAAGTCTGTGCCTTTCTCAGGGACAGTTTCTTCCTTCTTTCCTTCCTTTCTCTATTTCTTCCTTCCTCTCATTCTTCCTTTCTTTCTTGCTTGCTTGCTTTCTTGCTTTCTCTCTTTCTTTTTTAACATTTCTTCACCTCTTTCCTGTCATTATTTTCCAGCAACCACCACCTCTTCACCTTTCCTCAGACTACCAAGCATGGTCCTGTTTCAAAACCTTTGCATTTTTCTTATATCTACAAGACATACACATTGCTCCTTCCCTTACTTTCTTCAAATCATTGTTCAAGTGATTCTCTTCAGATATGCTTCCCTAATCACTCTACACCTCATACTGCATCAGTCTATCCTCATCTCACCCCATTTTTTCCTAAAACTTATCACTACATGACATATTCTATTTACTTATATTTATTTTCGGTCTCCTCCCATTAGTCAGGGACTTTGTCCACTATGTTCATTGTTGTGGACTGTATCTGGATCATCTGGAGATTCAGTAAATTTTGGTTGAACGTACTACCAAATATCTTCCATTTGCTCCTCCAGATCCACTCTTTCCCTTCTTTCCAGTGTTCATATCAACATCATCAGTGGAATTATTTGCCTTCTGGCCTCAGCCAATGCAGAATCCCAGTAAGAGTTTGGAGGAGTAAACAGTGAACTCAGAGTACTTAATCCCCAGGCTACTCCCTACCAAATTGCTTCAGGTTTACCCTGTCCCTGGATCTAAGATTATTATCTCTCCTAAGGTGACCCTCTGTACATGGAGTCTGTCTTCAATAACCACTGCCTACCTTCCTCCTCCCTTTTGGCCTCAGTGTTATGACAGTTTCTTCGCTATTACTACCTTCAGGATATTTTGGTTTCCCTACACTCAACCATACATTTGTAAATAAACCCATCTCTTATTCTAATTTAAGAATAACATTTGTTTCCTTTGGGTCCCAGATGAATAATGCTCAGAACAACGTTATGAAATAGACATTACCATTCCCATTTTACAGATGTGAACTCTGAGGCTCCGGAAGATTAAGAAACTTGCCCAAGATTACAAAGCTAATTAGGAACAGAGCCAGAATTTAGAAATAATTGTGGGAGAATGTTTTTATGACAACATGATAGGGAAGTAATCCTGAGCTAACCTAAAAACCATACCCGTGAAAGGAAAGACTGAGAAGGCTGAAATTTCTCTATGTCAATAGATATCATAAACAAAGTGAAGAGACAAGTCACAGACTAGAAGATATCTGCAATCCACATAAAGGATTAGTGTATGCTATATATAAAGAGCTCCCAGAAACCAATAAGAAAAACACAAGCAACATAATAGAAAATGGGCTAGGCAAAGGATAATAAGGGGAATTCATAGAGGAAGAAACTCAAATGAATAATAAGCATATGAAAAGATGCTCAATCTCTTTAGTCATTAGAGAAATGGAAATTAAAATAATGAGATTCCATGTCACACCATTTGGCAAGTGAAAACTAATAAGTGCAGGGGCACCTGGGTGGCTTAGTCGGTTAAGCATCTGACTTTTGCTTAGGTCATGATCTCGTGGTTCATGGGTTCTAGCCCCGCGTCGGGCTCTGTGCTGACTGCCAGCTCAGAGCCTGGAGCCTATTTCAGTCTGTGACTCCTTCTCTCTCTGACCCTCCCCTGCTCACGCTGTCTCTCTCTCTCCTAGAAATAAATAAAACATTAAAAAAAAATTAAAAAAAAAAGAAAACTAATAAGTGCAGTAATTGTTGGCAAGGCTATAGTTATTGGAAATGCTTGGAACAACTACTTTGGAGCAATCTGACACCACCTCATAAAGCTGAAGATACATATACTGTATCACCTAGTAATTTCACTTGGAGGAGTCTTCCCTAGAGAGATATTTACACCTGCATACAAGGAGACATGTGGACAATGTTCATTGCAACACTGTTGGAAACTATTCCTCCTTACAAAAATGGAGGACCAGGGGCGCCTGGGTGGCTTAGTCGGTTAAGCGTCTGATTTTCGCTGAGGTCATGATCTCGCGGTTGGTGGGTTCGAGCCCCGCGTCGGGCTCTGTGCTGACTGCCAGCTCAGAGCCTGGAGCCTGTTTCAGTCTGTGACTCCCTCTCTCTCTGACCCTCCCCTGCTCACGCTCTCTCTCTCTCCTAGAAATAAATAAAACACATTAAAAAAATTTTTTTTTAAATAAAAAAAATTTTAAAAAAATGGAGGACCATACAACAGTTAAAATGAATGAATTATATTTACATTTATCAACAGGGATAAATCTCAAAAACATAATAAAAAGCAAGCTGGAAAAGAATACATACAATGTGGTGCTATTTGTAACTATAAAATATGTTAAGAAATATTATTCATAATTTATAGTATATATAATTTATGGATATTTATGTATGTTATAAAAGTATATAGACACACAGAATGATACACAGCAACTTTTCATAATATAGGTTATGTCTGTGTAAGAAGGAGGGGAGGGACTGGTAGGTAAAGCAGAGTCTGTATNTTTTATTATTAATATTTTTACTTAATATCAGATTGCATTCTTTTTTTAAAATATTTCATATTTCATATATCCATGAAACCATCATCACAATCAAGATAATAAACATACATACATCACCCCCAAAGGTTTCTTCCCAGCCCTTTGTAATCTATCCCTCCCACCCATCCCCTTCCTCTACCTGTCTCCAGGTCACCATTGACCTTTCATTTACTATAGATTATCCTTCATTTCCTAGAATTTTATATAAATAAAATGATACAGTATATACTTTTTAAATCTGTCTTCTTTCACTCAGCATACTTATTTTGAGATGCATCCATTCTGGTACATGTATCAAGTGTTTATTCCTTATTTTTTTTTTTTTTTAAATCTAAGTAAGTTCCACATCCAATGTGGGGCTGGGACACACAACTCCGAAATCAAGAGTCACACACTTCACTGACTGAGTCACCCAAGCACCCTTGTAGTTCATTTCTTTTCATTGTTGAGTGGTATTCCATTGTTTGGATATACCACAGTCTGTGTCAGTCTATGAACACATGCTTTCATTTTCTTTGGAAATACCTAGAATTGCTCAATCATATGCTAAATGTGTGTATGTATGTATGCATGCATGCGTGTATTTTTTTTTTGTTGTTTGTTAATCTCTATGCCAAACGTGGGGCTTGAACTCACAACCTCAAGATCAAGAGTCACATGCTCCACCAACTGAGCCAGCCAGGCACCTCTAAATGGGTATTTATTTTTTTAAGAAACTGCCAAACTGTTTTTCCTCGGAATATATCATTTTTCATTCCCATAACTAGTCTATGAGAGTTCAACTGCCTCTGATACATGTGTGATGGCTTCTCATTGTGGGGTTTTTTGGTTAAAATTAATTCCAATGTGTCTCTGAGTGTTTCTGGATGAGATTAACATTAGAATCAGATCAGTGGGGGTAACTGGGTGACTCAGTCAGTTAAGCTTCAGACTCTTTTTTTTGTTTGTTTTTTTAAGTGTCAAGACTCTTGATCTCAGCTCAGTCTTCTTTTTTTTTCTTTTACATTTATTTATTTTTAAGAGACAGAGTGAGACAGAGCGTGAACGGGGAGGGGCAGAGAGAGAAGGAGACAGAATCAGAAGCAGCCTCCAGGCTCTGAACAAGCGTTCAGCACAGAGCCTGACACGGGGCCCAAACCCACGAACTGTGAGATTATGACCTAAGCAGAAGTCGGACACTTAACTGACTGAGCCACTCAGGTGCCCCAATAAATTAATTTGTTAAAATAAAGCTTATAATAGAGCTCTTATTTATTTATTTTTTTTTTAATTTAGGGGCGCCTGGGTGGCTCAGTTGGTTAAGTGACCAAATATTGATTTCAGCTCAGGTCATGATCTCATGGTTCTTGAGTTTGAGCCCTGCATCAGGCTCTGCCCTGACAGCATGGAGACTGCTTGGGATTCTCTCTCTCTCTCTTTCTCTCTCCCCTTTCTGTGTTCTCTCTCTCTCTCTGTTCCAAAATATATAAATAAACTGAAAAAAATTTTCATGAGGGGAACCCAAGAATCCTTGGAGAACTCTATGATCATTCTTCTCTGTAGACCAGACAGTACAGTGAGCAATGCAGTCACCAATTAGAATTGGGAAATCTAAAGGCAATGAGAATAATTGGGTCCTGAAGTAGCAAGGGCCAAATGGCAGCACTCAGCCACCAAAGGCAAGTAGGCATGATTACCATAATAGTAGAGGCAACCAAAATGACCTGATGCTCACAGAACTATGGCATTGACTAGTTGGTCATGGTGTTTCTAGAAGTGTAATAGATAAGAAGCCTGAGAAGCTTCTTATTTGATTTGTATAAGGAAAAATGTTCTAGGTCAAATGGACAAGAGTTTAACCTGAATCACAGAGTCATGCCCCCTCAGTCAATTCCCACACTTCAGCCAGTTTATAACTCAGAACTGCTTTAATGAAGAGGAGGCTGGGTCTCCCTGATGAAGGGTCCTGGTACTGAAATTTATACTGCTAATCTTTCTCCTAGACTTCTGCAAAGGGACCTATAGTCTTTTGCCAGGGTAACTGCGTCAGGGTTAAAGAAAGAATTGGAATTTCCAGGGGCTACTGGGTACTGATTCTGAACTGACACCAATTCTAGGAGACCTGAAATGTCACTGTGGCCCACCAGTCAGAGTAGGGACTTAGGGAGGTCAGATGATGAACAGAGTTTTAGCTAAGGTCCTCACAGTGGGCCCATTGGGTCCTTGAACCCATCCTGTGGTTATTTCCCTAGTTCCAGAATGCATAATCCGTTCAACTTGCCTATTTGGTCTGTGCAGAAGATAGATGGTCCTTGGAGAATGGCAGCAGATTATTGTAAGCTCAATCAGATGATGACTCCAGTTGTAGCTGCTGTAGTTTCATTGTCTGAGCAAATTAACACATGCCCTGGTTACCTGGTATGCAGCTATCAATCTGGCAAATGCCCTTTTCTCCATCCCTGTCATTAAGACCCACCAGAAGCTTTTGCTTTAAACTGGCAAGGTCAGAGGTGCTTGGGTGGCTCAGTCGGCTGAGCATCTGACTTCAGCTCAGGTCATGATCTCACAGCATGTGAGTTCCAGCCCCGTATGGGGCTCTCTGCTGTCAGCACAGAGCCTGCTTGGGATCCTGTCTCCCTCTCTTTCTGCCCCTCCCCCGCTTGTGCATATACACACACACACACACACACACACACACACACACACGCATTCTCAAAAATAAACATTTTTAAAAAAGTAAATAAATACACATCAAACTGGCAAAGTCAGCAATACACTCTCGTACCTCAAGGGTATATCAACTCTCTAGCCCTATAATCGCAATTTAATTCAAAAGTTTTTTAAAAAGTTTTTTAGTGTTTATTTTTGAGAGAGAGAGAGACAGAGTGCAAACAGGAAGAGGCAGAGAGAGAGGAAGATACAGAACCCAAAGCACCTCCAGGCTCAGAGCTGTCAACACGGACCCATACTGGGGCTCAAACTCATGAACAGTGAGATCATGACCTGAGCTGAAGACCGATGCTTAACTAACTGAGCCACCCAGGTGCCCTAATTCACAATAGTTTTAATCGTCATTCCTTTCCACAAGACATTGCACTGAAATATGATGCTGATTAGGCCTCTTGAGCAAGAAGTACTAGCTATTCCAGACGGATTTGCAAGATAGTTGCATGCTGAAGGGTGGAAAATAAATCCAATAATTCAGGGGGCACCTGGGTGGCTCAGTCAGTTAAGCGTCTGACTTTGACTCAGGTCATGATCTCACAGTTTGTGGGTTCGAGCCCCCAGTCGGGCTCTGTGCTGACAGCCAGCTCAGAGCCTGAAACCTGTTTCTGATTCTCTCTCTGATCCTCCCCTGCTCACACTGTCTGTCTGTCTCTCTCTCAGAAATAAAGAAAAAATTTTTTAAAATCCAATAATTCAGGGGTCTTCTAGCTCAGTGGAAGTTCTAGGGGCCCAGCAGTGTGGGGCATGTGGAGATACCCCTTCCAAGGTGAATGATAAGTTGTTGCATCAGGCCCCTCCCACAAATGATGAAGTCACAATGCCCAGTGGGCCACTTTCCTTTTTAATTTTTTTATTTTAATATGTATTATTTATTTTTGAGAGAGAGACAGAGCGCAAGCGGGGAAGCAGAGAGAGAGGGGGTGACACAGAATCTGAAGGAGGCTCCAGGCTCTGATCTGTCATCACAGAGCCCGTTCTAGGGCTTGAGCTCACAGACCCAATGCTTACCCCACTGAACCACCCTGGCAACCCCCAATGGGCTATTTTGAACTTCCATGGCCACGGCAACATCCTCCTCATTTGGGTGTTACTACAGCATATTCACCAAGTGACCCAAAAAGCTGCTAGTTTTGAGTACAAGGACAGAAGGGTCCATAATATGGGCTTGTGCACATTGCTCTGCTACTTGGGCCACATGATCCACAAGATCTAATGGTGCTTGAAGTGGTGGTGGCCGACAAGGATGCTGTTTGGAGCTTCTGGCAGGTTCCTGTCAGTGAATTGCAACATAGGTCCTTCTGTTTCTACAGCAAAGCCCTGCCGTCCTCTGCAGATACTACTCTCCTTTCGAGAAACTGTTCTTGGCCTACTTGTTGGCCGTAGTAGAGACTGAATTCCTAACCACAAGCCACCAAGTTACCACACAACCTCAGCTAACCCATCACGCACTGGGTGTTATTTCACCCACTAAGCTGTAAAGTTGGGTGTACACAGCAGCACTCCATCATCGAATGGATGTGGTATGTAGGTGATCAGGCTTGAGCAAGCTCTGAAGGCCTAAGTAAGTTACATGAAAATGCCTGTGGTCCCTACTCCTGTCATACTGCCACCCTCTCCGGGCCTGTGCTGATAGCCTCATACAGAGTTCTCTATGATTAGGAGATAAAGGAAGAGGAGGCGTAGGCCTGGTTTATAGATAGTTCTGCACGATGTGCAGGCACCATGCTGAAGTAGACAGTTGCAGCACTACAGCCTTTTTCTGGAACATTCCTGATGGGAAATCATCCCAGGGTGCCAAACTAGTTGCTCTGCACCTGATTGTTTACTTTGCTTGGAAGGAGAAATAGCCAGACATGTGATGATATGCCAGTTCATGGGCTGTGGTTAATGGTTTGGCTGGAGTGTCAAGGACTCGGAAGGGATATGAGTGGAAAATTGATGACAATAAAATTTAGGGAAGAAGTATGTATATAGGCTCTCTGGATGGGCAAAAAAATGTGAAGATATTTGTGTATCTCAGCAGAGGAGGATTTTAATAATCAAATGGATAGGATGATCCGTTCTATGGATACCAGTCAGCCTCTTTCCCCAGCCACTCCTGTCATCGCCCAATGGGCTCATGAACAAACTGGACATGGAAGTTATGCATGGGCTTAGCAATATGGACTTCCATTCACCAAGCCAACCTGGGTACAACCATTGTTGAGTGCCCAATATGGCACTATTCCCTGGGGCGGTCTGCTTGCTACCTGGTGGCAGGTTGGTTACAATGGTCCACTTCTATCATGGAAGGGGAAGCATTTTGTTCTTACCAGAATAGAGATACTTACTCTGGATATAGATTTTCCTTACCTGAGATGTTTTGGCCAAAATGACCATCCATGGACTTAAAGAATGCCTTATGTACCATCATGGTATTCCACACACCATCGATTTTGATCAAGGAACTCACTTCTCATCAAAAGAAATCAAGGAACTCACTTCTCATCAAAATAAATGAGTCTATTTATACTCATTGAATTCACTGGTCTTAGCAAATTTCCCACCATCCTGGAGCAGCTGGGTTTTTTGTTTCGTTTTGTCTTGTTTTTTTAAATGTTTATTTATTTTTGAGAGACAGAGCATGAGTCAGGGAGGAGCAGAGAGAGAGAGGGAGACACAGAATCCCAAGCAGGCTCCAGACTCCGAACTGTCAGCACAGAGCCTGACGTGGGGCTCAAACCCACAAACCGTAGGATCATGACCTGAGCTAAAGTCGGACACGCAACAACTGAGCCACCCAGGTGCTCCCTGAAGCAGCTGGTTTGATAGAACAGTGGAATTGCCTTTTGAAGACTGAGTCTGGTAGCTGACAATACCTGATTGTGTGTGTGTGTGTGTGTGTGTGTATGACTTTTGCATATTTATCTTCTATCCAGTAACCTTGTCAAACTTATTAGTTCTAGTGGTCTTCTTTTGATTTCACAGGATTTTCTATATAAACTTTCATGATATCTATGAAAAAAGACAGTTTTGATTCTTCTGTTTTAAAATGTATGCTTTTTATTTCTTTAGTATATGATTCCTAACAAGTAGGAATTCTCCTAGATAACCATAATAAACCCATCAGAATTGGGAAATTAATATTTGATACATTAGGGTTCCTGGGTGTCTCAGTCAGTTAGGTGTCCGACTTCAGCTCAGGTCATGATCTTGCAGTTCATGAGTTTGACCCCCACATTGGGCTCTGTGCTGGCAGCTCAGAGCCTGGACCCTGCTTCGGATTCTGTGTCTCCCTCTCTCTTTGCCCCTCCCCCACTCATGCTTTGTTTCTCTCTGTCTCAATAATAAATAAAAACATTTTTAAAAAATTAAAAAAACATTTGATACATTACTACCATAGAATCCACAGTTTGTTCAAGTTTTGCCAGTTGTCCCCAAAATGTCCTCTAAAACAAAAGGATCCAGCTCAGAGTACATGTTGCATTTAGTTGTCATATTGCTTTACTCTCCTTCAATGTGAACAGTTTCTTAGTCTTTCCTTGAGTTCCATGACCTTGACACTTTTATTTTTTGTAACTATTTAAATTTTTTTTAATGTTTGTTTATTTTTGAAAGAGAGAGACAGAGTATGAGCGGAGGAACAGCAGAGAAAAGACACAGAATCTGAAGCAGGCTCCAACCTCTGAGCTGTCAGCACAGAGCCTGACACGGGGCTCGAACCCACGAGCAGTGAGATGGTGACATGAGCCACAGGTGGACGCTTAACTGACTGAGCCACTCAGGTACCCCATGACCTTGATACTTTTAAAGACTGCATGCCAGCTATTTTGTAGAATATTCCTCAACTTG
The DNA here is from genome assembly GCF_008692635.1 of Crocuta crocuta. Classification (NCBI taxonomy): domain Eukaryota; kingdom Metazoa; phylum Chordata; class Mammalia; order Carnivora; family Hyaenidae; genus Crocuta; species Crocuta crocuta. The sequence goes on from NW_027528345.1 coordinate 13,468,467, forward strand.
GTATGTCTGATATTTCCTTGTGATTAGATTCAGGTTATGCTTTTTTTGTCAGGGATTACAACAAAAGTGATGTTCTTTTTTTTTTTTTAATAGTTTATTTACATTTGAGGCAGAGAGAGACAGAGTATGAGCAGGGGAGAGGCAGAAAGAGAGGGAGACACAGAATCTGAAACAGGCTCCAGGCTCTGAGCTGCCAGCACAGAACCAGATGCGGGGCTCAAACCCACGAACCGTGAGATCATGACCTGAGCCGAAGCCAGACACTTAACCGAATGAGTCACCCAGGTGCCCCCAGAAGTGATGTTCTAATTGTATCCCACCGGCCTATACATTATTTTGATGTGTCCCTTGAATGGTAACATTAACTTTGATCTCTTAATTATGGTGATGTCTGCCAGGTTTCTCCACTGTAAAATTATTTTTATACTTTTTGTAAGTATTTGTGGGAATGTACTTTGAGGCTATGGAAATAAATATCCTATTCTTCATCCAATTTTCTCCCACTTGGTTTAGTATTCATTGATGTTTTGTGGTTAATTACTATGATGGTTACTAAGTGGCATTTTCTAATTCAATCATTCCTTCTATGTTTATTAGTTATTTCACTGAAAAAAGCTTTTTCTTCTTCTCATTATTAATTAATTACTATCAGAATGACTCATAGATTCCTGTTTTATTCAGTGGATTCTAATATTTTACCGTTATTATTCAGTTGATATTCGAATGGTCCCTGATTTGACCAGTGGGAACCCCTTCAAGCTTGTTCTTGCATCCTTCTGACATGTTCCTGTGATTATTAGGTTGGTCCACACTTTTTTGGCACAATCAGATGTTTCAGGTTTGTCTTGCTTGTACTTTCCCTCCCCAGTCCTTGAATCAGCCCTTTCTCCAAGAAGCAGTGGTCCTTTTCAGTAGAGAATGGTCTTAGAAACCAATACCAGATGTGATCAATCCTAGGAGAAGTCATTATTCTGAGGTCCTTTCAGAACAGAATTTGGGGGGGGAAATATGTGTATGTATGTGTATACGTATATATTTCATCCTGATACCTCCAATTCTAACCTAATGGTACAGGATTCATTCTAATTTTGTCCTTTTCCATAGTTGAGACCCTGTCTGGCAGAGAAAATCTGATTTCCCTTATCCGTAATATATTTATTTATTTGATCAATTCCCCTTACATATAGCCAATCTTCTGTTGCCATTGCTGCCTATTGCTTCTCTGTACCACGAACTCCTTCTTGACCTCCAATACCCCATTCCAGACTCCCACAGTGGTCCTTCCACATAGAATTGGAAACCTCTTCACCCTCCTCAGGCTCCAACACCCCACAATGGGCCAGTATGGTTGCTCAACTAACTGGACTCCTACATTCTCCATCTGATGGCTTTTAGACTGAATTATTCAGGAAGCAAGGAGGAAGTAAAGAAGGTAGGTTAGAAGACAAGCAGGCTCATAACTATTTTTTAATTAAGAAGAAAAAAAGTCTCCAAACATTTTGATTTCTCATTGTCATTCACATTATTATTGGCTACTCTTGCTTGCAACAGAAAGGAAATCGTGTTTCATTATTAGGCTAGGTGTGGCTAATCTGTGTCTATAATATTTTTTCTCAAGTAATCGCTACCCAACATGGGGCCAAACTCACAACCCCAAGCTCAAGAGTTGCATGCTCTATCAACTGAGCTTGCCAAGTACCTCTATGTCCATAACAGCTTACATAGCTATACCCAAAATGATCATGTTTGAGGTTATGAGTTGTAGATTGAGGAGAAAGAATAGAATAGCTGGATCCAAGAGAGCTACCAGAGACTTAGCATTACTCTTTCATCTTTGACTAAGTTCTTAAGAAGTACAGCGTCTAGCTAGAGAAATGCCCCAGGTACTTAGAGAAAGCCATGCCCTGTAGCTTTGGTTATACTGAGCCAGGTTTAAGATGAACAAGTTATCTTAGACGGGGAATGCCAGACCTGGACCCGCAATGGATGATAAAGATTTCACACTGATTCAGGGAGGCAGCAGGGCATAAGAACATGGACTCTGAAGCCAGCCATCCTGGGTTCCAATCCTCCCTGCCATAGTTACTAGTGATGGGATCCTATAAAAATTTGCTGTCTCTTTGGGCCTCAACATCTTCATCTCTAAAACAGAGGCTCTACTCCATAGGGTTGCTTAAACAGATTAGGTAATACCCTTAGAATAGTGCCTGGCATTAGAGGTAGATTTGCCTTGAAGCTAAAGACACTGAAGTTTCAAGGGGCTTTCCCTGACACAGGCTACCTCCAAAGCTCTGAATTTAGGTTTGCATTTATTCAAGTGCCTGGCCACCTCAGTCATAGAGCACGTGACTCTTGATCTCGGGATTGTGAGCTCGAGCCCCACTTTTGGTGTAGATATTACTTTAAAAACTTAAAAAAAAAAAAAAAGAGTGGTCCATTAAGGTGTATTTGTGTCTTATGTTGTGTGTATGTATTTTTTGTTTTTTTGCTTTTAAATTGCTCCATCTTGCAGAAAGATAAGCTATAAGATAAGCCATCATGTAAGATATTTCTTTCATTAATTCACGCATTTAAAAACTGTTTACTGAGTGGCTACTATGTCATACATATTCACGATCTTGTGGCCGAGACAGATAATGGCCAAAACAGATATATACATCAATAATTACAATATAACATAGTAAGTGTTATAACAAATGTATGTATAGCCACTTAGAGCAAAGAACAACAAACTCTAGAGGGAGTTGACAAGTTTAGTTTTTTTGTTTTTTTTAAAATATTTTTTATTTATTTCTAGGAGAGAGAGAGAGAGAGAGAGACAGCGTGAGCAGGGGAGGGTCAGAGAGAGGGGGAGATACAGACTTGGAAATAGGCTCCAGGCTCTGAGCTGCCAGTCAGCACAGAGCCCGACGCGGGGCTTGAACCCATGAACCACGAGATCATGACCTATGTGAAAGTCGGATGCTTAACCGACTAAGCCACCCAGGCACCCCAACAAGTTTAGTTTTTGACTGAGCTGTTTTAATGGGTACATATGAGATTTGAAGGGTGGAAGACTATTCCATTTCTTTTAAAGATTTTATTTTTAAGTAATCTCCGAACCCAACCTGGGGCTCAAACCCACAACCCTGAGATCAAGAGTCACATGCTCAGGGTGCCTGGGTGCCTCAATCAATTAAGTATCTGACTCCTGATCTTGGCTCAGGTCATAATCTCACGGTTCGTGAGTTTGAGCCCTGGGTAGGGCTCTGCACTGACAGTGCGAAACCTGCTTGGGAATTTTTTCTTCCTCTCTCTCTGCCCCTCCCCTGCTCACACTCCAGCTTGTATGTGTGTATGCTCTCTCTCTCACAATAAATAAATAAATTAAAAAATAAAAAGTCACATGCTCTACTGACTTAGCTGGCCAGGTACCCAGATTATTCAGTTTAAAGAAACAACATATTCAAAAGCCTTCACTCCTTCATTGAGTAAATATTTATCAAGGATCTACATCAAGCCAGGTATTATTCTGGATGCTGGGGACATAGTGATAACAAGTCAGGCAAGAGCTGGGCTTTCATGCAGTTTACACTCTAAGTGGGAGCACTAAATAGGATAATACAATAGAGTGTCACATGAGCGTATGAGTGTGTGTCCATTTTATTTGTGAAAGATTTTATATTTTTAAAAGTAATCTTGGGGTGCCTGGGTGGCTTAGTCGGTTAAGCATCCGACTTTCGCTTAGGTCATGATCTCGCGGTGTGTGGGTTCGAGCCCCATGTCGGGCTCTGTTCTGACTGCCAGCTCAGAGCCTGGAGCCTATTTCAGAGTCTGTGTCTCCCTCTCTCTCTGACCCTCCCCTGCTCACGCTGTCTCTCTCTCTCTCCTAGAAAAAAAAAAAATCTCTACACCTAAACACGGGGCTCAAACCCACAACCCCGAGATGAAGAGTCACATGCTCCACTGACTGAGCCAGCCAGGTGCCCTGAATGTGTGTCCATTTTAAACCAAATGGTGAGGGGCGCCTGGGTGGCTCAGTCAGTTGGGCTTCTGACTTCGGCTCAGGTTATGATCTCACAGTTCGTGGGTTCGAGCCCCGCGTCGGGCTCTGTGCTGACAGCTAGCTCAGAGCCCGGAACCTGTTTCAGATTCTGTGTCTCCCTCCCTCTCTGGCCCTCCCCTGCTCATGCTGTCTCTCTCTCTCTCAGAAATTAAAAAAAACAAAACAAAACATAAGAAAAACTGTTTAAACCAAATGGTGAGAAGGCCTTTCTGAGTAGGAAACATTTCAGGTGAGGCTTAAATGACAAGGAGTCAGACAGAAGAAGATTGGGAGCAGAGGAGGGCACTTAAATGCAACAACTCCTGGTAGCAAAGGACCTAGAATACCAAAACAATTTTGAAAAAGAAAGCAAAGTTGGAGGACTCACATAATCCCATTTCAGAAGTTACTATAGTTACAGTAATTAAGACAGTGTGATTTAATGTAAGGATAGATATTTATATCAACAGAAGAGAATAAAGAATCCAGAAATAAACCTAACTGCATAAGGTCAATTGAATTTCAACAAAGATGCCAAGTTAATTCAACAGAGAAAAGACATTTCAAAAAATGGTGCAGGGGCACCTGGGTGGCTCAGGTAAACATCTGACTTTGGCTCAGGTCATGATCTTGTGGTTTGTGAGTACGAGCCTCACATAAAGTGAGCTTGAGCTCTGCTTTGGGCTCCATATTCTCCCTTCCTCTCCCTCTCTCTCCCTCTCTCTCTGCCTCTCTCTGCCCCTTGCTCACTTGCACTCTCTTTCTCTCTCTAACAATAAATAAACAAACAAACAAATAAGTGATGAACTTCATGAAAATTAAAAACTTCTATTTTTCAAAAGTTCCTATCTAAAAGAGGAAAAAGCAGCCACAGACTGGGAGAAAATATATGTAAAACACATATCTGATAAAAGACTGATATCCCAGAATATAAAAAGAACTCTGACAACTCACTGATAAGAAAACCAAATGATTAAGAGATTTGGACACTTTGTCAAATAAAAAAATAGAGATGATACATACATACATTAAAAGATGCTGAACATCATTATGGAAATTGCAAATTAAACCACCATGCTGTATCACCACACACCCACTAGAATGGCTAAAATTAAAAATATAGACAATACAAAATGCTAGGGAGGATGAGGAGCAACTGGAACTCTCACACTGCAAAATGTTATATCCCCTTTGGAAGACAATTTGGCAGTTCTCCCTTCCTCCCTCCTTCCTTCCCTTACTTCCTTATTGATTGATGAAGTATAGTTGACATACAATGTTAGATTAGTGTCAGGTGTACAATTTGGCAGTTTCTTACATAGTTACACATACATTTACCACATAACCCAGAAATCCAACTCCTGGGTATTTCCCCAAGAGAAATATACCCACACAAAGACCCGTACATGAATGCTTATGGCAGCTTTATTGTAAATAGCTCCAAACTGGGAACTGCTTAAATGTCTATCAGCCAGTAAACAGATACACAAATTATAGCACATCTATGCAATGAAATACTACTCAGCAATCAAAAGGAATAATACATGCAACAACAGAAGAATCTCAGAAGCATTACATGAAGTGAAAGAAGCCAGACACAAACCCTACATACTATATTATACAATTTCATGACAATCTGGAATCCAAAGACAAAAACTACAGAGACAGGACTCAAATGAGTGGGTTGCTCAAGGCTGTGGTAAAGGTGGTGGTGGGGGAAGACAGACTCTAAAGAGACACGAGAACTTGCTGGAATGATAGAAATGTCCTATATCCCAATTGTGATGGTTACGTTGTTATACATCTGCCAAAACTCAACACATTATACATTTTTAAATGGTGAATTTTACTGTATGTAAATTATTCCTCAATAAACCTGAATTATAGGCCATAAAAGGCATTGCAGCTTTCTCTTAGTTCTCTCTCAGATCACTCACTCTTAAGGGAAGTCCGGTATTGTGAGGACACTCACCACCTGTATGGAGAGGCCCACATGATAAGGAACTGAAACCTCTTGCCAACATGTAAATGAGACACCTGGGAATGATGCTCGAGCCCCAATCCTTGAATTAACTGTGGCTGCTGTCCTGGCTGACATCTTGCCTGCAACCTCAATAGAAGTCTTGAGGCAAAACCAACTAGCTAAGCCAGTCCCAAATCCTGCACCCAAAGAAACCGTGGGGTAGTAAATATTTTTGTTTTAAGCCACTAAGCCTGGGGCATAATTGTTACACAATTATAGATAGCTAACATACTGTGAGATGGGGGAGTAATCTTGGGCGAAGTTGGTGAAATGGGTAGAGAACAGAGATCTTGTAGACTTACAGGCATTGTGAGTACTTCAGATTTGATTCCTAGTTCAATGCTAAGGCATTGGTGGTTTTATTCAGAATAACAATCACAATTTCACTTTAAGTAGTCACTCTACTACGGAGTGGTCAAGAACAGAGGCAGACAGACCAGTTAGGAGGCCATTGCAGTAGTACATGTGAGATGATGGTGGTTTAAAAGATTAGGGTAGTGACAGTGGAGATAGATGCATAGAGTCAAGGAAATAGAGAGGAATCAAGGATGAGTCTAGGGTCTTTTGGTTTGAACAGCTGAAATGAGAATAACTATAAAAGGAATATACTGGGAGAAGTGATGGATGAAAGCCAGTCCCGAAGGAGTGCATAAACATAATGTATTTGCTGCAAATTGCAAATAGGTCAGTATGGTTGGAGTTTATGATAACTGGATGGGAGGAGAGAGTGATGAGAAAGGAAGCTAAAAAGACAGGCATGAAAGAAAAAGCCTGTTTACCACCATAAAGTATCTGGACTTTATGCAGTTAGCCACTGGAAGCCACTCAAAGATTTTTTTTATGTTAATTTATTTTTGAGACAGAGAGAGACAGAGTGTGAGTGGGGGAGGGGCAGAGAGAGAGGGAGACACAGTATCTGAAGCAGGCTTCAGGCTCTGAGCTAGCTGTCAGCACAGAGCCTGATGCAGGGCTCAAACTCACGGACCATGAGATCATGACTTGAGCTGAAGTTGGACGCTTAACCAACTGAGCCACCCAGGCGCCCCACTACTCAAAGATTTTAAGTAGGAAAGTGAATGATCAAATTCACATTGTATTTATTTAATAGTTTATTGTCAAGCTGGTTTCCATATAACACCCAAAATTCATATTTTAGAAAGGTAACTATCGGCAGCAATAAAGAGTTTGGCTTGAAGATTGGAGACATTGGAAACCAGGAGACATTTTTAATAACCTTCTTATTTAAAGGAGGTAGCAAAGTACAGTAGGAAGAAAAAATGGCTTTGGAGAAAGACCCAAATTCAAATCTTTTTAATGTTTAAGTTTATTTATTTTGAGGGGAGGGTGGAAGAGAAAGGGTGAGCGAGCAGAAGAGGGGCAGAGAGAGAGGGAAAATCTCAAGCAGGCTGTACAATGTCAGCACAGAGCACAATGCAGGATTTGATCTCACAAACCATGAGATCATGACCTGAGCTGAAAGCAAGAGTCACTTAACCAACTGAGCCACATAGGTGATCCCCCAGTTCAAATCTTGACATGGCATTTCCATCTATTACAAGTTGAATTGTGTCTCCCCTCCGTCTCCAATTCATATGTTGAAGTCCTAACCCCAGTACCTCAGATGTGACCTCATTTAGAAACAGTCATTGCAGTTGTAATTAGTTAAGATAAGGTCATACTGGAGTAGGATAGGCCCCTAATCCAACAATTGGTATCCTTATAAAAAGGGAAAATTTGGTCAGAGACATGCACACAGAGATAATGCCATTTGAACATGAAGGCACAGATCTACAGGTCAAGGAATGCTAAAGATTACCAACACACCACTGTAAACTAAGGGAGAGGCATGGAACGGATTCTGCCTCACAGTCTTCAGAAGAAACCAACTCCGTTGACACACTGATCTTGGACTTTCAGCCTTCAGAACTGTGAGACAGTAACTTTCTGTTAAGCCATTCCGTTTGTGGTACTTTGTTCTGGTAGCCCTAGCGAACCAATACGCCGTGGACAGATTATTCTATTGTGTTAATCCCTAGTGTCCTAATCTGTAAAATGGGGGTAACTGTATCTGCCTAATAGGCGGTCATGAAGATGAAGAGAAATGGCATTTGTAAAAAACACTTGGCATAAGCAGGCAATACATAAATAGTATTTTACATTTGTGAGGCACTAATGCTACCCAAAGAAAATGGGACATTTCTAGAGATTTTGGGAAAGATTGCTCACAACTATCAGTGTCATGTGCAATACAATCAAAAGGTAACAGGATGAAGGGGTGCCTGGGTGGCTCAGTCGGGTAAGCGTCTGACTCTTGATTTTGGCTCTGGTCATGATCTCATGGTTCCTGAGTTCGAGCCCCACTTCGGGCTCTGCGCTGATAGTGTGGAGCCTGCTTGGGATCTTCTCTTCCTATCTCTCCCCACTCTCTCTCAAAATAAATAAAAACTAAACTAAAAAAAAAAAAGTAACAAGATGAACAAGATGATCTTGGAATCCATTTCTCCTGTTCGATTCTTTAGAAAGGAGCCCTGGGATTGCCTTGCTGTCTGCAGGGATAGAACACTAGTTACAAGAACCACAAGCATCCTCAAAGGCAGGAAGACTGAGGCGAATTAACATCCTGTGCAAGGTCATGTTGTAAAGGGAAGGAGGTGAACAAAGCTAGAGAAGAATGGGCCAGATACCTTAGGCCTCCAGGCTTCCCAGCTCACTTCCTTAGGTAAAAAATTTGGGCTGGGGATTGTTCTCTCCTCAGCTCCATATGGGAAGCCCAACAGAGGCCTCACCAGTCTCTGGAACGCCTAGTCCTTTCAAGCAGGGAGTCCCTTGCCAAAGCAAACAATCCCAGCTCTACGATTGTGCTCTGGCTGGGGTAGGGGAGAACAAAGATCCCTTTCTTTGCTTCCCCAACTCTATGGCTCCAGCCAAAGGCACTGTTTACACAATCTTCCCTGGTGAAGAATTTGTTCCTTTTCTCTCTCTAGGTTGCAGCTGGAAAAGATTGACTCCCTTCTGGCCTGTTTCTTTTCCCCAGATCTCTGGTCAGGAAAAGTGCCCAATACCTGAACCTCCCACCCTCAGACAGGATGTCAGCACACTTAGCAGTAACTCTAGGCCCTTTTGTGATGTGATGGGAGAACCTCGAAGCTTTAATGGCAGAAAGCTTATCTGGCTGGGAAAGGGACGCTGGCTGGAGACACCGGGAGACTAACCTGTCTCCATTTCAATTCTGTGTATTCCTCCCTCTCTTATTCCTGAGGGATTCCTAGGCTTTCCCAAGTCCGTCTGTACAACTGAATCAAATAATCAAAATCCAGGGCAGAGCTGGGTTCCTTCTTTAAAAGGATGATAAGGTGGGTAGGACGAAAATAGTGTTTTCTAAGGGGAAAAGTTTTTCTTTAGTCTGTAGTTTACTAATTCCAGCGGTACATTTTTCCCTCAAGCCCTAAAACAAAGCAAGGAGGAGGAAAGGAAGCCCCAGAGTGGTGGTGTCTAATTTTAGCACTGGCGGAGAATCCTAGTGTTAAATTACTCCTGGTAAATTAGTAACCAAGAAAGAGCAAAGATAGAGACAATTTACAAGATCTTGCGTTCCAAAAAGAAGTTTTAAAATCTAATTCTGGGGCACCTGGGTGGCTCGGTGGATTAAGCATTCGACCTCAGCTCAGGTCATGATCTCACGGTTGGTGGGTTCGAGCCCTGCATCTGGTTCTCCGCTGTCAGCAGAGCCTACTTTGGATCCTCTGTCTCCCTTTCTCTCTGCCCCTTCCCTGCGCACATGCACACTCTCTTTCCCTTAAAAATAAACATTAAACATTTAAGAAAATCTAATTCCACTTATTCTATGACACCTTCAGGAGGCGCATCTCAAGGAAACCCGCTCATTTTACACCAGGGAAGGAACTTGAAGCATAAGAAGACAGAACCAAAAGTGACTTGAACCCAGGATTCTGGGACTTTCAATCTGCTCATTTCTATAGGGCCAAGCTGCTTCCTGAAAATTTTATAGGTCTTTTGCACTGCACAAATTTTCCCGAGCTAATCCCTACTGACTCTTCCCCTGTTGCTAAGGGAGTTATAGGCTAGCTGTTTGTTACCCTTTGCAGCTATGTTTTGGAAACTTAAAGTCCTCGCTCCAACTGCTGGGAGATGTGAATGGAAAGGCCTTAAGGGTACAAAGGGGCTGCAAGTCTGGTCTCAGATACCACCCGTACATACACATAACTCCCCCTGCCCATCAGGATCTGCAGAGCTGGTTTCTGTAAAAGCAGCTACGTGATTCCTGGAAGGCTCTAATCTACAATGGTTAAAAATATCCATCTTGAGGGCAGAGCTGAGCCAACTAAACTGAGCCTGCCCAGATACCCAGGAAATGAGCAGTGGGATAAAATGAACCTGGGGGGAGGCAAAATGCTACTTATCTGTAAGTTAACAACAGGGATGGTAATTGTAAGAAAAACAGATCAATCACCTTCACTGAGAAATCTGAAAAACTGCCTAGATTTGTCTTTCCCTCTCCACCAATAATATTTGGCCCCTTTACTTTGTGGTATGAGATAATGAAGCAGCTTTGGTCATGGGTTTCTACTTGGTTTTATTCCTGCCTAGATAATCTCAAGGACCAAGTCATCACTCTTGAATCGGAGTCTTATGTTTTCTCATCGTTTAAAACAAGAAAAAAATATCTATTTCATACACATGAAATGACTTTGGTAGAAGATCATGGCATGCCATTTGTGTTTAAAGGTCTTTCCTTCTTTAGCCTTTCTGAGCTAGATTAGATTCAGTGAAGTTAAGAGGCAGAGGTCAGAGAATTCAACTTTTGGGAGTTTCTTTTCAGTGCAAGATTCAGATGAAATGTTACTCCTTTTCCAGATTGAAAACTTGCACTTGTGTAAGCTTTCGATTGCTACAGGGCCGCCTAGGTGGTTCAGTCGGTTAAGCGTCTGACTTTGGCTCAGGTCATGATCTCACTGTTGGTGGGTTTGAGCTCCACATCAGACTCTGTACTGACAGCTAGCTCAGAGCCTGGAGCCTGCTTCAGATTCTGTGTCTCCCTCTCTCTCTGACCCTCCCCTGCTCACGCTGTCTCTCTCTTGCTCTCAGAAGTAAGTAAAACATTTAAAAACTTAAAAAAAAAGCTTTCTATCACTACATAACGAATTATCATAAACTCAGTGGTTTAAAACAACATCCATTTATCACCTTACTGCTCTGTAGATTATAAATCCAGGAAGTTATGCTTAGGGTCTCACAAAGTCAAAGTCAAGGAGGTGTTGATTGGGCTGGAGTCCTAAGAGGCTTTGAGGAAGAAAGCACTTCCAAGTTCATTTAGGCTGTTGGCGGAAGTCAGTTCCTTGCAGTCGTAGAACTGAGGTCCCGGTTTCCTTGCCGGCTCCTGGTTAGAGGGTCAATCTGAGCTCTCAGAGGCCACTTTTCAGTCCTTGCGTATGGTCCCCTATGTCTTCAGAGTTTGTTTGGAGGTTCTAGCAGAGGAGCACAGCTACTCGTATACCCTTGACCAAAGAACGGTCCTCCTCTAGTGGGGAAGGTCGTCCTCTTCGACCAAGCGTGCAGCTTCGGGAGGGACGCACATGGAGCGGTGAGGGAGGAAGGGGACACCCGCCTAGCCAGCCAGATCAGCCGAATCAACCCTGGCGATCAATGGGGTGACAGATGTCGCAGCCAGATCGCCCTCACATCCCCCTACGTCTTCAGAGCCAGCAATGGCACATTGACTCCTTATATCTCATTTCTTTTTCTACCACCAGCCTTAAAAAACTCTTTGCTTTTTAGGGTTTGTATGATTAGATCAGGCCCACAGATAATCTCCCCATCTCAGTCAACTATGTGGTGTTAATATAACAAAACCACACGTATCATATCCCATCAAATTCACAGGTTCTGGGGATTAGAGCAGGGCAGATTCAGGGGAGTCATTAAAAAAAATTCTGCCTACCACGGCACTTATTCGAAAGACGAAAGGAAAGAATCTCTTATGGGGTAAGCAGACGAAGGAAGTGGGAACAAACTATCTCTAACCATTCACACTAATAAGAGAAACCAAGCATTTGAGAGAGGCCTGACCTCATCCCTGTATTCTATCCATTATGCCTTCTGCCATTTCTTTAAAGAATTTTTTTAATGTTTATTTTTTATATATAGAGAGAGAAACAGAGCACGAGATGGGGAGGGGTAGGGAGAGAGGGAGAGACAGAATCTGAAGCAGGCTCCAGGCTCCCAGCTGTCAACACAGAGCCCAATGTGGGGCTGGAACCCACAGACCATGAGATCATGACCTGAGCTGAAGTTGGACACCTAACCGACTGAGCCAATCAGATGCCACAGCCTTAGGCCATTTCTGAAGTTGGTAGTCTGACCACAATATACTTCCTAATGTTCATAGTACCTGGAGCTAAAACATTTTAAGAAATGCTTGGGGACTAAAAAACTTATCTTGTATCTTAACTTTTCCTTATCAAACAGTGAGAACACTAAGCTGTCCAAGAGTGTGTCCTAAGAATTCATGTTGGAAAACGCATGATAATTTTAGACGTGACTCAATAAAGACAAAGTTTCATTGCTCAAAAAGAAGGATGAGGACAATATTCTCTGCTCAACAGTGTGATGCTATTCCTCTTCTTTTTTCTTTTTCAGAATTCAACCTGAATATTCTTTCACTTTCAAAGGATGTAAGACACAGAGCAGTCTCTAGATTACTGGACACCACTTATGCTAAATTACCATTGTTGTCCGGAATATGTATCTCATCCTGTGGACCTGAGAAAGCCTTAAACTAATAAAGGAGGTTGGAACAAGGTTACTCCTTATTCCTGTTTAGCATTTAAAGGATTTCCAGAGGACATCATTTTCTTCCAATTAAAATGGAATTTTTCCTGTGGTTCTGAAGAAATGCAACGGACTCTTGAAAAAACTAAGGAATAAGAGGGAAGCAAGCCTCGCTATCATCGGCATCCCTAGGTTCTCTCAGATGCATTATGGCTAGACTTTATAAACTGTGATGGTCAGTTCCCTTTTCTATTGCCAACCATAAAGAAGGGAGAAGCTATCTCCAAAATGCCTGTTAATATGCTCTGAGCTCCATGGGGAATGAGAAAGCAAATAATCATTATATATTGAATTTTGAAGGTACCATCCTTCCCAAATACTCAAAGTACCCCTGTGTGTATGCATGTAATTCCTGAGATGAACATTATTACCCCTATTCAACAGCTGGGGAGAAACTGAGGTCCTAGAAAGTTACTGGTTAGTCATCTGTCCAACTTCACAGCGGCCAGTGTTAGAAGAGAGATTAGAACATTTCCTGATACACCTGAAACTAACATAACACTGTGGTCCACTGTAAAAAAACAATCTGATTTCAAATCATGGGCTCTTTCTAAAACTACAAGGACAAGTAGAAAGCTTTCATTAAAGGGGCGCCTGGGTGGCTCAGTCGGTTAAGCGTCTGACTTTGGCTCAGGTCATGATCTCATGGCTCCTGAGTTTGAGCCCCACGTTGGGGTCTGTGATGACGGCTCAGAGCCTGGAGCCTGCTTCGGATTCTGTGTCTCCCTCTCTTGCCCTGCCCCTCCCCTGCTCATGCTTGGTCTCTGTCTCTTCCTCTCTCTCAAGAATAAACAAACATTAAAAAAAAAATTAAAGAAAAGCTTTCATTACATAATGTATCAAAGTTGAAAAGATCTCTAGAAAATTTGCTCTTGGACCCTCTACTAAAACATCAGCACTCCTCTTCTCAGGTTGTTAGCAGCTTTGGCTGCCAGTATCTCCTGGGGCTTGAAAAAGGGGAGGTTGCCTTGACTCCTCCCGAAGACATTTGCTTCCACGCTTCTTGCAGCACCATCTCATCATTCACCTCAGAGAGAACAAAAACACAAGGCCACTAAGCCTCGAGTTCTCCAAGCACCTAAGCTGGTAAGGGGCTAGCTAGAACCAGTCCCAAAGAAAGGGCCGAGAGAAAGAAAACAGGATACTGGATGACTCAGAAAGGGGATGGCCAACAGAGGCCGACCAGGGATACAAATTCAAGACCAAAATAGAGGTCTATCCCTCCTCTCAAAATATGTAGGTACCTTCCACCTCCTCTTGGCTCAAGCTGTTCTTGTGAAAGCCCCACTTGGAGCCTCACAGCCCAGACACACCTGGGTGGGAACAGTATAGCAATCTGGAAGCAAACTGTGGATAGGATCCCTCTCCACCCTTGATCACAATAGCAAAAGGACAAGGGTGAAAGATTTTGGATGACTTGCTTCCGGAGAATCAGTTTACTCTGGGATTAAGTCTCTGCCCTGGGCTTTAATTTTATACTCCTCAATTAAACCAAAAGCAAAACTGTTGTGGTTGTTCACATTATCACAAAAGGGCTCTAACCCAGTTACTTCAAGCATGCGTTGTATCTAAAAGTGTATCTAGCCTTTAGAAAATACAATTCTTTACTTTTATACTAACCCCACTGTCCAAAGTCCCCCTTGAGGGGATTTTTTAAGGGAAAAGCTTTACTTTGCTTATTCTGCCCTTTCCTTCTTGTTTGGGAAAATAAGTCATGGGCAACACTGGGCTTGAGGAGTCCCACAGGACCAACAGTATGGTAGTCTGACACCCTGGTTAGAAGACATGAACCTTGCTCTAACTCCAGCCCAGCTACTGAATGTTCCTTAGAGAATCCTTTGACTTTTCAAAGTCTTGGTTTCCTCATTTTTGAAGTGAGGTGGATGGGTGAGATGACTAAGTAAAATATTTGACAAAGATATTGCTGAGAGGGGCGCCTAGGTAGCTCAGTCCATTAAGCATCTAACTTTGACTCAGGTCATGATCTCGCCTGAGTTCAAGCTCTACAGCGAGCTCTGTGCTGACAGCTTAAGAGCCTGGAGCCTGCTTCGGATTCTGTCTTCCTCTCTCTCTCCCCCTCCTCCACTAGTGCTCTCTCTCTTTCTCTCAAAAATAAACATTAAGAAATATATTGCTGAGATATATCATGCTAGATACTTCTAGGTATACAAAATGAACATGACATAGTCTCTTCAAAAAACTAGTAAGTCTAACTTGGAAGATAAAAGACACACATATACGTAACAAATCCACAATTTACACAAGCCATAAACATTACACAGTATACAACATGATCTATAGTCCTTTATTTGGGTTAATGCTCATTTGACTGATGGTAGATAGAAACCAGATGAAAGCTTCATGGAGTAAGAGGTAGCATTTAAACTTGGTCTTTAAAGATAACAGGGAGTTTGAAAAAAAAAAGGAAAGTGAGCAAAGATTCAGGAAAAGCAAGCAGAGATGGCCAAAGGGCAAGGCCTGAAGATAAGGACAGGGAAGAGGGAAAAGTATGTGAAAAATGACAATACCACTTTGGGTAGAGTATATGGGAATAATAAAAGATAAAGCCAAGAAGGCTGAGCTCAGAGTGTTACTGAATTGGTAAATGACAAAAACTAGCCTTATACTTCAGGATTAACCTGGCAGTGGTGGACAGAGGTAAACACTAGAGGCAAGAGACTGGAGGCAGAAGGCCAGTTAAAAGGTTATTGCAATAGACCAAGTGGGTGGCAATGAGGCCCCAAGCCAGGATAGTAGCAGTGGAAACAGAGAGCCCATGAGTCAAAATGTTAAGCCATCGCTGTTGGTTTCCACTGACCCGATCATCCAAGATAACAGGCCATCCCAGGTGAAAATTATTAAAAAGGAGTGCTAATTTGAATAATCCTGACTTTCCTGACACAGAGAATGAAGAACAAGACTCATGGTGAATTTAGAATTGTCACCACTCTCCAGGGCTTACACTCTCACTAAGGCACTCAGCCAACTATGGAGAACAAATATACACAGGAGACACAAGAAAGATCTTATTAATACAGTATTTATTTGTCTTCCCTCTGTCAAACCCTGAGCCAACCACTTTCCCCAGGCTGCCTGGGGAGGTATAGGAAAAGGAACATACAGGGCAGACGAGACACGGGAGAAAGACCTATGGAAGGTGGAGACGGCTCCTTCACATGGCGAAGAGGATGAGAAAGGCCACCATCAGGCAAAAGAGCCCCATGGCCTCCGAGAGGGCAAAGCCCAGAATGGCGTAGGAGAAGAGCTGCTGCTTCAGAGAGGGGTTCCTGGGGGAAGGGGAGGAGAAAAGACTGAATTTCTAGTCCATACAAAGAAAAAGATAAACATCAAAGGTGGGCTCAGGGAAAACTCCTCTCCTCAAGCCCATCTTATGTACTGAGTCTTTCATGGTGGCACCATCATGCCCCAATTCCTGCCGGATACATCAGGGGTTCTACAGAGACTGAATGATGGGAGTGGACAATCCAAAATTCTGTAACAGGGCCCATTACCTCCTCCAGTGGGTCACCCATAGCATAGCTTAAGACCTCTGGCCCTGGACCTTTAACTATCCAGGGCTTGACCAGGATGGAAGAGGTATCCAGAGTGGCAGAGTCATCAGAGCAGTTTTTGAAACTTGAAGGAGCAGAACTCCAAATAAAAAAAAACAACGTATCAAAAAGCCAAACTACGATGTTAAAAAAGTGGGGGATTCTAAAGGCTTGTTTGGGGGCACCTGGGTGGCTCAGCTGGTTAAGCATCTGACTCAGGTCACAATCTTAGGGCTTGTGAGTTCGAGCCCCGTGTCCGGCTCTGTGCTGACAGTTCAAGGCCTGGAGCCTGCTTCAGATTCTGTGTCCCTCTCTTGCTCTGTCCCTCCCCCACACATGCTTTCTCTCTCAAGAATATAAATANAGGGCTTTAGGGAACACGAGAAAAACCCTCTAGAATGGGTTTTTTTCCTCATTGTATTCCATAAACCCAGGGGGAGAGACTACCTTCTTTCACTTCAAAACAGTTAAAGATTTTGGGCTTTAAGAAGCTACAAATGGAGCGGGGGCGGGGGCAGGGGGGGTGCCTGGGTGGTTTAATCGGCTGAGTGTCTGACTCTTGATTTTGGTCATGATCTCATGGTTGGTAGGACTGAACTTCTGCACTGTTGGTGTGGAGTCCACGTGGGACTCTCTCCCTCTCTGTCCCTCCCCTGCATGTGTGTGCACACACTCAAAATAAACTTTAAAAAAAAAAGGCTACAAATGGTCTGTGAGGTTTAGATCTGGCAAGAATTGGGGCATGAATCAAAATGGGATAAGGATAAAGAAGTCTTCCAACTTTGAAAGTCAATATATAATTTCTATTTCTCTTACTCTGTCACCTCTGGAAGCCCTGACAGATAAGGTAAAGCAATACCAGCCTGTAATAGAACTGTGGATGCAGAAGCAGTCAGGCTTCTTGTTTCATATGAATCCTAAAAAATAAACCTATTTCCTTAAAGGCATGAAGAGAACTTGCAGGTCTCTTGAGGATTAATTTAGTTCTAACAGTGAGTTGCCCAGGGTTGGTGGGGACTAAACAGTCCCAAGTGTCAGGAAGCTATGGGGCTGGCTGCAAAGGCAGTTTTCCCAGGAGTGACCAGGGGCGGAGAGGGGAATTCCCAGGGATGGGGAAAAACAGTAAGGAAACCACCCATGCTGACCTGAGGCTCTAGATCAGTGGTAGCAAACTTTCTCTGTAAAGAGCTAGATAGTGAATGTTTTAGATGTTGTGGGTCACATACGGTCACTTTTTCATGACCCTTTAAAAATGTAAAACCCAGGGCACCTGGGGGATGGACTCGGTTAAGCGGCCAACTTCAGCTCAGGTCTTGATCTCACAGATCGAAGGCTCATTAGTTCAAGCCCCGTGTTGGTCTCTGTGCTGACTCAGAACCTGGAGCCTGCTTCAGATTCTGTGTCTCCCTCCCTCTCTCTGCCCCTCCCCTCCCTTGATCTCTCTCTGAAAACTAAATAAACATAAAAAAAAAAAAAAGTAAAACCCATTCTTAGCTCAGCTATACAAAAACCAGGCAGTGGCTTGACATGGTCCTCCATCTCAGTTTGCCGACTCCTACTCTAAACCAGGTTTTCAATGGACTTTTCCAATATGGTAGCCACTGGTCACATGTGCCTACCTAGCCACATCGTAAGTACACAAAATTTAAACTTTGTGTACTTTTAGCTAATTAAAATTTTATTTAAGTAACGCCTCTGCCCACATGGGGTTCGAACTCATGACCCCAAGATCAAGAGTCCCATGTGTTACCGACTATGCCAGCCAGTTAACTGCCCCTAGTTAATTAAAAAAAAAAAAAGAAAAAAAAATTTTTTTTTTTTTTACATTTTTTATTTATTTTTGAGAGACAGAGTGAGACAGAGTGTGAACTGGGGAGGGGCAGAGAGAGGAGACACAGAATCTGAAACAGGCTCCAGGCTCTGAGCAAGCATTCAGCACAGAGCCTGACACAGGGCCTGAACCCATGAACCGTGAGATCATGACCTGAGCTGAAGTCGGATGCTCAACCGACTGAACCACTCAGGCACCCGCCCCTAGTTAATTCAAATAACTTCAGGTGGCTACTACATAGAATAGTGTAGCTCAAGGTCCCCAGATATTTCTGCCCAGACCTCTGGAAACATCTCTTAGAGCCAAGGAGGGCCCATCTTACCTGGCATAACCAATGATGAGGCTCCCAAACACAGTCCCAATTCCAGCCCCAGAGCCAGCCACCCCAACTGTGGCAGCCCCAGCCCCAATGAACTTGGCTGCTGTGTCGATGTCCCTCGAAGCAGTGCTGGTTTGGAAACTGCGGCTAGGAATAAATGAGGTCAGGGAACGTGGGGCTGCCCGGCTGCTGAGGCTCTGTGAAGAAGACGCAGGTAGAAGATAAAGACTTTAAGAAATCCCTTTTTTTTGGTTTCAGAAATTTTTGTACCATTTAAACCCTTAATCTATCACATTCCATGGCTTCTCCCACAAACAGAAAAATGTTTAACTCCCTGGAAAAATCCCCTAGCATGCTGCCAAGCAGAACTTTTTGATATAAGCAGCAGACATTAAATACCTTCAAAATTCAGGTGTGTTCTAGAAGTGTAAGACTGAAGGCCTAGCCTGTTCTTGGTGCCCTGAAATCATCATCTTCCTGCGACCAACTGCCACCAAATGAAGTCGGTAAACCAGGTCACATAATGGTAGTTATCAGCAGCACACATGGGCGTGCACTACCAGTGGCAAAAGTTGGACCACTAGGTCATAAGTGGTTGTCAACTGTTCTCCACCTTCACCTAAAGCCAATGGCCTTGATCCTTCACTAACTTTAGTCTGTGATGACTGTCCTCAGCACTCCCCCTACTGGTGCTGCCATAACCCTCTTCACCCCTCACCCCTAACCACAGGCCCAACTCCACCTTATGAGGTACCTCATCTGTCAGCGTCTCAGGTGGTTTTAGTGCCACTGCAGACAGCGATCGGCTCAACAGCTGAGAGGTGCTCCTGACCTAGGGGGGAGTGACACAAGGGCAAGAGGGTCAAGGAAGGCTGTGGAGGAGTTTCAGAACCATCCCAAGTTGTTACGTGGATGCCCCATTCATTCTCTTGATCTTGGATCATCCTTTTCCTTCTAGTAAATTTTTGACTCAAGAACCACACCAGTTCTTTTGCTTCCTAGGCTTCTCCTTTGTTTTAAGGGAAGAAACCTACTTCCTTTCAGGCCATGAGGCATTATGCATCCCCTTTTACAGGCCTCTAGAATACGAAGAAATGTAGGCCTCAGAAGCATTTGCTTCACTCGGTGTGAGAGAGATATACTGGTAATGGCCAACCCGTAAGAGAGAAGCCAATGATTGGAGGAGCATCTTTTCCTAGACACATCCTTCAGGAAATCAGGCACAAAGGTCCATGCTCAAAATTCACCCCTCCTGTAGCCTTTTCTGACTAATCCCAAGCCAAAACAGACAGCATGCTAGTTAACAGCCAGGGTTTCAATCAGACAGATTTAGATTCTAATCTTAGCTTTATTTCAGCTATGTGATATTAGGACAAATCACTTAAATCTTTCTAAGCCTGCTTTCTCATCTCCCAAGTTGGAATAATATACCTCAGGGTTGATTTGAGGAGTCAATGAGATTAGGTATACAAACTGGTAAACTCCATGCCAAGCATTGTAAGTGCTCAATCAACAGTACCCCCTAATAATAGTATCACTCCTTTTCACTTACAGATGTATAAGCCAGTTGCCTCCACCATCTAATAATTTATAAAGCCTTCCATGCTGTTGCTTCTAAGTCAAATATTTTTCCAATATGTATTTACATGTGTTTTAACTTGCCACCCAAATTGAAACCTCCAGAGTGAACTCCCAGGTATGACTCTATGACACTCAGGGCAAGATCCTGTACACAGCACATACTCAGTCCAAGCAGGCTACCTACTCCATGCTTACCATTTCCGGCTGGGTTCCAGTTTGCAGGAACACAGAGTTTCAGGATAGGAATAACCTGACCTTACTCCAGATTCTCATTTAGACTCTTCTAACGTAGCTGGATGAAAAGAATGAACTGGCCCCTGATCTGAGACAGGGGGGTGCCTGGTAAGCATTCACTCTCTGCTGTCAGGCTAACATGGCAAAGGACCTTCCCTCAACCTAGCTGTGAAGAGCAAGGTGTGGCAAGGAGGAAACAAGATGCCCTTAAAACCTCTCCCAGAGGGGCGCCTGGGTGGCTCAGTCGGTTAAGTGTCTGACTTTGGCTCAGGTCATGATCTCACGGTTCGTGGGTTCGAGTCCTGCGTCGGGTTCTGTGCTGACGGCTCAGAGCCTAGAGCCTGTTTCAGATCCTGTGTCTCCCTCTCTCTCTGCTCCTCCCTCACTTGTGCTGTCTGTCTCAAAAAANCCCAGAAAAGGCAGACACTCACCAAGAAGGGGGTGGAGACGAACTTTGCACAGGCGTACATTTTCAGGGGATGAGGAGCTGTGACAGGAAAGCTGAAATTACAGAAGTAGCACCGTAAATACTATCCTTGTTCATCAAAGGATATCTTCTTTTTTTACACACTTATTTCTTTTTGAGAGACAGAGCATGAGTTGGGGGCGGAACAGAGAGAGAGGGAGACACAGAACCCGAAACAGGCTCCAGGCTCCGAGCTGTCAGCACAGAGCCTGACACAGGACTCGAACTCACAAACTGTGAGATTATGACCTGAGCCGAGGTCAAGACACTTAACCGACTGAGCCATCCAGGCACTCCAAAGGGTATCCTAATTGCAGAAAAGGCGCTCTGTTAAATTTACATGGCCCAAAGAGCACAGTAAATGACCTCAAGTCATCAGCAGAGATGGAATTAAAACCTTGAAAGTCAAGGGATGCCTGGCTGGTTCAGTCAGTTAAGCATCTGACTCTTAGGTCATAATCTCATGGTTCATGGGTTTGAGCCCTGCATCAGGCTCTGCGCTGACTGGGCAGAGCCTGCTTAGGAATTTCTCTCTGCTCCCACATCCACATATGCACATGTGCACACGCACACACTCGCTCTCTCGCTCTCAGAATAAACTTAAAACCTTAAAGTCAAGATTTCCTCCACACAACTTCCAAGATTTCCTTATAATCAAGTGACTCCCCCTGGTCCGAATGAGCAACCACCTGCTCTCAGCTTTAAGACCTGTTATGCATTTCTACAGCTTCATGAGTTGTTGTGGCCAGAGGAAGTTCCTGTGTCCTCGNCCAACTTCCAAGATTTCCTTATAATCAAGTGACTCCCCCTGGTCTGAATGAGCAACCACCTGCTCTCAGCTTTAATAAGACCTGTTATGCATTTCTACAGCTTCATGAGTTGTTGTGGCCAGAGGAAGTTCCTGTGTCCTCGGCCTAAATTTTCCTCACTATTCAAAAGAACTGTTCTCAAGACTTCATTGTCTGGGCCTAACACAGCTGCCCTTTAAAGACTCTTGGGAGATAGCTGTTGAAGGTTAAGACCCTGGAAGGCTCTCCAAAAATTTTTTTACTGAAATACCTGGAAGTTAGTGGACTCCTCAAAAGACTTCCATTTCATACGTTAATTAACAGGGTGAGGCAGACCAATGAGGAATACTGCCTTTACTCTAATCAGCCACGGCTGTTAAAAGTATTCATTTGCACCATCACACTAAGAGGCATTCTATTTTGTATGCCCAAGACCTAAAACAACTGACATGCCTTAAGTGCCTAAGTTAGAAGTTATCTGAGAGAGGAGTGGGTGAGTTAAAGACCTACAAAAAGGATTTCTTCGAGGTCCATCTGAACTAGTTACCTGAGGGTAGGGATGGTGTATGTATTAAAAATGCATATTTAAGGGCGCCTGGGTGGCTTAGTTGGTTAAGCGTCCGACTTTCGCTTAGGTCATGATCTCGCGGTTCGTGGGTTCGAGCTCCGCGTCGGGCTCTGTGCTGACTGCCAGCTCGGAGCCTGGAGCCTGTTTCAGAGTCTGTGACTTCCTCTCTCTGACCCTCCCCTGCTCACACTGTCTCTCTCTCTCTCTCTCCTAGAAATAAATAAAACATTTAAAGAAAAAAAATGCATATTTAAAAAAAATGCATATTCAGGTGGCACTTTGGACCTTCTTGGTCAAAATCTCTGGTGATAAGGTCCAAGTGTTCTATATTTCAAATAAGCTTCTTAAGTGATCCATAGGTACACTGGGAGCAGTCTTTTTTGTTTTTTTTTAAACGTTTATTTATTTTTGAGAGAGAGGACCAACAGAGGAGGGGCAGTGAGGGAGACGGAGAATCTGAAATAGGCTCCAGGCTCTGAGCTGTCAGCACAGAGCCTGACGCGGGGCTCAATCCCACAAACCAGGAGATCATGACCTGAGCCAAAGTCGCACGCTCAACCGAGCCAGTCAGGCACCCCAAGAGCACAGTCTTAAAACCAGTCTTGAAACGATGGTGGTGGTAGACCCAGGACTTGAAACCTCACACTTCAGTTAATGCTTCTTAATATGCTACAGGTTAAAATATTCAGGAATTACTTAAACCTGTTAAAGAACACTTCCTTAAATGATTTGTATTCAATATTTTCCAAGGTTACACCTCTGAGTCCAGAATCTTAGTCACTTTTGGATTAATCGATGCCTTCAACTCTTGTCCTGTCTGAAACTGCCCCTACGTAACTCTAACCCAATTTTGCTGCAGACTATAAAGGTCCTTGGGTCAAAATCCAAAATTTCCCTAAAGCTTTAAAAAAGAAAGGCTCCTGGGTGGCTCAGCTGGTTAAGTGTCTCTTGATTTTGGCTTGGGTCATGAGCCAAAGGCTCACATAAGGTTCTGAGCTGACAGCGTGGAGCCTGCTTGGGATTCTCTCACTCTCTCTCAAAAAAATAAACATTAAAAGGAAAAAAAAAAAAAAAGGAAAAAAAAGGAGGACTAGAGTACCTGGCTAGTTCAGTCAATAGGGCACATAACTCCTGAGTTCAAGCCCCACTTGGGGCATAGAGCTCCCTTAAAAAAATAATAAGCAAGTAAATCAATTGCTTTTCCCCCAAAGCAATTAAACCTCAATATTATCATTTATAAAATACAGCTCTTGGCGGGGAGGGGGTTTAAATTAAATAACATGTAAATAGCTGAAGGTGGTGCTGACGTGTTACAAGTCCACAACAAAGGGTGGCAATTAAGGGAGACTTCGTGAAGGACAGACACCTCCACTGGCCACCTAACCTGGCAAGTCTGGAACTGTTAGCTTACAACACCTCGGACTATAGCCTCATCCAGAATTTAGCGGGCCTAAATCATCACCAGTTTATTCCTTGGTGTAGATCAGTCACGGAATTAGAGGGCTGCAGATTTCCCCAGCCCTTCCTTAAACCTTCTTTTCCTCTTGAAAGCAGGGCCAGGGCACTGTTGGTAGACCCTTGACAGGAAAGCTGGCCAGTGAAGACTATCCCATGCTGCCCCACACGGCTTTTTGGGCCTGCTGCCTCTACCAGAAACCCTCGCTATGAGCCCACCACTTCTCATTCTTCCAACTTCCCTGGAGTGGAAGGAAGAGGACGGTACCGGGAGGCAACCAATGGTTTCAAAGTCACCGGCCTCTTTTCTGCCACAGGTCTCCCAGGGCACAGCCTGAATGGAGAGGGGGTTTGGGCTGTTTTGTTCTACCACGTTCACGTTTCCTTTTAAAATAGACTCTCTGAGGGGCGCCTGGGTGGCTCAGTCGGTTAAGTGTCCGACTTCGGCTCAGGTCAGGATCTCATGGTTCATGGGTTCAAGCCTCATGTCGGGCTCTGTGCTGACAGGTAGCTCAGAGCCTGGAGCCTGTTTCGGATTCTGTGTGTGTCTCTCTCTCTCTGACCCTCCCCTGCTCGTGCTGTCTCTCTCTCAGAAATAAAAACGTTTAAAAAAAAAAAAAGACTATCTGCTCTTTCCATTGCTCGTGGCAGCTGAAGTCCTAGGGCCAAGTCTGTAGGTTGCTGGATACGAAAGGAACGTGTCAGAAAGAGAAGGGAAAGCGGTAAAAGGAGGAGAGAGTCGGAGGCTTGTGACAACTCTGCATAGTCAAGAGGGTGAGAAAAGAACGTCTGCAGGGATCGCGAGGAAAAGGTGAAAATGAGCGCTCTGGGACTCGACTTTCGCCAGCTCCGAGTCGGGCTTCCCTCCCCCTTCCCACGAGACATCCAAGATGGCGCCAGGCCCGCGCGGTTGGAGGTCACCGGCACGCGGAAGGGGCAGCCCTAAGGCGCGGGAATACTGGGCCCAAGGGACGGCGTGAGGGCCAGGGTGGGACCATGCAAGGTAAGGACCTCAAAAGACTCGGGCGAGGTGGGATGTCCCGCGCGCCTGCGCGGCGCATCGCGGGCGCGAGGGCCCAAGGCCTTACCTGCTCCCAGTGCAGAGAAGACAGAAAGGGGCGGGGGGGAGGGCGGGAAGAGCGAAAGGAAGGCTCGGCGCAGGCGCGGCCTGAACCAACGAGTCGTTCTGCTAAGGATAGAAGAATTGCAGCGCGGAGGGTCGGCCCAGGCGCCACAGCGCCGCCTGCCAGCTTTGTGACTGCATTCGGCCAGTCGCTCCACCTGGTGTCTGAGAGGAGAAACTGCAGGCGGAGCCGACCCTCTGCAGAAACGAGGACAACTCCGCGGTGGAAACCGATCTGTAACGTGGCCTGCGGTTTGGTCGGCTCAGCGTTGGGGATCTTGGGACTCACGTCCCCGTACCCAGCATGTGCAGTCACATTGCTAGCCCCGCCCACACCAGACATCCATTGCTAAACAATGTACATCGGGTTTGGGGTTCAGTGCCCAAATGTGGCAGAAGGAAAATGAAGTCTTGGGCCTCCTGTCCTCTGTCGCGCAGGGAACCCCGACTTTATGGATGATAAACCCGTTCCGTGGGCGAATAGTCTGCAAAATGCCCCAGCTGCCTGCGGTGGCCTCGCTTTTATTTTCCTCTCCCTCTTTCCTATGATAGGGAGCAGCCATGAGGAAATCAGCATCCTCGAACCAGAAGATAGGGGCTAATGATGATTGTGACTCAAGCGCCCTGACACTAAGCCTTCTCTCCGGGGCCCGGAGACAGTCAAGGAACAGTAGGCACCAGGAACCTGTGGTGAGGCTGTGAGGTCACTGCAGGCATGCCCGTGCTCGGCCCAGCCTCCATCCGTGGGAGTTAAGCAGCTCCCCATGAAGTGCTCTCATGGAAGCTTCTCGGCTTTTCCCTCGTGCCCTTTTGCTCTTCCTTTCCAAACTAAATGGGGGGGGGGGAGTTCTGGGACCTCATCCCTTCTTCTAGGCCTCTTGGTCTCCTAAGACAGGTTCTGAGCAGCCCCCCTGGAAGGAGGGCGGCAGGCCCACCCACTGCCCACGTCCAAACCCCAGCTACCCAGGCATCGCGCTTGAAGGCAGCACGAGAAGGACGGGGAAAGCTCACCAAACCCCCATAAGAAATAAAAAATAAAAAGAGAGCCGCGGCTGTAAATAAAGCCAAATCCGCCACCCTCTGAGGGGCCGTTTGTCCTCCCCTCCTTGGCCCCGTCNCGGCCGGCGATAAAAACCGCCGCTGAAAGCCCACGGAGCAATTTCCCGGGACCCCGAGCGACGCCATTACAGGAATGTAATTTTGCCCGGATGAGGCCCCGAGTTTAATTATCCTCGCGGAGGAATTTCAATGCGGCCAATCCATCTTGCAGGCGGGCGGCAGAGGGATTTATATGGGCCCGTTATTTCACACCGATCCTCCATCTGCATTTTTATGGCCCTGAGCTCCTGAAAGGGAGGGGAAGGAGTGGGGAGAAATCGGAGAAGCGGGCGAGGAGAGAAGGGTGGGGGGACTTCCCGCCTTTCCTAAATCCGCGATTCCAGCTCGCCGAGGATTCTCCCTGGTTCCCCTGCGAGTCCCCAGCATCCCTTCCGTTCCAGTTGTTGACTCGGGGTGGAAGGGGGGGGATAGGTGAAGAATGGCGCTGGGGATCGTTGGGAATCAATCAACAGGTATTTACCAAGTACCACGCGGTGCCAGGCACGGTGTCAGATGCTGCGAGGAGAAAGGGAAGCCGGGCCGGCAGGGAGCTCCCCTGAAGTCCCCAGACACACACACACACCCCCGCCCCCCGCCCCCCCTGAAGTCCTTTCAGCTCTCAGCTTCACAGCCTCCCAGGCAAAAAGTCCTCCGTCCTTAGGAGCTGTCACCGACACCAGCAAACGGTTGTTGCAGCTATTTGTTGCGACAATTTAGACCCCTCTCCGATATCGCCGACAATCCCAAATTGGGTCTGGGACCAAGGGGCCCGGGAGGAAGCCAAAGCTGGCTCCTCCCGCGAGCTGTTAGAACCTGCAATGTTTCATTTTCCCTTACCCCCACTCAGTAGTGGGCTCTGGATTCACGCAAACCTGGGTTTCCAAGCCGCGGTGACCTTGGGCAAGCTGTTTAACTCCTCTAAATCGATTTCCTCCTATGCAGATTTGGAATAATAATAGTGTTTATCCCACAGCAAATATTGGGATAATATATGTGATGCTTTTAGCAAGGTGCTTGGAACTCAGAGTTCCATACATGATAGTAATGATAATAATAGTTATTATTGGGGGCGCCTGGGTGGCTTAGTCGGTTAAGCGTCCGACTTTCGCTTGGGTCATGATCTCGCGGTTCGTGGGTTTGAGCCCCGCGTCAGGCTCTGTGCTGACTGCCAGCTCAGAGCCTGGAGCCTGTTTCAGTCTGTGACTCCCTCTCTCTCTGACCCTCCCCTGCTCACGCTGTCTCTCTCTCTCTCTCCTAGAAATAAATAAAAAACATTAAAAAAAATTTAAAAAAAATACTAGTTATTATTGTCATTATCATTATAGTTGGGGGCATTGCAGTTCAATTCTTCATTGCTCCCTGGAGACTCGATTGCAAGGTCCCTTCAATGATATCTCCTGAGACTCAACTTATCACTTACTGAACTTTTCCACCCTCATAAATCATGCAAAACAAGTTCTTTGACAGGTAGGTGGATGGAGAGATCTGTGGGGAGGGCTGAGTATTAGGGAGGCTATTGCTATCAGGCCTGGAGTCAGAAATTAAATCAGGAGGTGAACCGACTACATAAAACGGTTGAGGAATTTGAGGGAGGAGTGAATTTGAAAACCGCAAAAGAGAACGTTAGCGAAGGTGTAGGGATCTTCTTAACCCAGGGCTTGGGAAAGGGGCCGTCCTCCACTTCAGTGAGGTAACGCTAGGATCCAGGAAGGAAAGGGTGTGGAGCCAGACTATCCTTTCCAATCAATCCCTTTCTTTTCCTACCAGACCATGTAACAAGGTTGGCCTGATTGGCCAGTTTTTCTAATGACTCTTAGTGGCACATTCTGACTGGCTAGCAGCCTCCCTGCACTGTGGTGACGAAGAAATGAGATTGATCTTTTCTTTCTTAGGATTGGTTAACAGCCCTCAGGGGGGCCAGAGACTCATTTTAATTGACTGGATAGGCTAGGCGGGAGGACCTGCACCTCTCCCATAGAAATTCTGAGTGTTCTTTTCCACAAAGGTCACCGAGAAAGAGTCTTGATTGGCTTATGCATGTTTGCCTTTGGACGGGAAACACAATAGCTCCGAGAAGAAAAATCAAAAGGACCTCGCAAGGCCACAGTTCATTTTGAAACCCCAAACAGAGAGATGGATTCACAGAGAGAAACATAAGAAGGATAAAGAGAGAGAGAGTAGGACACAGAGAAATGCAAAGAAAAAAAATTGCCAGAGAGAAGAGAAAGGGTTTGAATAATTTATTTTTCACTTCCGAAGGCTGAGATGAGGCTACTTTATGATGCGTTTTGCTAGATGCACATGTCCCCAGCACGTGGCATAGAAAAAGGAGCTATCTTGGGAGCCAGAGACCGGGAGTCTAGTTCCAGCCTTGCTACTAACTAGCTGAATAACTTTGCAAGTTACTTCATCTCTCAGAACTCTGATTTCCTCACTTGGAAAAATCAGGGAGAAAAGTATAGACGATTTCTGAAGCTCTCTAGTGTTAACTTTCTAGGATATTCTTTCGTTCTGTTAAACAGGCACTTTTGTACAAGTTGAAAGGGCTACCTTTGTATTGCCAATAAGGACTATTTTTACTTATTTATTTACTTAGTTTTAGTAATCTCTACATCCAACATGGGACTCAAACTCATAACCCTGAGATCAAGAGTCGCATGCTATTCTGGACTGAGCATCCCAGGCACCCCCCAACAAGGACTATTCTTTTTATTTATTTATTTTTAACGTTTATTTATTTTTGTGAGACACAGAGACAGAGACAGAGCACAAGTAGCGGAGGGGCAGAGAGAGAGGGAGACACAGAATCTGAAGCAGGCTCCAGGCTCCGAACTGTCAGCACAGAGCCAGACACGGGACTTGAACCCACGAACTGTGAGATAATAACCTGAGCGAGCCGAAGTCAAGACACTTAACCTATAAACCAACCTATAAGCACCCCCCAACAAGGGCTATTCTTGTCTTGAACCTTCTATTTGTGATTGTTAAGTTCAAGCTCCTGGGGCTGGTGGGTGCTGAGTGGTGGATTTCCTGTTTTCTCACGCTAAATCAGTTCCCCAGGATAGCAGGTGGTGAGCCGTCAGTAAACCTCCCAATTCCAGGAGGCAAAAAACAATAGTTGGAAGTAGGGAAAGAATCATTAGTATCCAGGCTTCTGAGGGCCAGACCAGAGGGACCTTTGGGACCAGAAGGACAGACAAACAAGATTTTGCTGGGGAAAAACCCAAGTTCCTTTAAATTTGTATGATGAATTTGTACAGGTCCTACATATTTATCTAGAAGCCATGATTAAGTATCTATGTGAATGTCGATTTGGTGCTTACCGTCTGGTGGCTCCCAAGCCAAGGAACACACACAGACAAAACAAAATAAAAGTCACTGTGATATAATGTGAAGAGCTAAAGGCACAAACCAGAGATCTGAA
This sequence comes from Crocuta crocuta, assembly GCF_008692635.1. Classification (NCBI taxonomy): domain Eukaryota; kingdom Metazoa; phylum Chordata; class Mammalia; order Carnivora; family Hyaenidae; genus Crocuta; species Crocuta crocuta. Next base: position 13,497,801 of record NW_027528345.1, read on the forward strand.
TCTAAATTTTGTAATACTACTGATTAGTTATATGACTTTGAGAAAAATCACTTCACCTCTCTGGACTTCAGTTTCTCAGCTACAAAACATGAGAGATGATAATTAAGTCCTTTATTCGGCTTTAGATGTAAATAGCATAGCTTTGTCTTTGCTGGGTTGCCCTTGTTTCCTGTGACTTCATATAATCAATCAATGTTTACTGAGCATCTTCTATGTGCAAGGTATTGCGCTTCATGGTGTGAATGGGAATAAAACCAATGGGAATGGGAATAAAAATTATTTAAAAATAAAGAAGGGCCGCCTGAGTGGCTCAGTTGGTTAAGCAGCTGACTTCAGCTCAGTTTATGATCTCACCTTTCATGGGTTGGAGCCCTGCTTTGGGCTCCGTGCTGAAAGCTTGGAGCCTGGAGCTCACTTCTGATTCTGTGTCTCCCTCTCTCTCTGCCCCTCCCCTGCTTGCTCTCTGTCTCTTTGTCTCTCAAAACTGAATAAAAGTTAAAAAAATTTTTTAATAAAGACAAAAAATTGTCTTCATAAATTATACTCCATAAGAAAGACATGTGGCCATATAGCTATGATATGCAGCAAGATTTAATACGTTATTTAAGGAAAAATGTTGAGGAGGCAGTGTGAATTCCAGTAGAATGAACAAGGGGACACCAGTATTCAAATAGTTTTTTTCTTCTTTTAAAAAAGTATGAAATATTTAAATCACATGAAAGAACCCAAGTGACATATCGTATTTACTTAACAGACATTTGTTGATGTCCTACTATGTGCCAGGCACTGTGCTAGGAGCCTGAAACAGACATGAACAGATTAAGACAAAAATCCTTGTTTACCATGGGGTGCCTGGCTGGCTCAGTCAGTAGAGCATGTGACTCTTGATCTTGGGGTTGTGAGTTTGAGCCCCACATTGGGGATAGAGATTATTTTTATTTAAAAAAATATTTTTTATGTCTCTATTTTATTTTGAGAGACAGAGACAGAGAGCGAGTGGGGGAGGGGCAGAGAGAGAGGGAGACAGAATCTGAAGCAGGCTCCAGACTCTGAGCTGTGAGCACAGAGCCCGATGCAGGGCTCTAACCCGCGGACTATGAGATCATGACCTGAGCCAAAGTCGGACGCTTAACCAACTGAGCCACCCAGGCGCCGCTAGAGATTATTTTTTAAAAAGAAAGAAAGAAAAGAAAAATATTACCAATGCCACTGAGAGGCCCCACATGCTCCTCTTTTAGAGTAGCCCCAAAATTTTATGTTTAGTATTTCAAGATTTTTCTTCATATTTTTGCCATATATTGTTTATTTTGGCTCCCCTCTTCTTATTTTTTTCTATCATGCTGAAAATGATATAATATTGTTTGTAGGCTCCCTTTGCTTGCTCTTTTCATTCAACATTATCTTTTTATTTTATTTATTTTTTTATTCCTAATTTTTAAAAATGTTTTATTTAGTTCTGAGAGAGAGAGAGACAGCATGAGCAAGGGAGGGTCAGAGAGAGAGGGAGATACAGAATCCAAAGCAGGCTCCAGGCTCTGAGCTCACTCTCAGCACAGAGCCCGATGTGGGGCTCGAACCGACAAACAATGAGATCATGACCTAAACCAAAGTTGGAAGCCCAACTGACTGAGCCACCCAGGCACCCCTCAACATTACCTTTTTAAAGAGTCATCCATGTTGATGTGGATAACTGTAGTTCATCCATTTTCCTCGATATTTAATAATCCACTCATTTTTTTTAAATTAATTCCCCTGTCAGTGAGTATTTTGCTGTGTTTCCAGCTTTTTGCCACTATAAACAATATTGCTCAGAACATGTCTTTTTTTAATATTTTTAACGTTTTTATTTTATTATTTTTGAGAGGAGGTGGGGCAGACAGAGAGGGAGACACTAAATCTGAACCAGGCTCCAGGCTCTGAGCTGTCAGCTCAGAGGCTCGAACTCAACGAACTGTGAAATCGTGCCCTGAGCCGAAGTCGGACGCTTAACCGACTGAGCCACCCAGGCACGCCAGCTCAGAACATTTCTGTATATGTCTCCTGGTATACATGAGCAAAAGTTTTTGCATAAAGGGAATTATTAGGTTGTACAATATGCACTTTGCCAGATAATGTCAAATTGTTTTCCAGCATTTATGCCCACCAAATAATATGAGTTTTGGTTGCTGCCCTGTCCTTCCCAATTTTGGTATTCAGCTATCTGTTGGATATAAAATGGTATTTCACCGTGGTTTAAATTTATACTTGCTTGATTATTAACGAGGTTGAGCATCTTTTCGTTTATTTATTGGCCACTCATGTTTCTTCTTCTGTGAAATACCTATTCATGTATGTCCTTTGCCCATTTTCCTGCTGCGTTATTTGTCATCTCCCTATTGATTTTTAGGAATTAACAAATACATATAGCCTAGTACTGATCTTTTGTGAGTGGCAGCTCTCTACTCCCAGTTTGTAGGGCGCTTGGCATTTTAGTAAAGGCTTAAAGGACGGATGGTTTCAGTTCCAGCTCAGCGTCCTCATTTAGTTGGATTAATTAATTCTTAATTCATTCATCAAATATTTATTGAATGTGTAGCCAGACATCATGCTAGACCCCGAGAATACAAATCTATCCCACATTTGCTCACCCCTTCCCACTTCCAAAATCTAGGTAAGTCCAAGCCCCTGACAGCTCTTGCTGGACCACTACAATAGCTTCCTAGCTGGTCTCCCTGATTCCAACTGGTTTTGCCACTATCTACTCTCCACACAGTAGGTAACTAAAGTGATCTTTTTTTTTTTTAATGTTTTATTTATTTCTAGGAGAGAGAGAGAGAGAGACAGCGTGAGCAGGGGAGGGTCAGAGAGAGAGGGAGTCACAGACTGAAACAGGCTCCAGGCTCTGAGCTGGCAGTCAGCACAGAGCCCAACGCGGGGCCCGAACCCACGAACCGCGAGATCATGACCTAAGCGAAAGTCGGACGCTTAACCGACTAAGCCACCCAGGGGCCCCTAACTAAAGTGATCTTTTAACATGTAGATCAGATAATGCAACTTAAAACCTCCCAATAGTTTTTCAGTGCTCATAGAAAAAAATTCCAGGGCTCAGCTTATTCCTACAGATATTCAGACATACCAGCTTGTTCCCACTCAGGCCCTTTGCTATTTCCTATGCCCAGAACATTCTTTTCCCGCTCATACTCTCACTCTCTCATTTCATGTAGGTCTCATTGCAAATAGCACTGCCTTAGAGACGCCTTTCCTGACCACGCCATCTAAATAGTCACTACCTTCCCTTCTTTAACTCCTTTCTTCCTTTATTTTTCTTTTAGGACTTATTATATAGTATATTATTATTAATTATTTGCTTTTTTTTTCCCTTCTAGAAGATAAGCCCCACTGGGTCAGGGACCTTCTTTACCACTGCATACTCAGTGTTTGGAATAGTGTCTGGCATATAGTAGGCTCTCAGCAGAAATTTTATGAATGATTGAACAGTGACTAATATAGAGCAGATGCCCTTAAAAAGTTTATAGTTTGGGGGCGCCTGGGTGGCTCAGTTGGTTAAGCAGTTAAGCATCCGAATTCAGCTCAGGTCATGATCTCACATTTTGTGGGTTTGAGCCCCGTGTCAGGCTCTGTGCTAACAGCTCAGTCTGGAGCCTGCTTTGGATTTTGTGTCTCCCTCTCTCTCTGCCCTTTCCCTGCTCATGCTTGCTCTCAAAATAAATAAGCATTAAAATTTTTTTTTGAAGTTGATAGTCTATCAGGAAATACAGAGAATTAAAAGGCAAATTATTTTAGGGCACCTGGGTGGCTCAATCGGTTAAGCATCTGACTCTTGATTTTGGCTCAGGTCATGAGCTCATGGTTCTTGAGATTGAGCCCCAAGTCAGGCTCTGAGCTCTGCTTGGGATTCTCCCTCTCTCTCCCCTTCTGTCTCTCTGCCCCTCCCCTGCTTGCACGTGTTCATGACCTCTCTCTCTCTTTCTCAAAATAAATAAATAAACTGTAAAAAATAAAGCAAATAATTTCAACGCAGTGTGATAGTATTGTAAGAGGGGTAAGCATTGGACACTATGATAACGCATAGAGAGGACATGCATCCAGGTCCTGAGTACTGGTAGTCAAGGAAGGCTTCCAGGAGGTGGTAACATTTAAGACCCACATGGAGGATTTGCATAGGCAGGGAGGAGAAGAATGTTCCGTAGAAGAAGGACAGTAAATATAATGACTTTAAGGTGAGGAATTGCATGGTCTTTTCCACAAAGGGCAAGTAATTCCGTGTGGCCAGAATGAACAGTTCTGAGTATAGCAGGGTACAGAAGGATCTTGAGCATCAAGCTAAGGCATTTGGATTTTATTCAGGAAGCAGCAAGGAATCATTTTTATTTATGTATGTATTTATTTATTTATAATTTAAAATTTTTTAATTTTTTAAATATTTATTCATTTCCGAGAGAGAGAGAGCATGAGCAGGGAGGAGCAGAGAGAGAGGGAGACACAGAATCTGAAGCAGGTTCCAGGCTCTGAGCTGTCAGCACAGAGCCAGGCGCCCCAACAAGGAGTCATTTAAACAAAAGAGTGAGAAGCTCTTGCATTTTATTTTATTATTTTATTTTTATTTTTAAGTAATCTGTACACCCAATGGGGGGCTCAAATTCACAACCCCAAGGTCAAAAGTCAAATGCTCCACCGACTGAGCCAGCCAGGTGCCCCGAAGCGCTTGTATTTTAGATTTGCACTTGAGAAAGATCATTCCAGTTCTAACGTGGAGAATGGATGACAATGGGATGACTGGGGACATAGCATTCAATAGGAGGCTGTTTTCAGAATCCAGGTGGGAGGGGCGCCTGCCTGGGTCAGTCGGTAGAGCATGCAACTCTTGATATTGGGGTTGTGAGTTTGAGCCCCACGTTCGGTGTAGAGATTACTTAAAGATAAAATCTTTAAAAAAAGGCCAGATGGGGCGCCTGGGTGGCTTAGTCGGTTAAGCGTCCGACTTTCGCTTAGGTCATGATCTCGCGGTTCGTGGGTTCGAGCCCCGCGTCGGGCTCTGTGCTGACTGCCAGCACAGAGCCTGGAGCCTGTTTCAGCCTGTGACTCCCTCTCTCTCTGACCCTCCCCTGCTCACGCTGTCTCTCTCTCTCTCCTAAAAATAAATAAATTTAAAAAAAAAAAAACATTAAAAAAAGGCCAGATGGGAGATGGTGTGTGGTGATAGTGGGAATGCAGAGAAGTGGGCAGAGCTCAAGAAGGTTAGAAGGAGGAAGTGATGGGCCTCAGTGGTTGTTGTGGGGAATGATAGAGAAGGGCAGATGAAGATGGCACTTGGTTTTCTGGGTTGGGTCATGAATGATGCCATTCTCTGGCTCTACCCCAAGCCTAGTCCTTTTCCATTCTAGGATACCCTGAGGAGCTCTTTAACCTAGGAGCTCTGCTCTCTAGGCTGACATTCCTCTAAACCTGGTCCTGTACCCAATGACCCTGCATGAATCTAACCTCTTCTCTGGGCTCCATTTTTAACACACGGAATGAAACTGAAAGGGCACCCAACTGGCTCAGTCAGTAGAACATGTGACGCTTGAGCTCCAGGTCATCAATTCAAGCTCATTGCAGGTAGAGCTTACTTACAAAATAAAAATGAGGGACACCTCATTTGGTTAAGCATCCAACTCTTTTTTTTTTTAAGATTTTTTTTAGCATTTATTCATTTTTGAGAGACAGAGAGAGACAGAGTGTGAGCAGGGGAGGGGCAGAGAGAGAGAGAGAGACATGGAATCCGAAGCAGGCTTCAGGCTTCGAGCTGTCAACACAGAGCCCGACATGGGTTGGCAACTCACGAACCACTTAACCATGACCTGAGCCAAAATCGGACTCTTAACCAACTGAACTATCCCGGTGTCCCAGCATCCAACTCTTGATTTCAGTTCGGATCATAATGTGACAGTTAGTGGGTTTGAACCTTGGGTCAGGCTCTGCACTGACAGTGTGGAGCCTGTTTGGGATTTTCTCTCAATCTCTCTCCCCCCACTTGCCTCCCACTTTTGCGTGTGCTCTCTCTCAAAATAAAATTTAAAAACATAAAATATATATAATATAAATAAATATATGTATAATATAAATGAAAATAAATATATATAAAAATCAAACTGAAACCACCATCTAGATAACCCTGGTTCTGTCCTTACTTTTTTTTTTAAAGACTATTTTATTTTTTAATGTTTATTTATTTGAGAGAGAGAGAGAGACAGAGACAGAGCGCTAGCAGGAGAGAGACCGAGAAAGAGGGAGACACAGAATGTGAAGCAGGCTCCAGGCTCTGAGCTGTCAGCACAGGGCCCGACATGGGGCTTGAACTCACAAACTGTGACATCATGACCTGAGCCAAAGTCAGATGCTTAACCGACTGAGCCACCCAGGTACCCCTAAAGATTTTATTTTTGAGTAATCTCCACATCCAGCCTGGGGCCTGAACTCCCAGCCCCAAGATCCAGAATTGCATGCCCTACTGATTGACCTAGCCAGGACCCCACTTTTCCAACCCTGACTGAGTCCCTAGGCCCACCTTGCATATTAGATTGGGAACTCCTCTAAGAACAAGGATCTTCCACAATATTTTCTCTATAGAGGGTATGACAGGGTTGTGGCCCACTGGAGCCACTCACGCACGAGTGCTTTGGCTGCCTGAAGACTCGCTGACATAAAGGACAGAAGAAAGGTGGGACAGAGAGTAAAACGAATATGAGCTTGCAGTGTAAGTCACAGCATCTTCAGGCTGGGAAAGCAGAAGTCTTGGCGGCTGTGAGAGAACAGAGGCAAAGAAACCAGCACTGTAGTCAGCTAGAAAAGTTCTGGGTGAAAGGGGGATCTGGGAAGCTGTGAGAATGAAGAGGGGCAAGTCTAGGGCTTTCTAGGCACAAGGGACAGAATGGGAAGGGCAGGAGGAAAAGAGTCGGTGTCATAGTGAGACTAACAGGCTTACCCCTAAGGGGCCCAGGGCAAGATAAAAAAATATATATATATATAGGCCTACATACCAAATGTCTAAATATGTCAAAGTTATAAATCAAAGGTAACAGATTGTTAAATAAAACATGTTCTAGGGCGCCTGGGTGGCTCAGTCAGTTAAGGGTCTGACTTCAGCCTAGGTCATGATCTCGCCTTCCCGAGTTCGAGCCCCACATAGGGCTCTGTGCTGACAGCTCAGAGCCTGGAGTCTGTTTCAGATTCTATGTCTCCTTCTCTCTCTGCCCCTCCCCCACTCGCACTCTGTCTCTCAAAAATAAACAAGGATTAAAAAAATTTAAGAACAAAACAAAACATGTTCTGCCCTCTTATCTTGACAACTATATCAATGTCAACTGGAAGGTTTATATTTGGAATTCTGGGACTCTTCTGGCCCCTAGTCTGACCTTTGGGATTCTCTTTCCGTTACAGGCTCTGTCCTGCTACCTGAGGGGCCTCACACAAAAGTGTGTGCTCAGGGCAGCCACACATCTGAACTCCGTCCACACTCCGGGACCACAGGGCTAGTGAGTGGTATTCTCCCAGCAGCTCCTTCTGTGCTTTTAGGAGACTGGACTCGGGAAGAAGGCCTGGAAGTGGGCTCAGGGCTGCTTGGCAAGGGATTTTGCCAACTGGAGGATGGTTCAGAATGGGAGAGGCATGAGCTCTGGTTAGGCACATCCCCTTGGCCTGAAGTTATCCTCACTCTGGAGGAAGAGAGCTTCTAAAACAGGCATCCAAGGTAGAGGTCTGTTAGGCCAGGACTAAGGTCATAGACTCTGGAATCATAGATTGGGCTCAAATCTCTATTCTGATATTTCCTCTTCTTTGAATCTGGGCAAGCTCTCTGAGCCTCAGTCTCCTTACTTATAAAATAGGGATAATAAAGAGCCTAAGTGTCCATCAACGGACGAATGGATCAAGAAGATGTGGTTTATCTATACCATGGAATACTACATGGCAATGAGAAACAATGAAATCTGGCCATGTGTAGCAACATGGATGGACCTTGAGGGTGTTATGCTGAGTGAAANTTCCTTCCATACGCCACCATGCTTTCCTCAAAGCAACCATGGAGGCTGGGGAAAAGATAGGAAGTTTTTCTCAGGCAAGTCTGTCTGGGAAGAGGGGGTCTGGGAAAAAAGGAGTTTATGAAGGAGAGTCATAATCTAGGCAGTAATAATCCCCTCTCAGGCTAGGACCATGTGGGAGAAAGAGGAAGAGTAAGTTGTCTTGTATGCAGATAAATGAGAAATAGTAATGGTGTAATTGCTTTCACAATCTGTTTGCTTTGTTGACAGTAGCAGCTGTTTACTTGGTTTTCAGGTTAAGATAGGGGAAGAAGGTGGGAAGGATTTAAAATAATAGAAAATGCAAACTTTTTTTTTTTTTTTTTTTTTTTGTTGTTCAANTTCTGCCTTTCAAAGTCAAAGTCTGACCTCCTTATTAAGTTGATCTTGTATTGTTCCTGAGCTTGTATAGATTCTTACCACATGCTGTCACTCTTGCTATTCCTGTAGCTGGAACTCCCTCTTCCTCCTCTGCTTTCCAAATTCTAGTCTTTATTTCTTTTTTTAAAATTTTTAAATATTTATTCTTTTTTTTTTTTTTTTTTTGAGAGAAAGAGACAGAGCATGAGTAGGGGAAGGGCACAGAGAGAGGGAGACACAGAATCCGAAGCAGGCTCCAGGCTCTGAGCTATCAACCTAGAGCCTGACATGGGCTCAAACCCACGAACCGTGAGATCATGACCTGAGCTGAAGTCGGAGGCTTAACCGACTGAGCCACCCAGGCGCCCCAAGAAATGGTCTTTAGAGTCATCAAAACAGATAGTCTTTTAAAGGTTCACTGCCTCCCTTAAGGCCTGGTGATTAAATCACCAAGCATTTTACAGGCATCGGTGAATACCTTTTGCCAATTTGCATCATTCAGGTTGGTGAGTTATGAGAACTATGTCCATCATCATAATAAAAACAGCTGTTGTTAAATACTAGGTGGCAGACGTAGTGCTGATTTATTACCATGAATTATCTAAATCCTAACAATAATTCTATGAAGTAGGTAGGATTATTATCTCCACTTTACACAAGAGGAAACTGAGGCACAACTGCTAAGCAGAAAAGATAGGGCTTGAATCCGAGAAGTCTGACTTTATGCCAGGCTGTCTTCATGTGAATAGGGAGAGTAGAGAACTGAGTTCTTAAGCTGACCCTGCCACTTGCTTGCTGTGTGCCCTGCAGAAGTCATTTCAGCTAACTGATTATCAGCTCCTTTTGATCACGTAGCTAAAGAGTGACAATACTTGTCTTAAAGCCTATTCTTTTGAATTCAAGTCCTGCGCTCTTTCTACCAGCCTTGACTGCCTAAACCTTGTGGTGATCCCTTAACTCTCATCTTTTACCTCCTTGTGGTATCAAGGGCAGCTCCTGAATGAATCGTCATTCAGGAGATGAGGATCCTTTTTTGATAAGTGATATTTGAAGATCTTAAAAAACTTTTTTTAAATGTTTATTTATTTTTGAGAGAGACAAAGAGTGAGACAGGGCAGGGAGAGAGGGAGATACAGAATCCGAAGCAGGCTCCGGGCTCCGAGCTGTCAGCACAGAGCCCAACACGGGGCTCGAAATCATGAACATGACTTGAGCCAAAGTCAGATGCTTAACCGATTGAGCCACCCAGGCGCCCCTATGTGAAGATCTTGATGGCTTCATGAAAGGCTTGGCTGATGGGGAGTAGAGAGAGTGCTGCAGAAGGGGCTCTGAGTCCAAATCCACCCCTTAATTGTTAGGTGTAAAGGAAAACATTTCCCAGTTTACAAGATGCAGGCAATCAGGGAAGCATTCAGACAGCACGTAGTGAAAACTAAGCTACGATCCAAGGACAGGTGGACAGCCCAAGCTTCTGTCAGTCCAAGCCGTGGAGCCTCATCTACATGGGCAAGAGATTGAGGCCAGGTAACATGAACCAGCAGAAATGGGCTTCTCTGAGGAGCCTACACACAGAAACCGAAGCTGCTGAAATCCTCCATTTTGTCCCTTCATAGATGGGATTTTGCCTCCTACGTATGCAGACAAAGGATGATAATTGTCAGAATAAGTGTGCATGGTTGGCTGGCATCAGTCAGTATTCTAAACTGATGTGCTTAAATAAAAATTGGTTGGCTGTACCCCTCATGTTATTATTTGGCTCAGCTCTCCCTCCTTAATCACCCTTGTTTGGGTGCCAAGGGTAGTTGTGGATTCTATCCGCACTGGGGCAGCCTCTGGTTGGGGTGCTTGTTAATGTCCTTTCCTAGGGCTTCTTTAACACCAGGCAGCCTGGCGGGATGGCCTTTATGTCCCTGCTCTCACCACCTTCCCTAGCCTCTAATCTCATCTTGTCATTTTCCAGAATTATTTGCATGGTTCTCCTGTATGCTCCTCCCCCCCCCCATTTTCTTTTTTCATCTCTGCATAAAATTCTACAGAGACTAGGGAGAAAAACCTACTAAAAAATCATCTTCCTCAATCTCTCTGTCTCTCTCTCTCTCTCTCTCACACCACACACACACACACACACATGCATGCACGTGCGTGCACACACAACCATACACACACACACACACAGTGGCAGGCAGACATCAGCTCTCCTCTGACCTTACCATGCCCCCAAATATCAAATTGAAATCCCTTCCAAAACAAAAAACAAAACTCCAAACCCCCAAAACAAAAGAAAAAAATGGTGGGGGGGACCCTTAAAAACCCTTCTAGGAGATGAGTCCACTCTTTTTCGGGGATCCAACTTAAGTTACTAAAGGACTGAATTATTTTAGATTTTAAAAATTATTATTATTAAAATTAACCTTTATTCATTTTTGAGAAACAGAGAGACAGAGAATGAGCGGAGAAGGGGAGAGAGAGGGAGACACGGCATTTGTAGCAGGCTCCATGCTCTACAGAGCCTGACACAGGGCTAAGACTCACGAACCGTGAGATCATGACCTGAGCCGAAGTCAGACGCTTCACAGACTGAGTCACCCAGGTGCTCCCCCCTTTTATTTATTTATTTATTTTTAAAATTTTAAAATGTTTTTATTTATTTCTCAGAGAGAGAGAGAGAGACAGCGTGAGCAGGGGAAGGTCAGAGAGAGAGGGAGGCACAGAATCTGAAACAGACTCCAGGCTCTGAGCCAGCTGTCAGTACAGAGTCCGATGAGGGGCTTGAACCCACCAACCATGAGATCATGACCTGAGCCTAAGTCAGACGTTCAACCGACTGAGCCATCCAGGTGCCCTGCCCTCCTTTTTTTTTTTTTTAATATTTAAAAAATTATTTTAAAGTAATCTCTATGAACCCAAAGTGGGGGTTGAACCCACAACTCTGATATCAAAAGTTTTCTGCTGCATCAACTGAGCCAACCAGGGGTCCTTAAAAGGCTGAATTTTTGAAGCAGCTATTTCTGTCAGGCTGCATCTGAGGGCCTGGTGACCTGTGGTTTGGGGTCCTACTTCATAGGTATATTACTTGTTTGTAAAGGTGTTTTTCTTAAGCAGAATAGCTTTTTTTAATTTTTAAATGTTTATTTATTTTTGAGAGAAAGAGACAGAGTGAGAGCCGGGTAAGGGCAGAGAGATAGAGAGAGGTAGACAGATTCCTAAGTAGGCTCCAGGCTCTGAGCTCCCAGCACAGAGCCTGACACCGGGTCCAACCCATGAACTTCTGGACCATGACCTCAGCTGAAGTCAGACGTTGAAATCAGACGTTCAATCGACTGAGCCACCCAGGCGCTCCAGAGAGTAGCTTTGATTATAGGTTAGAATTCTAAGAGTGTGTGTGGGGTGGGGTGGGGGAGAGGCACTTGGGGGGNTCTCTGCCTTTCTGGGAACCCCCCAATATTTGGGTGTCGGATGGGGTGAATCAGAGGAAGGAACCGGGGAACCGTTAAACTCCGTTTACAAACAAACATACAAACTGCAAATGAATTCACGCTGGAACACCCATCAGCTTCAAATGCAGAACAGAACTGGGAAAGGAGTCGAGGGCGAGACGGCAGAATTTAGAGAAAATTTGGGAAAGCGTCGCGGAGGAACCGTGTGCGGAGACGTTGCCTGGGGGCCTGGGAACCGTAGCTGCAGGCGAGACACAGCCCAGTCGCCTGCCCCGGGGTCTCTCCCTCGCAAGGCGCCAGCTCAGGCAGCGGGCTAGGTGCTGTCTCGGCAGGCCAGGCTCTTTGGGTCCTTCCACCACCTGACCCAGCCGGCTCTCGCCGCCTTCCTCGCCATCCCCGGGGCCCCTTCCTCCACACCCGCCCCTCCCGGCTCCCCCTCGATAATCTCCTGACATCTCTTCAAATCCAATTATCGAATTAATTGACGTGCTAACCGAGAGGCAAACAGAAAGGGGCGGCAAACACCGGGCGGTTCAGATTTATCCTCCGGCCTCCACAGGCCCCGGCCAGGCGAGATTTACTGGGCCTCGAACACCGCGACAGTTCAAACCTTTGATTAATCATGTTTTTCTCCCGGCCCCATAATTTAGTTGCTCTTTTTCCCTCCCTGCCTTTTTTTATCAGTGGAAACAGAGACGGAGTCCTCATCAGCTTCAATTACAAATATTAAGCCCCCGGACAGCACTTTGACAGAGAGGCGGCCAGCCCCCCCTCCGGCCCGCCCCCCTAAATCATCCCCGAATTAACATCACAATCGGCGGCTGGNTGGAGGGCGGGTCACGCGGAGGGAGAGGAACTGCAGAAGTGGGGTGACGGGGGAGCCGGGTTTATGCAAGTGGATGCGAATGAAGGTGCAGAAACCGTGCGTTTGGGAATGCCACTGCCCAGCCCTTTGAGGGAAGGTTATGGCCGCCTTATGGCCGCCCTGAGCCCTCGGAGGGTCTGCGAGGCCCCCCTTGGGTCATGGTGCCGAGGCCAGGAGGTAGGGCATTTTCTTGTTCCGTGAGTGTTGCTGTAATGAAGGAAGAACTGTGGCAAGATCTCTGTTTCCTGAGCCCATCAGGAAAATTCGCCCTACACCACAGTCGGAAGTCTTGCAGATAGGTCTCAGAAAGGACTTACTAGGTGGGAAGACCGATCGTGAGGCTGAAATACCCCATGGGGATTTTTCGGATTAGAAGACCCTGCAAGTAGCCAGATTTCTCTGAAGGCGTTTGGGGGAAAAGATACAACTATTTGGCTCTGTCCCTCTCAAGCGGAGGAGAAGAGGGAGAGTCATTCCCCTGACCTCATTAATCCTTTAGGAATAAAGGAGATCGGGAAGAAAAATGTCAATCCAGGAGTCTAGGTTTCCAGATATTTTCTTATCCACCTGCCTCCTCAGTCTTGCCAGCATCAATCTCCAGGACTCCATTTCTGCCTAGCAACATCGCAGCCAATCAAGATGCAATTAAGCCTGGCCGCTCGGCTCATCCTTTACTGGGATTGGCTGCTCATAGTGTGCGCATCCCAAGTTTTCATTGGCTGACGGCCACCTGTATGGAAATGAGAATTACACGGGACTCTCAGCCTCTCCCTGCAGTGTGGACCTGTGGCTTACTGCGTTGAAACCTGCAAGCTCAGAGCGGCAACTCTTGGGCTGCCTCTCTGCCTTCTCCTCCCCCAGAGAGATCTCCCGAACTTTTCCTTTTTCCCTCGGCGCCTCTGCCTGAGGCCTAGTCTGAAAGAAATCCTACCAAATAACGCAGAAATAATGCGGATTTGTATGCGGTTTGCGTCTTCTTTTCATTCTCTCTGTTCAATGTCAAGATTTTGCCCCTTCCGTCCAAAGCTGCCACAGGTCCTACCCCTTTCTCTCTTCCTCGTCCATCTCAGGGGCAGCTTCTCCTTGTGGAGTCCCTCAGTCCTTGCCCTTTCTTGCCCCAAGCCCTCCCTTAGGGCTCAGCTCCACCAATTCCCAATCGCTCCTTCCTCCCACTCAGGATGCAGGCATCTCGCACAACAGTCTAAAGAACGGTTTAGGAGGGAGTTAGACAGGGAAAGGACCCCCCCCCCAACACACACACACACACACACACACACACACACACACCCCTCCATCCTCGCTCCCCATCCATTTTCTCCGAGGGAGCCGAGTTTGACAGCGAATTCATTCCGAGCGGGGAGGGTGATTTATTCTTCAAATATACCGACAAGTGCGGGCATGATGGAGCCCATTAAAATGTTGGGAGATTGTTTTTATGATTGAAGTCTGTATTACTCCAACCATAAAGAAAGAGAGCAAGGAGTCATTAGCATTTTCATGATGGTGTATTTCTGCTTGTCTCCGCGCCATCACTCATCTTTACTGCCCGTCCCTTTGCTCTCGCTCTGCTACAACGAGGAGAGACTGCAGCCTGAGTTGGGGTTGGGGGTGGGGGAGGCGGGGGCCAGAGATGCCCCAGCCGCTCTGCCCTTCACGCCAAATCCTCACCCTCCTTGGGACGCAGATCAGGGGGTGAGAGGCCAGACACAAACGATGTGCCTCAGCTTTCTCATGCGGGCTCCTGGCGCCCCTGAAGGTTGGGAGCATGGGGTCCTGCCAAATGGTGCTTGGAGATCTAGACAGACCCGTTGGGGAAAAGGATGCACCCCTTCTTTTCTTTGGCTTTTCCCTCCCTGGCCTACACACCACCTAGAGCTCATAGGGGTAAAATCGGGAATTCTTGGCTGAGTGCCCTGGGCTGGAGGCATCAAATTGAAGAGGCCAAGAGGGAGGAGAGCCCAAGTCCCTGGTTTTGGAGACTGTATTGGCAAGAAGATGGGGGTAGGCTTCTGTCTCTGCTACTCCCTGAAGGGCCCTTTTTGGGATGGGTCTAAGCCTCTGGTCTCCACCCTAGTTCCCAAGCTCCTACTCCTTCCTAATTCCCTAAGTCCTTGATTATTTTTACCCAGCCATTTACAACAAGACTCTCCAGTACCTCAAGGAACAAATTCATATCCTGCATGAAAATAAGGGAGATCAAAATAATTACTGCCAAGGTAGGAGCTTGAAGGAATTTGGCTATGAGTAAAATGGTGCCTCCACGTGCACAAGGATTGTTGGAATCACCTATCTTCTTTTTTAAAAATTTTCTTTCTTTAGTGTTTATTTATTTTTGAGAGAAAGAGACAGAACATGAGCAGGGGAAGGGCAGATAGAGAGAGGGAGACACAGAATGTAAAATAGGCTCCAGGCTCTGAGCTGTCAGCACAGAGCCCCACATGGGGCTCGAACTCATGAACCGTGAGATCCTGACTTGAGCCGAGGTTAACCAACTAAGCCACCCAAGTGCCCCGATGAGATTCTTAAATAAAGAAACATTCTTTCCATGTTGGGAACAACCACCCTGAGTATCCTGTTACCCCAAATTGTATGATGGCACTTGAGGGAGTTGGTTGGGATAAAGGCTAGTTAAGAGGCAATGGGGGACATGGAAGTGTTAGCTGGCAAGATGTTCTCAGTGATAACTATTAGTGGACCACTTTCTTCTTGATCCAGTACTTTCTCACTGATGTCTCACAACTTTTGAAAGGTAGGTTTCATGGCCACCATTTCACAAATGAAGAAACCAAGGGTCAGGTGAAAGTGTGTAGGGTATCCAAGGTATCCAGGTCACTGAGCCGGTAAATGGAAGAATCAAGGTCTGAACCCTGGACTGTCTTCCTTAGCTGATGTTGCCTGAGAAGGAGTTTAGGATCTGGAAGGTGGAAGCGGGGATGACAGAACACCCCATTTGCTTCACTTGGGCTCATAAGGAAGTAGATCCCATCTAGTAAGTGCTTACTAGGAATATACATACATACATACATACATCCCTTGGCCACTGGTCTGGCTAGTTAGGTACCAGTGGGCATTGCTGGGATTAACTCCTCTCTAATTGTTCAGATAACATTAATTGAACACCTATTATGTGTCATTTTTCATTGGCCACACCTCCCCCTACTCCACTGAGGTAGGAACCAAATAGGGCTCTGGCTTCCTGGGCAGGGGCAGAGGCCCAGGCAGCTGGACAGAGGTGGAACAAAGTGGGGTGTGGAGGTGAGAGCCCCCCTACAGCCTGCACAGTGCCCAGAGGCAGCTATAGCAGCGGCCCCAGATTTACAGCTGCCCTGGTGCTGGTGCCATAAAAGCAAACGATCCTTCTCTGTACTAATTTCTGTGTAATTAGGTCTCTCCTGGCATGGAAAGTGGGGAGTGGGGGTAGCCAGGAGGGGAGGGTGCCAAGGACTCTCTATGGAGGTAGGAGGAGGGGCTGCAGGACACACATGGCTTCATGTGGGTCCGGTTGGGCACTGGGATCTGTGTGCATTGTGACAGAGATGGGAAATGAGATGCCTCACGCTTCTTAGGTAAGGAGGCAGACGGGCCTGAGGTGACAACACCTTTGTGCCCAGGATGGGAGGGAAGATAAGCCTGGGATCGTGTGCAAAGACCCTGAAGCTGGAAGAGTAACTCCTGGCCAGTCTGTGTACACATGGGCAGGTATTGAAATCCTCTGAGGAGCTGTACACAGGCAGCTAGATACCAAACAAAGTCCCTCAGAGAGGCCTGAACAGCAAAACACTCCTACAGATGTATCATATTTACATCCACATTTAGAAAACAATAGATACCTTACATCTCCACATTTACCTGCATGACAGCAGATACTCGCCTCTCCAGATCAAATGCTAAACTTACAGCATCGGCACTAAATAGGACGCAACAAATGTTTGTTCCCTTCTTTGCCCCCACCCATTGCTTGCCCACCTCTTGGAGACAGAGTGAAAGGATGAAAAAAAGCCCTTTCTTTAAGGTTTTCTTTAAGATACTTGAAGGTGGAGCTCTTAAGTGAGGGGGGAATAAAAAGAATTGCAGAAGAACTCAAGAGGAGGAACGCGGGGTTAGAGAAGGAAAGATCCTGGAGTCTCGCCCTTCCTTAGGAAGAACAAAGTCTCAGTAAAAGAATACTGTGTTATTATTTCTACTTCCCCTTCCGCCACCGCCTCCACTCCATGGTGACAAACAATGACCACGGATACGGCACTAATGCCATTTGGAACAACACTTCTGTCGGCTAAGTCTTACTTCTGCGTTGGAGTGTTTGTGGAAGGGTTTCGGAGGGCGTCTCCTCCAATCTCCCTCTGCAGCCTAAATTTCTGTCACAGTGAGCCTTCCAGGGAGTCAGCGGCCTCTGCGTCAATCCTTCCGCTGAAATGGAGCTCTTTACTTCCTAAACGGTTTGCTCCATCACTGGGCTGCTGTAGGGATCAGACTATTCTTTCGTGGGATCGAAATCCATCTTCTTTTTAATTTCGGAATATACTATTTCTAACTACCTGTCATATCTCCTTGAGTTATTCTAATGTTTTAAGACCAGTTCAATCAAAGCATTAATCGGCCCCCACAACAGCAATAACAATTAGATACCCATTGGAAAATCAGGAGATTCTGATCTCCGCAGATGATTGTCATGTACTTATCTTAAGCCCTTGTTCTAATGGGTAATTCCTGATTAACCTGAGTAATGAAAATGTATCACAATAAAGAAAGATTTGTCATGCCTTGTTATCACTTCATAAGGCCATCCTTTTAGATACCTGCCATAACACGAGGATATTTCTGTCCCAATAAAACATGATGATGATGTGCTTGGCTAATAAAAAGGAAAAAAGCCGTGTATTAAAAATATGTTTAAAATGATTTGCATGAGTGATGTAAATATAAACCACCACCATCATCATTGTCAACATCGTCCTCAGTTTATTTGCCTTTTGAAATCCCTGCTCGACCTTGGGGGTGGGAGTGGATAAAGTGAGAGGGAGGCAGAAAATTAGCATCTATTAAATGCCAGGCACTGTGCTAAATACAGTAACCCTGTGAGATAGGTATTATGATGCCCTTATAGGTGAGGAAATCTGTCTCAAAGAAGTTAAGTGACTTGCCTAAGGTCATGCGGGTAGTAACCGGGCATCAGGATTTTAATCCAGGGACTTCTCATTCCGAAGCGCCCAATTTCCTCCAATAACCCTGGACTGGTTAATTTCACTTCGATGCCAGCAGCGCCCCACCGAATGGATCTGAACTGCTGTTGTGACTCTAGTGAGGACATATGGTGGGCTCAAAGAACTGACCCTTCCTGGACACCCAGATTGCCCACCGGGGAGCCAGGAGTTCAGAACCTGACCCTTGTGGCTTCTGTGCTCGGTCACATTTCTGCCTTCACCTAGGAGTGCCCATACATAATCACGGATAGCGCTAACAGGCACTGTCACTGTGGTACGGTGAGACATTCATAGAACGCAGTGTCACATTCTACCCACACCGGGACTCACACAGGCTGGCTGTACCTTCTCTTCTCCCAGGTGGTGGTGTGCATAGCCAGCAGGGGTCGCCGGCACACCAGGAATTACTACTTGCTGGGCCCGATCTCCTCCTGCCCCACAGGATGGAACTGTTTCTTCTCCCCTGCTCTCCTCCTAAAATCTCCTAAAATCTCTGGCTAATCCCTCCCCTTCCTTGCTTTCCCCTCCTAGGCAACACCCCCAACCCCCACTCTCGCCCCGACCCTACAGATTTCGAATGACGAGCTAAGTAGTGGCTCACTATGCAGCACCCTAATCTGCCCAATCCCAACCTGCCCCAGGGACAGGATTCTGGCTGTCAGTCCTGCTTTAGGAATGGCCAGGGAGATGGTAAGAAGACTGGAGTGCCCAACCTTTTGGTTCACCCTTGCTCGATTAGGGCCCCCCCTCCTTTCAGGGCCTCCCCCGATACCCATTGCTTCTCAGCATCCTTCACTCCACCCTGTCTTGACCATCTTTTTATTGTCCCAATGTTCATGTAAGCATTTGTCCCAGACATCCTCAGAGCCCCCCAGGGTCCTTTAGCTCCCTCGTCTTGGGAGGGCCTAAGAATGAAGGAAGAGGCAAATCTCTCACGGAGTGATCTGTGGTCAGTGGTTTCGTATGAGAAATCATGGTTTGGGGAGGATACGGGAGGGGCCCAGGTACCCTGGTTCACAACAGAAAGAGGGCCAGGTGTCTGCTCCCTGCAGGACAGGGGTCCAGACACAGGCTGTGGAGGCAGCTGTGGTCGCCTTCTGGGAGTGGCATCCCTCTGCTCTTTTCTGCCTCTCCCCTCCCCTGCTGTAGCAACAGTGCCCCAGCTTTCCCAGACCCCCACCTCCCCGCAGCCCCCTCCCCCAACTCCTGGAGCCTAGTGATTGGCGGCTGCCTGCTGCAGGGCCGGCTGGGTTTATAGCTTTGCGGCAGCTGGGGAGAAAGGAAGGCCAGAGACAGAAAAATGGAAACCGACCAAGAAATCAAGACCGATGAAGTAAGAGAGAGGAAGACAGAAGCAGAGGCAGAGACCTCTCAAGAATAACAGACACCAAAATCTAAATGACAAGAGGGACAGGCTGAAGCCGAAATGGACACAAAGAAAGTTATAGAGATGCTGATAAAAGATGAGGAAAATGTGATAAAGATGGAGGGGGGGTGAAAAGGGAGAGAAAAAGCACAGACAGAAAAACGTTTGGATAAATACTGAGAGTAGGGATGTTCAGGCCTTTCCAGGGAGGCAGGAATGTCTTGGTAGTACGTAGAGGGTGGGGTGGACATCTAGGGACTCCCAGAAATTCTGGGATACAGAAGACACTGGAAGATCTTGCGGCAAAGCCAGTTCTCCCCATACCTGTGTTTCCATTCATCTGCTCTAGCCTTTTCCATGGCCACACCCTCCTGGAAGTTTTTTTTTTTTTAATGTTTTATTTATTTCTGAGAGAGGGAGAGAGAGAGAGAGACAGCATGAGCAGGGGAGGGTCAGAGAGAGAGGGAGACACAGAATCCGAAGCAAGCTCCAGGCTCTGAGCTGTCAGCAAAGGGCCCGATGTGGGACTCGAAGCTATGAACCGTGAGATCATGACCTGAGCCGAAGTCGGACATTTAACCAACTGAGCCACCCAGGCGCCACTGGAGTTTTAAGATTATTACAGAAACGTCCCCCTTGAGGACGGTCCATAATCTAGCGTGAAAGAATTTTGTACTATTTTCCACAAAATTAGTGGGGAAACCTGAGGTCTGACACTTGGGAGGAATTTTAATAGTAGAGCTATCCTTTGTTGTATGTGGATTAATTTGTAAGGTTGTTGGCTCTGTCATGTCACCTCAACTGGCCCATACCACATTTACCTTATATTACAGTTATTCCTCTATATGTCCTTTTTGCTAAAACATAAGCTCCTTAACAGCAAGATCTGTGTCTGCCCTTCTTTGTGGCTCCCACAGTGCCTTGTTCTTATTTATTGTGTGAACCAGTGAATGGCCCCTGGAGATGTTTAAGCAGAGGCTGGATGACTACCAATGAGAGATGTAGTCCAGGGAATTTCTGTACTGAATGAGAAGTTGGAAATATATCTCTAAGCGCCCTTTTGGTTTTGAGGTCCTATCAGTGCCCATATATTATATGAACCTGAGTTTGCTCTTATTTCTCCAAATACTCAGGGGTAAGATGCAAAACAGAAAACCCCAAATTATAAAGTACCTTCCGTGTGCCTGGCTCTGTACCAGGCGTTTTACACATCTGATTTCATATAATCCTCACAATAACTTTCCCAGGTAGCAGTTTTCCATATCTTGCAGATGAGGGCTCGGACAGATGAAGTGGTTTGCCCCAGGTCACATGGTTAGAAAGTATGACACATTAAATCTGGAGACCTTTAACATCTATGTGATTGCCACACGCCATGATTTGAGAAAGAGGGGAAACAGAAGAGGGAAGATTTTTGGCTTCTAAATTTAGGGTTGGGAGAGAGAGATTCTGGATTCTAAGCCTGGAAAAAATGCACTTTTGTGAGTGAGAAAAGGACATTTCTATTCTCATCTGATTATCAATAGACCTGGAGAAAGAAAACAATGTGGGAACAGGAATGGTGATCTGGAGATGGGTACTAAGCACTGGGGATTCCTTACCTTAGGTTATGGCCTTGGGAGCATGGGGCAGAGGGATATGTCTAGAATGCAGCCTTGGAAGTTTCTGGCATGCATCTTCCTGCCAGTAGGGATGTTGGGAGTCTAGGGATGTCCAGGTTGTCGGAATCCCATTCTGGGGCAGGGCTTTGGTGAGCACTGTGCAGTAGAAATTTAATACGTAATTTTGAATTTTGAATTTTAAGTTTTCTAGTAGCCACATCACAAAAAGTCAAAAGAACCAGGTGAGGATAGCCTGGCTGGCTCAGTCTAGACAGTACGTGACTCGATCTTTGGGTCATGAGTTTGAGCCCACATTGGGCATAGATATTACTTAAAAATAAAAATCTTTTTTAAAAAAATGTTTATTTCATGAACGGGGGAGGTGCAGAGAGAGAGGGGGTCAGAGGATCAGAAGTGGGCTCCAAGCAGACTGCAGAGAGCCTGACACCAGGCTCGGACTCACGAACTATGAGATCACAACCTGAGCCAAAGTTGAACACTCAACCCACTGAGTCACCTAGGTACCCCACAAATACAAATCTTTTAAAAATAAATAAATGTTTATTTGAGAAAGAGAAAGAGAGAGAGAGAGAGAGAGAGAGAGAGTGTGTGTGTGTGTGTGTGTGTGTGTAAGTAGGGGAGGGGCAGAGAGAGAGGGAGACACAGAATCCAAAGCAGGCTCCAGTCTCTGAGTTGTCAGCACAGAGCCTGACGCGAGCCTCCAACCTGCAAAACCATGAGATCGTGACCTGAGCAGAAGTCACACAGAACCAACTGAGCCACCCAGGCGCCCCCAAAATAAAAACCTTAATGAAAGAAAAGAACCAGGTGAAACTAACAACATATTTTATTTAATGCAATATATCTAAGTTATTATCATGTAAACATGCAATCAATATAAAATTATTTAAACTTCTTTTTAAATTTTTGGTACAAAGTCTTGAAATCTGTTATGCAATTTATACTCACAGCATCTCAATTTGGATGAGCCACGGTTCCAGTGCTCAGGAGTCACATGGGCTGGTGGCTACCATAGCGGACAGTCCAAGCTTAGACTGTGCCCCACACCTGGCTAGTCAGAAGCAAGCATGAATTCTTTGATGGTGGATCCAGACATCTTGGCTCCTGCCCTTGATTTTTCTTACACCTTGATTCAGGAGTCCTTATTTTTATGTGAATCTGGAGACACACTCCCAATTCCCATGGGTCAGAATTGTGTTTGTATCTATTACAGGTTCTATGAAGTCCAGCAGCACAAAAACCTCCACCTACAACACTTTCCTCAAGCTCTTGTGAAGCCACTAGAGACCCCCTAGATGCCAATCCAGTGGTTTCCAGGAGTCATTTCCTGGACCTCTCTGCTGCACCTGCCACACCTTCCTACCTCTGACTGATCCTTCCCAGTCTTTTCCATGACTTTGCGTTCTCTGAACTTCCCTTCCATGTGGATGGTCAGCTGGATTCTGCCCTTGGCCCTCTTGCCCTTTCACTCTACATGCAGGGACACCTGGGTGATCTTTCTTCACTCTCGTCACCTTGACTCTCAAGGATCTTAAGTCTCTGTCTTCAGTTCCAAACTCTTGTAAGCTCCAGACTTAAATATCTATCCACTGCCTACTGGATCTCTCTCTTCTTTGCAAGATTGCAAACACTTTGGAAATGTGTCAACAAGGCAAATGTGTCAATAAGTCAGAATTGCTCCGATCATATTTTCCCTCCATGTGTTTCTCCATTTATATTATTTATTTGGTGAATGGCATTGCTGGTTATCTGTTCATTGAAACTAGAAATCTGGGATCAACTTGACTCCTTCTGTTCACTTCTCATATCTAATTATCACCAAGTCCCATTAATACTGCCTCCTAAAGAATTCTGCCTCTTTTCCTCTTGATAAGGCTTAAGTGCAGTGCTCACCATTTTTGCCTGGGTTGTTACAATGGGTTCCTAACTGGTTGTTCTGGACTTTCATGATCTGGCAATAGAGTGTAAGCTTCATAAGGACAGGCATTCTTATGTGTTTTTCTGGGGGAGGTTTATTTATTTTGAGAGAGAGAGCATGAGTGTGGGAGGTTCAGAGAGAGAGAAAGAGAGAGAACCCGACACAGGGCTTGAGCTCACGGTTTGTGAGCTCATGACCTGAGCTGAAATCAAGAGTCAGACTGAGCCACCCAGGGGCCCCTCTTATTATTTTTTTTAAGTTCATTTATTTTGAGAGAGAGTGAGAGAGAGAAAGAGAGAGAGAGAGAGAGAGAGAGAGAGAGAGAGAGAGGGAGGCGCAGAGGGAGAGAGAGAATCCCAAACCTACTCTGCACTGTCAGCACAGAGCCTGATGCGGAGCTGGAGCTCATGAATTGTGAGATAGTGACCTGAGCCCAAACCAAGAGCTGGATGCTTAACTGACTGAGCCAGGCACTCCTCTTACATTTTGTTCATGCTGTTTCCCAGTGCCCAGAACAGCACCGGACACATGGTATGCACTCAATGAATATTTGTTGAGTGAATGTATAAGTATAGATCTCTTAGTCCCTCTTTCCAGTCTCACTTCACACAGTGTACGATCTTCATTCAGCAGCCCTGAGTATTTAGATTTCTAAGCCAGTTATGTCTTTGCACATTCTGTTCCTTCTGACTAAGATTCAGCCTCTACATGGCCACCCATGAGAAGCTTTACATCCCACAGTTGTGGTTAATTATCCTTCCTCTGTGGCTCCAGAGCCTGCTGTGCATACCTCTAAAGTAGTGCTTATCTTACTTAGGAAGATTTGTTGATTTGACTATAAGCTCAGTGAGGGCAGTTTTTGACAAGGGTTTTGACTATTCCATCTCTATTCCCAGAACCTGACCCATAAAGAACACTACAGAAAGTTCTCTGAATTCATGCACGACATTTCACGCTTTATTCTTTCAGGCTACCCAGCACACTTCGTAATGTTTTTCAAAAGCTGGTTAGTAAGTCCAATGATGTTCACTTCATTATTCTTTATCCCTTGTATGTGGACATCTATCTATCTATCTATCTATCTATCATCTCCTTTTATATGTATGAAATATTTTTGGAAATATTAAAATGATTTTAAAAATTCTTTTTGGAGGACTGGCAAAAATAACTTTTTTTTTTGATGTACAGACACAGAACCTACCCTCAAGCTGCTTAGAGTTGAGAAAGAAGAAAGGCTGGTAAACGTGGTGTAGTGTGATTTTAGGAAGTATTGTATATGGCACCCCAGGGGATGACTAAAAGAAGTCAAGTAAGACTTCGTGGAGGAGGTGTCCCCTGAGCTGTGGGAAAAGCATGTGCTCAGAGGCATGTAAAGATGGTGGCGTGGTTCTATGAATCTGAACTGCAGAGTTCCTTAGGGTAGGACGGGAAGTGGAAAGGCAAATTGGAGTCAGATGGTGAAGACCCTGACTGGCACACCTAGCGATCTGCACTTCATGTTCCTGTAGGCAACATGCAGCCACTGAGGTTCTGGAAGCTGGGAGTGATGTTTGGATTCGTTATCTCCCACCAGGTACTGACACTCCCGTTCCTATTTGCTGCTTCTTCGTCTGATCTGACTTTTCTTTTCACACTAGGAAAGGAAAAAACCCATTCGGATCCAACACTGTCTGCATGGATGCTGGGAAGCAGAAGAAACAATCCATTCCAGAAGGGAAACAACTAGAAAGGCTGAGTTGCCAAATACCACACAGTGAGGAGGAGAACGAGCTTGGGTTGGAACTCAGGTGTCTTCCCTCCCCGCCCAGGCGGTCAATGATCTTCCCTGAGCTCCCTGCATCGGGGACCATGTGCTGGATCCTGGCTTAGGCAAATTATGAGTCAGGATGAGAAATGGCTCTAAACTTCTGAGCCTGAAGGCGCAGATAGCTCACAAGAAGACCTATGAAGGGCAGAGAGAGGAACAGCTGGAGATTCTAGATATCTAGGTAGGGAGTCCGAGGAGGACCTGGGGGGCTTCGTGGAGGAGTGGGTTTGGGAAGGTGAGGCAGAGCTGGGGAGAACGGGAGATGAGAATGACCCGTGTGAAGTTCTAGGGGTGGGAAAGAACAAAACCTGTGCCGCAGTCCTCCTAAGAGCTATTCTTCTGGCCGCCTGTGTCAGTGGCCTTGTGCAGGTACCCATGTGGCTCCTGGGAGTGGGGGGGGTGGCTTGGCAGGGGCTGTGGGGTGGGAGCAGGGGGCTCTGGGCCCCTGTTTGTGTCTTCCCTCCTGCGCTTTTGCACTAGGTGGGGCACCCTTCTGGAAGCCGGGATGTCTGGGTTCCAGATTCTTCCCTCCCCAACCTCCCCCAGACATAAATCACAAGTGATTTCATTAAATGCACCTCCTGCTGGGGATGTTGGCTCATAATTCCTCTCTGATTAACCCCCACTACCCCGGCAAGTTTATAGGCCAAGCGAGGGAGTGGGGCAGGCGGAGGGAAAAAGGAGGGATGGGGGGAATCCCAGGCGGGTGATGGATGCCTCTGTCAGCCCAGCTCGTATTTATTAATAGTCTTAATACGGGAAGCAATAAAGGAAGAGAGGGATTCTATTAATTAAATCATTGTTATAATTAACTTTCATTAAAGGAGGATCAATAAAGAGGAGTTGAGATGGAGAGAGGAGAGATCCATTATCTCTAATTTCCTTGGAAGGGATTCAGGGAATGAGATGGGGTTGCTAGGAGACAGCGACAGGCGGGAAGAAGGAAGGATGGAGGATGTCATCCAGGTGGGGTGGGAACGGGGGTGGAGGGGGGGTTCAGGTGGGTGGAGAGAGGGATTGGTGCAGGTTGCCTACCCAGGGCCCCTGAAGGGAAAGGAGGGTGGCTGATAAGGGAGCTCCTGGGATGGGGAGCGTGGGGGTTATAGGCATGGCTTGTGCCGGGCATTGCTGAGAGTCTCGGTGAGCACGCAGGTCTTTAATAAATGCTTTACGACGCTGTGTGTGTGTCTAGCCTGTGAAGCTAGTTAGAGTGGATGAATGTGTTTTTGTGACTGTGGAGTCAGAGTGTGCATACGGGTATGTGAGGATGGCAACGGAGGGAGAGGGGGCTGCAGGGACTGAAGGAAAATCAAATAGACTTCCGAGGGATGGAGTTGAGGGCATTTTTTATTAAATGGTTCCCCAAATGTATGAACTCCTGACAGGGGTAATGCCCATCTTTGGCCCACGACACAGTGATGAATGCTATGGAGGGTGAAAGTCTGAGGAGTGGAAACTTCCCCTGTCTTCTGAGACATGCACCTGGGCCCAGAACCCTGGGTTCTGCCCCGCCCACCCCAGGACTGAAATCCTGTCCCACGTGGACCCAGAGTGTGCTCCCTCCCTCACTGCAGTCTTTCCCAAGCCAGCCACCCCACCACAACCCCAGACAAAGATCCCTCCCTCCTCCTCTGCCCACCAAGAGGCATAGCTGGGAGATGCCGGGCACATNATCTAATGGTGTGGAAAAGGCTGGGGTGGGGGGTGCAGAAAGCAATGGGGGGGGGAACAGAAAGAACCACTGAAACTCAGAACTGAAAGAGACCTTGAAGAGGCCACTATGTCCATGCTGCTGCCTCCATGCAGGCCCCAGAGAAAACTCAGGTAAACCAACAAAGACCCCCCTCCCATAAGAGAGGGTGGGGTGCCCCAGGAACTGGCTTTGGGGCATCGGAGTGCGTGTGTGAGTGTGTATGAGTGTTATGTGTGGTGGTGGCGGCGAGGTCGCTGGTGTCAGTGCCAGAAGCAACCTACCCTCAGGGAAGGTCTCCTCCATCCTGGTTCCTCCAAAACTGCTTTTTGGGGGGAGGGTCAGGTCAGCCACTGCTTCGGAGAAGGACCCCCCTGCCTAGACAAAAGAGCCAGGCAGGAGGGGATGCAGGTGAGAGCCTGGGCTGGAAATGGCTCAGGGGAGTGGAGCGGTGCTTAGGGAACAGAATATCATGGAGCCCAGTGTGCTGGAAAAGAGGCCTGGGACCTA